>NC_140183.1:36401834-36586834 GCF_963971535.1 Notolepis coatsorum | reverse complement strand
TGTGTTGTCTGACTGTGGGCATAGATCTGAAGCTCAGCCCACGCAACTCCATGATATTCTCTCCCAGCAATACTTAATACAAAATGTAACGTTTTACTGGGCTTTTTTATTGTTGTTGTACTTTTTTTTGGTTCAAGATTTCGTACAAGGAAACGTTAATTCAGCAATTAGGGAAAGTACTTTCGCAGTGGCTGCCTACGATTGCAGACCCAGGGTCTATGACGATTTGGTTTGACGGGTCTAAGGATATAGGGGCTCTTATCATCCCTCTCACTCATTTGAAAACGTAATACATTTGGACCCATTTCGCCATTGGTATAACTCAAAAGCAAACAACGATGATGTTGCTATCTTTCATTAGCTATGATTGACTCTCTTTAAGAGTGCTAGTGTTCAGACTTTATCTTTAAGAGTGCTAGTGTTCAGTCTCTCTTTAAGAGTGCTAGTGTTCAGACGTTCTCTTTAAGAGTGCTAGTGTTCAGTCTCTCTTTAAGAGTGCTCTTTAAGAGTGCTAGTGTTAAGGGCGGCTAAGTGGCGCAGTGGGCAAGGCGCTCGCCACTAATGCAGGAGATGCTGGGTTCGAGCCCAGCTCTCGGCGTTGCTTCCGGCTTGGGTGGTCGTTCACAGTATTAGGGGGTGGGAAGCTGGTGGGTGGGGATCGGACGTTGTGGACAGCGACTCCTACAGGTCGGTTGGTGCGCCTGTACAGCAGAATCAGGAAGTATCGGTGGCAGCGTGAGCCTCCCACACGTTACTCCTCACCACTGAGATCTCGCTGTACAGGTGAAAAGATGCAACGGCTGCCTCCTCGTGTACCGGAGGGGACACGTGATGCAAGGCTTCGTCCACATTGCAGCCGACCAGTGGGAGGCATGGTCTAGCAACGTTCGAGACAGGGGAGGGAAGAATTGGATAATACGAAAATTGGGATGGGAGAAAAATAGAAAAATGGGGAGAAAAAGTTGATAAAAAAAAAGAGTGCTAGTGTTCAGTCTCTTTAACACTTTGAATGCCCAGCAGGGGGCGCACATTTAGTGCTTGAATGCCCACCATCCGCTTCAATGTTAACGTTAATATCGCCTAATCTATGTTTTAAATTATGGCTATGTGTGTAATCTGCCCATTGCATTATCAATGACCCATTTCCAGTCAACATTGTCGAAGCGGATTGTTTTTTTATCGGTTAATTTCCGTTTTATAGCATTTTGAAAAGCCCTCGTTTTCAAGAAGAAAAAAAAAATCCCTGATAAACGCTGATGTACTGTAATATTCTAGAATGTTGTCATTGTTCGGCCTATTTATGAATCGTTTTCAAATAAACGCTAGATTATCAATAGTATATGTGTACGTATGCACGCTGGTGCCGCAAGCTGTAAATCGATTCTCTTATTTCCTGATCACTCGCAGAGTCAAAACAGCCATATCACATATAGGGGGCAAGCTTATATCTCCGTGAAAAAAGGTCTGATTATCCTAATACTGGTAAAATAGATTCCTTACCTGAGATCAGATGGTATCCAAATGGATTATTCCAATTCCTGATCGACCATTCCAAAAATCGATCCTTTTATTGATCCCACGCGTATACTGTAAAACAGCATATACACGCTGTGCTGAGGGTCCAACATGAAGCTGATCGGCCCCGGTTACATGCGTGAGAAGTAAAATGTGGAATCCGGGTTTTTTTCCCCCATGCATTTTCATTGAGTCCAATCCAAAAGGGTGAATTACCATCTGGGAGATGATAGGGGGCGCTTTTTTCACATCTGAGCGCCTGGGGTGGCTGATTTACCAACGGTAGACTCGGTTGATGAAATATGAATTCGGATCGCTAATAAAAAGAAAACGAGAAAAAACGAATATTCTCGTTATGGGCATTCAACCCGCGGGGGGTAAACCCGAGAAAACTCGGGTTGGGCATTCAATGTGTTAAGAGTGCTAGTGTTTAGTCTCTTTAAGAGTGATAGTGTTCAGTCTCTTAAGAGTGCTAGTGTTCAGTCTCTTTAAGAGTGCTAGTGTTCAGTCTCTTTAAGAGTGCTAGTGTTCAGTCTCTTTAAGAGTGCTAGTGTTCAGTCTCTTTAAGAGTGCTAGTGTTCAGTCTCTCTTCAATAGTGCTAGTGTTCAGTCTCTCTTTAAGAGTGCTAGTGTTCAGTCTCTTTAAGAATGATAGTGTTCAGTCTCTTTAAGAGTGCTAGTGTTCAGTCTCTCTTTAATAGTGCTAGTGTTCAGTCTCTTTAAGAATGATAGTGTTCAGTCTCTTTAAGAGTGCTAGTGTTCAGTCTCTCTTTAATAGTGCTAGTGTTCAGTCTCTCTTTAAGAGTGCTAGTGTTCAGTCTCTCTTTAAGAGTGCTAGTGTTCAGTCTCTTTAAGAGTGCTAGTGCTCAGTCTCTCTTTAAGAGTGCTAGTGTTCAGTCTCTCTTTAAGAGTGCTAGTGTTCAGTCTCTCTTTAAGAGTGCTAGTGTTCAGTCTCTTAAGAGTGCTAGTGTTCAGTCTCTTTAAGAGTGCTAGTGTTCAGTCTCTCTTTAAGAGTGCTAGTGTTCAGTCTCTTTAAGAGTGCTAGTGCTCAGTCTCTCTTTAAGAGTGCTAGTGTTCAGTCTCTCTTTAAGAGTGTTAGTGTTCAGTCTCTCTTTAAGAGTGCTAGTGTTCAGTCTCTTTAAGAGTGCTAGTGCTCAGTCTCTCTTTAAGAGTGCTAGTGTTCAGTCTCTCTTTAAGAGTGCTAGTGTTCAGTCTCTTTAAGAGTGCTAGTGTTCAGTCTCTTTAAGAGTGCTAGTGTTCAGTCTCTCTTTAAGAGTGCTAGTGCTCAGGCTCTCTTTAAGAGTGCTAGTGCTCAGTCTCTCTTTAAGAGTGCTAGTGTTCAGTCTCTCTTTAACACATTGGACACCAGACCGAGATAAGTCGGGTTAACTCGCCATCGCTTGAGCGCCAAACCCGAGAAAAGTCTGGGTTTTGGTCGTTATTTCTTTTATTCGCTATTTCCATTCATAATCCATAGAGGGAGCCTGATGTTCATTGGGAATGGGTCTGATATCGCAAACATCCAATACTGCCGCCTGCCGCCTTGCAGCCGGTATTGCACATCCTTGGAAACTCTCTGGCTTGGCCTGTACGTCGAACAAAAAAGTCCGGTTCGGGTTTTCCTAGTCAGGCATGGCGAGCGGTTATAACACATGGATTGAGTATAATCAAGTACTCCTGATTCATGTTCTTTGGTGAATTATGTTGGCAACACGATCGACATCAATACTTGGAATGGCCATCAGATAATTGGAATATTCTTTTTGCAGTACATCCTAGTCAAGGTAAGGGCTATATGATATCAATCTTGCGTTGATCCAAGCATGCCTTCATTGTGATCCGAAAGTGTTACTGTAACGTTACTCCACAATGTATGCCGTTGGTGACAATCGAAGCATAGAACCCCCCCCCCCCCCACCCTTTCATGCATGCATGATGAAACACAATACAGATAATATATTGTTGATTTCAGATTGATTGTTGGTCGATCCAGGCGAGGAATGCCACGGTTTCTAGTGAAATGCACTAAACGCTGCATAGCGACGTTTCCTGGGATTACACAAAATTACTCTAAAACTATACTCATATTCACCACGGTATAAAACGGGAATGTATGGATGAAAAAAATATTTCTTTTTCACAAATTGAACGATAGATACTCAATGTCAAATGGGCAATCGTTTTATATCCATAGCTATGATATTTAATATAGTTTTAGCCCTGCAAACACCGGCACGTATCCCCATTCATTAAAGCGCTAGCATTCTTGCCACGCGGCCCACAGCGACTCTCTGGCGCTGAAAGTGTTAAGAGTGCTAGTGTCCAGTCTCTCTTTAAGAGTGCTAGTGTTCATTCTTTTTCTTTAAGAGTGCTAGTGTTGAGCCTCTCTTTAAGAGTACTAGTGTTCAGTATCTCTCTTTAACAGTGCTAGTGTTCAGTCTCTCTCTTTAAGAGTGCTAGTGTTCAGTATATATTTAATAGTGTTCAGCATCTCTCTTTAACAGTGCTAGTGTTCAGTCTCTCTCTTTAAGAGTGCTAGTGTTCAGTCTCTCTCTTTAAGAGTGCTAGTGTTCAGTATCTCTCTTTAAGAGTGCTAGTGTTCAGTATCTCTCTTTAAGAGTGCTAGTGTTCAGTATCTCTCTTTAAGAGTGCTAGTGTTCAGTATCTCTCTTTAAGAGTGCTAGTGTTCAGTATCTCTCTTTAAGAGTGCTAGTGTTCAGTCTCTCTCTTTAAGAGTGCTAGTGTTCAGTATCTCTCTTTAACAGTGCTAGTGTTCAGTATCTCTCTTTAACAGTGCTAGTGTTCAGTCTCTCTCTTTAAGAGTGCTAGTGTTCAGTATCTCTCTTTAAGAGTGCTAGTGTTCAGTATCTCTCTTTAAGAGTGCTAGTGTTCAGTATCTCTCTTTAACTGTGCTAGTGTTCAGTCTCTCTCTTTAAGAGTGCTAGTGTTCAGTATCTCTCTTTAACAGTGCTAGTGTTCAGTCTCTCTCTTTAAGAGTGCTAGTGTTCAGTATCTCTCTTTAACTGTGCTAGTGTTCAGTCTCTCTTTAAGAGTGCTAGTGTTCAGTCTCTCTCTTTAAGAGTACTAGTGTTCAGTCTCTCTCTTTAAGAGTGCTAGTGTCCAGTCTCTCTTTAAGAGTGCTAGTGTTCAGTATCTCTCTTTAAGAGTGCTAGTGTCCAGTATCTCTTTAAGAGTGCTAGTGTTCAGTCTCTCTCTTTAACAGTGCTAGTGTCCAGTCTCTCTTTAAGAGTGCTAGTGTTCAGTATCTCTCTTTAACAGTGCTAGTGTTCAGTCTCTCTTTAAGAGTACTAGTGTTCAGTCTCTCTTTAAGAGTGCTAGTGTCCAGTATCTCTTTAAGAGTGCTAGTGTTCAGTCTCTTTAAGAGTGCTAGTGCTCAGTCTCTTTAAGAGTGCTAGTGTTCAGTATTTCTCTTTAACAGTACTAGTGTTCAGTCTCTCTCTTTAAGAGTGCTAGTGTCCAGTATCTCTTTAAGAGTGCTAGTGTTCAGTCTCTCTCTTTAACAGTGCTAGTGTTCAGTCTCTCTTTAAGAGTACTAGTGTTCAGTCTCTCTCTTTAAGAGTGCTAGTGTCCAGTATCTCTTTAAGAGTGCTAGTGTTCAGTCTCTCTTTAAGAGTGCTAGTGTTCAGTCTCTTTAAGAGTGCTAGTGTTCAGTATTTCTCTTTAAGAGTGCTAGTGTTCAGTATCTCTTTAAGAGTGCTAGTGTTCAGTTTCTCTTTAAGAGTGCTAGTGTTCAGTTTCTCTTTAAGAGTGCTAGTGTTCAGTTTTTCTCTGTGTCCCTCTTCTCTCTGGTGTTGCTGCATAGCAATTTTTTAAAGAGAATGATTTTAGACTGAAAGCAGGTTTGCCTGATCACAGGCTACATGTAGGCCAAATATCATCTCATTCACAGACAAACTATTTGCTATGTAGACGATATACATAATGGATAAACATTGCTCAATGGTTTTTGTTGTTATTGCAATTAAGTCCATGCGCTGTTAACATTTTAGAAGCTGTTACTTACATAGCAGAAATGAGGGTGTGAGTTTGAGATAATTTGAAGATCGTCACTGCAGGCTCATCCACCATTGAAATAATAGGACATTTTCTCTGACAAAATTACTCCTGACATGAAAGCAAAGGTCATCATAATGATTGAAGTGATTGCCTATTTTAAGACATTTAGTTATAAATGAGACATGCAGTAACATGTTGTCCAATCACCTGTACTTCCAAAATGGCTGTTTCACTTTTTATTTTGTATTTCATATAAAAAGAAAATTATAAAATCATTCTTTGAAAGCCAACTTAAATTGGCAATTGCACTTTTTTATTTACATTGTCTTTAGATGAGATTCTATACAGTACATGTCAGGCATATTGTCTATTTCTCTTTCCACAGAGAATAAAGACCATGATAACCTGGGCTATCGTGAGCATTAGCCTAGCTGTCTAGTTAATCCAAGCAGAGCCCACAACAGCAGCTCACTTGGCAGTCAGACCAGACGTGATAGGCTGAACGTCTTGATTCCTTTCCCGCACGACCAAACAAGTTGCTGATTCATCTCTTTTAACTAATCAAAGTTGCTTAGCTAATCTGTTTTCTTTCAACAAATCCACTTTCTCCCAGCTAATCCATTTGTCCTAGTTAGCCCAGCCAGTTTGTTAGCTAACCCATTTCCCCGCTCCCCCCCCCTCTCACCAACCCTCCTCTCTCTCTCCCCCTCCCCCTTCCTCAGCCTGCAAGCGCAAGGAGCAGGAGCAGAGCAAGTTGGAGCGCAACCAGGGCCCCAAGCGAACCCGGCTGGTGTTCACCGACCTCCAGCGGCGCACGCTTCTGGCCATCTTCCGGGAGAACCACCGGCCAGCCAAGGACCTCCAGGTCACCATCTCCCAGCAGCTGGGCCTGGAGCTCTCCACCGTCAGCAACTTCTTCATGAACGCCCGCCGACGCAACCTCAACAAGTGGGCGGACGAGGGCCGCCCCTCCTCCACAGGCTCCTCGGGTTCCAGCATCTCCTCCTCCGCCGTCTCCTGCAGCACGGCCTGATGGGAAACGGAGGGAGATGATGCGCGGCCGGGAGGAGGAAGGGGGGGGGGCGCCAGGGAGGAGCAAAGGGGGCACATAGACTGGTCTGAGCAGAGATCGGCCGTAATAATGTCCTCCTCGTTATCAGAGGGAGCGACGGAGTCGGCAAATACGAGATGTTTTTACTGAGAAGAAGGTGTCTTTGAAGCATTTTCCAAAAAAAAAAAATGTAAACCAAAGTTGTTCGTCCCTTGAAATGGAAGGGGGCGATAAACCCAGAATGATATGACAGTAGGATGTGAGATCCTGCTTTGTATAGACAAGGGTGCAAAGATGATTTTTGACTCGGAAGAAGAGTCACGCCCTTAACATAAAGACATTGTCTCATTGCGTTATTTTGATTACGTAGGTTTAGTAGATAACGAGGGTATAAATCAGGAGGAAGCGTTATGATTTTTTTTGGCGTACCTTCAAAATCTGAATTCATCTCTCTCTCTCTCCCGGCCGTGAAGAATCAAGAGGTGTTGCTCGCTCACAACCGGAGAGCTCCATTGTGTAAAACTTCCTAATCAAAATGTTCACCCTTCCCTATATATAAAGATGTTAATTCCCCTGCCGTGATTTTCTAATGCCCTATTTCTTCTCAAGAATCAAGGTGGAAGAGAAAGACGGGCACATGTTTGCTTTTCTGACACAAGTCTTTATTTTTTTTTCATACACCTTTTCTTAGCATGTGTGTCCATCTGGGATATGGTTCACAGGACTACAAAGGTGCTCCCAAGTTCTGAACCTGGAATTATCAGGAGTGGTTTTTTTCTCTCTCTACCAAACCGTGATTCTCGGCTGTCAATCATTCCCTTCAACCAGAACCTTGACTTGTCCTTTTCTTATTTTTTTATTTATTTTTTTTATTTATTTTCACGAAGACGGTTCCATCTTGAACTAATCAGAGTTTTCAAGGAGGAACCTTTATTGGATCTTCCCGCCGTATGCCAGGACAGAATCAATAAACAAGCGCGGGATTCCGAGGGATGCGAGAATCGAGAGACTTGCTGGTGCAACACCTTCTAGCTTTAAGACACTGACCGAGCTTCCATCCAAAAAAAAGCTCCATAGCCATTTTGACTAAAAAAACACAAGGGGAGAGAAAAAAACAACCAACAAAACACCCCTTGAACCAACACAAAAGGCTCCAGAGGAAAGAGGTAGCTGTGACACAATGTATAGCGGTGATGTTGTAGTATTTTTGTCCAAACATTCAACTGAACACACCTCTTCTGCTCCATTGCGAAATCGTTGTTGTCGATTTTTATTTGATTCGTTTTTTTACAGATGTCTTTAGAATGGAGGAATGTGATTCTTTCAGCCCTTTTGTACAGATTTCAAGCACATCTCTATTTATAGAAACACGTTGGAAGTGCGGGTTGGTTGTTCCGTAGCCCGCTGACGTACAAGGTCATTTTTCTCTTGGTCCGTAAAAGGAATGTTTTTTTTCTTTTCTTTTTAACACGCCTCCTTATAAGCCAGTTAGAATCGGAGCAGGAAGGTCTAAAAATGCAATTGCCGATCTGATCAACGTATTTATTACTGCATTTTCTGTATTTATTTAATTTTTTCCTTTCTCTATTTATTTCATTATTTATTTATGCTATCTATATACTGTAAGTATTTATTTAATGATGCTTTGTATGTCTGTGTGAAACTGAAGACTTTTTTTCTGATGGGCACTTTTAGCTGTAGAATCCCATCGTAATACCAAAGATTAAGATTGTCCTCCCTGAATGTACGGCCTGAACCCTCCCCCTGTATCTCTCCCAGTGATGTTATGTATCTCTCTATCTTTAAGGCCTGGCCTTTTTTATTTTTATTTTTTTGAATAATGGGGATTTCTTTACTCTTGCAAATGTCTCTACGGTCAGCTCTTAACGCCAAGGCCAAAGCTTGTTTGAATGTTGTGGTAATAATAATGATAATACTACTACTACTACTACTACTACTAATAATAATAATAATAATAATAATGATGTGACATCCCATAGGTTCACAGGTTGCTTGTAAAGTTGTGTTCAAACACAAAACACCATTGGGCGAGTGTTGTGGAGTGTCCGGGGACCCACTTAAAGGGATGTCCGAAGGCCTTTTGAGTGCGAGTCCTTCGAGACTACATACACATATGCGTACTGTGCGTCTGCCTGGGGACTGCATGGGTGTGACCCCCCCCCCCCTCCTACTACCCCCCCTCCCCAATGCAGCACCGACACTGTCTATGTCTGACTCTATGTGATCTCACCATCCTCCCCATGTCAAGCCCTTCTGCCAGTTTCTCTCAGTTCCACTCTTTGTAGGGGGTTTCCTGGGGGTTGCGTGTCTAGTTCTAAGAGACGGGTTGCGTCTCTCTACACTTTGCCCCGCTTCCTAAGAGAGGGGTTGTCTCTCTCTACGCTTGGCTTTCTAAGAGAGGGGTTGTCTCTCTCTACGCTAGGCTTTCTAAGAGAGGGGTTGTGTCTCTCTCTAAGCTTTGCTTTCTAAGAGAGGGGTTGTGTCTCTCTCTAAGCTTTGCTTCCTAAGAGAGGGGTTGTGTCTCTCTAAGCTTTGCTTTCTAAGAGAGGGGTTGTGTCTCTCTCTAAGCTTTGCTTTCTAAGAGGGGTTGTGTCTCTCTCTCTATGCATTGCTTTCTAAGAGAGGGGTATGTCTCTCTCTAAGCTTTGCTTCCTAAGAGAGGGGTATGTCTCTCTCTACGCTTGGCTTTCTAAGAGAGGGGTTGTGTCTCTCTCTCTAAGCTTTGCTTTCTAAGAGGGGTTGTGTCTCTCTCTCTATGCATTGCTTTCTAAGAGAGGGGTATGTCTCTCTAAGCTTTGCTTCCTAAGAGAGGGGTATGTCTCTCTCTAAGCTTTGCTTCCTAAGAGAGGGGTATGTCTCTCTCTCTACGCTTTGCTTTCTAAAAGAGAGGCGTTGTGTCTCTCTCTATGCATTGCTTTCTAAGAGAGGGGTATGTCTCTCTCTAAGCTTTGCTTCCTAAGAGAGGGGTATGTCTCTCTCTCTACGCTTTGCTTTCTAAAAGAGAGGCGTTGTGTCTCTCTCTAAGCTTTGCTTCCTAAGAGAGGGGTTGTCTCTAAGCTTTGCTTCCTAAGAGAGGGGTTGTGTCTCTATGCGTTGCTTCCTAAGAGCGGAGAGGTGAACGCTGTCCATTCCCCACCCTCCTCCCTCAATCTTTAACATTGGAAGGGGCGTGTTGCCTGGGCCCCCTTCGCGGCGTTGCACTTGAAAGACGGGCCATCATGAAAGAGGCCATCGACTTTTTCGCATACTTCAAAGGGAGGCTTTTTTTTTTTTTTTTTTCCATCTCCTCTCTGGGTATCTGGTCTAGGGTCCGCTCTCGGCCAGACCTGTGGGCTTAAGGGGGCATTCAGAGGGGGGTGGGGTGGGGGAGATCAGAGAGGTGGCTGAATCATCCAGAATGGGGGGGTGGAGGGATAGAGTAGTGGGGCATGGAGCAGAATTAAACTTTAATGAGCAACAATTGTAAGCAAGCTGAGAGCAAAGGAGGGTTGGAGGTGGTGGTGGGGGTTCTGTTCCAGGGGGGAATAAAAGTAAACCCCAGACCCCGGCATGTCACTGTGTCATCGCAGCAAAGACGAGGGGACACCTTTTCAGGTTGTTCTTTGTCATGGTTTGACTACGAGCAAACCATGTACTTAGCCAGTCACTTTTTGTACTTAGCCAGTCACATTCTGCTCTGTGTCAAGCAAGGGAAATCTCCTCTTTCTATGGACAGAGGATGGTGGTGGGGGTGGGGGGGGTTCAGTAGGCCACTGCAGGTGATCTATGATGCCATTTTAGCCTGGGGCACCCCCTAGTGGATTTGTTGAGACTTGACCCTGAAGCAAGGGCAGCAGCCGTGGCTGTTTTATAGCCATTCTAAAGGGGCAGGTATAAATAATAGAACGGCCGAACTGATATTCAGAGTGTTACTTTCAAAGCTGAAATAATCATTTGTATTGATGTATAAACCAAAAAAAAACTAAAAAATAACCAAAGACTGATGGGAACCTGCTGAATCTTTGTATGTCACAGGTAGTTTTTAGCAGCTCCCTATCTTTTAACTACCGTAAAAGCACCGGGCGGGCTGGGGTTTCAGTGTGCTACTTACTTCTAGATGTTGCATAAAAACAGTATCACCTTAAATGGGAACTGAGAAACTGACACGAAGGCGGTGCCTGTGGACGGATGTCTTTTGACTCTGTAACTCCCCTCCCCAGTGTCCCCCCCCCCTCTTTTGTCCGTCCCCTTTGTGTACATGAAGACTTTTACCCATCTACCTCAACTGTGTGAGATGTTGTGTGGCAAAGATGTTCCTTAACCAAAGATTCCATCCTGTCAGGGTGTCCTGTCCTATCTAGCTGTCTTTATCTGATCTATTCTGTCCGTCCCATCCGTCTCTTCAGGCCTTCTAACTCCAAAACCAAATGTGCTGGAATCAATCTTGTCACAGGAGCCGAGCAAAGCCCCGTCCAGCCACAGCATAGTCCAGTAATGCTTAGAGTGTCATATTTATACATTTATCCTGTATATAAAAATAATCATTTTCAAGACCAAAAAAAAGGAGGTGACAATCCAAGCAAGGAGGATCTTGCTGTAATCAACGTTGCCTATTCCTACCAAAAAAAAATAAAAACTCGAATCATGTGACTTGCTGTTGACAGAAAAAGCCCAAGAATCAAGTGCTCACCAAAAACAAGAGAATAAAAAAGGTCAGAGGAGACAAAAGCTATTTTTCCACATTTGTAAACCACCCCCCACCCCACTCTCTTTTTTCCAAGATGTTTAGTGTAGTTGAAATACTGTTTGATCCCACTGTTGTAAGTAGGAATAAATGAAACCCATACAAAAAGCTTTAAAGCGGGGACAGGCCGAGGGAAATATTATATTTGACTAAGTCGGAGTTTCCTCGGCTTGGACTTGGCCCACCATGCTTTATCGTGCCATTTATTGTCCATGTGTTAGATTTACCAATGAATGTGGCTAACCAACCAAAGGCTTTGAGAAAAAAAGAAAAAAAAAGATACACAACACTTTAAACGTCAATCATGGTGGGACATTTTGTATCAACAACTAAAGAAAATCCCTTTGAATACCTCATGTGAAAATTGTTTGTTGTGATGTTGCACTAAAAAAAAAATAATAAAAATGACTCATTTGTAACCCAACGGTGATTTGATCTGCTGGCTTCATTCTGACCTTGCAGGGGGACAATGAAATAAGCGTGGAAGAGGATGTCAGGTATTGTGTTGACCGTGCCTAGAAAATGCTGGAGAGACTGCTTCTCCCTTCCCGCAAACGGGCACACGCATGCACACTGTAGCCTACTGCAAGACAATTGCACAACACCAAAAATAGACAGAAGTTCCAGAGGTAGGACTTTGTTTATTTCCAAATCCCAATACACAGAAACAAGTCCCATCTTGAGAGAGTTTGGTTAGATGAAATGTTACCTTCGATTAAGAAGGTAGAATAACTGGTCTTAGGAATACTAATGTTTTCATACCAATTCTATCATTTGGTATGAAAACCTTAGTATTCCTGAGACCAGTTCTTTTTTCACAGTACATTTTCTTTTACTCGACTGAAAGTATACAAATCTTTAGTATATGTATTAAAATGTAACATACCGGACCAATACAGAGCTTGAGGATTTTGAAATGCATCCCGGAGGTGCTTAAAAAGTACTTCAATTCGACTTTGGAAAAGTGTAGGTACCATGTAGAAGTTTTCTACAGCACATCTATCTACTGTCATATTTATTTGTAATTGTTTTAATGTCTTGTATGTAAAGCACTTTAAGCTGCATCCAGTGTATGAAAGCTGCTATAGAAATAAAGAGTATTTATTAGTATTACTTTATGTGATGAAAAAACCTAACAAAAAGATGACTAAAACCCACACTTTTAGAAATGTAAAAAATCCAACTGAAATTAAATAAAAATGTTTTCCTTTGATGTGAGGAGCTACATGATGGGATAACTGCAATAGTCGGCAATGCCACACTGGTTGTTGTTGTTCCGTGTCATCCGGATGAAGCCCCGGTCTCCAAACCTTGCTCCCCAACTAGATAAGAAGGTGTAGAAGAACAGGAAGATATTCCAATGAATATGTGGCCAGTGAACCAATGGCAATAGTTCACATACATACATGGTGGCAAGGTTGCAAAGTATGCAAAGTTACTTACATAAGAAAAAGAAAGAAATATAAGGAGACCGTAAAGAGCATACAATAAATAAGTATGGAAGTAAAAATATTTGTCAGTTTCACTTTCAATTGAATGAATTCAGAAAGTGAATCTTCAAAATGCTAAATAAAACTGTTGAAACTATGATTTTTCTCATACTCAATCTACGCAGAAATGATTACGCTTCATTATTACCACATTAATTGCAGTTTCAATTCACATCTCAAATGAATTGGAAGTGAACTAACTACACAACCCTGGTAAATAGCAAAGCCTCCAAGTGGGGACTCTGAACTGTTGACACAGTTGAACCTACGAGTTCCTCATTTCACTTCTCCTTTGGTGTCAAGTATGTTTGAGATGAACAAAACAGATAGGGAAGTCTTACTAGCCTATAGACTATACAACACAGATAGGGAAGTCTTATGTAGCCTATAGACTATAATGTCTCAGTGTGTAAAAACAGGAAGCAGATAGATGTTGGATGAAAAGAGAGAATGATGTCGGGGGTGAAATCCTCTTTTTACCTGTTCTTCACAAGCCAGTAGTCCTGTCCATCATGCGTACCATATCCCACAGCTAACACTCCATGGTTGAGCTTATGGGTGCAGCTTGGGTCATTGTACACTCCTGAACACAAAGTAGAGAGGCTTTTCAAGTGAAATGCATTCCCTTCAACATGTAAAAATGTCATTGTTATATTGTCAACAGGGTGTAAAACCTCACACTCCTACACAGAGCTGCCTCTACACCTACGTAGGTTTTGTTTTGACAGTGGAGGTAGGCAAGCGCTTAACAACTTATGCCTCACATTCACACATTCACTCACACATTCATACATCGACAACAGAGGCAACCATGCAAGGTTTATGACCTGCTCATCGGCAGCAGTTAGGGGTTAAGTGTCTTGCTCAAGGACACATAGACACGCTGCCCAGGGGAGCTGGAATCGAACCAGGAACCTTCTGATTACCAGACGACCGCTCTACTGATGTGTGGTGAAACCTGGCTGCCACACTGGCTTGAGGATTGAGAAACAAATAATGTCTTAATGTCCATTTGGCCGAAAGTCTTTAGAATAGAAAGAGACAAAGACATGGCTCCCTGCCTACACCAGAGGCACTACTACCCTCACTGTAGTAGTTAACACCGTCTAGTTAACACAGCTAGATTGGGGACCAGGTTGCCGGATACCCAGGTGGGGTATCTCCCAGGCCTCTCCCCGTGCTCACAAGGGTTTCCCCTCCCAATAAGATAAACCCAATGGAAAAGCATGCAGAACAGATCGCTAACGCTGTCGCATCCCTGATGAAGACGGACAGGAGCACTTTGATTAGTCCCCAGGCCCACGCTGCAGCCCATGTCTGCTCCCAGCTGCCCTTGGGGGGAAGGACGACGGGACGGGAAAAGTGCAGAGAGACATTTCATCTGCGACTCAGTGCATGTGTGTTCCTATGTGTCGCCCATCTCGCATGTGTGTGTTAATTTAG
Source organism: Notolepis coatsorum (assembly GCF_963971535.1). Lineage (NCBI taxonomy): Eukaryota > Metazoa > Chordata > Actinopteri > Aulopiformes > Paralepididae > Notolepis > Notolepis coatsorum. Next base: position 36,572,574 of record NC_140183.1, on the reverse strand, counting down.
CATGAAAATTAAATACTTCTTCTTCTGCCAAAGTGGCTTGTAGAGTTAAAGCACCTCATAACACCAGTCAGAAACAGAACATACTAGCAGTTGGCTGGTGTGGAGGTAATTTCACACCCTGGTTATCATACATTTGAGGCATATACATATAGTCAATAAATCATTCCGTAGCTTACTGCACTGTCTTAAAGGAACATGCCAACATTATGGGAAATGCGCTTACCATCTTCTCCAGAGTCACACAAGAAGATAGATACAAATTTCCTCTCTGTGCGTTCAGTAGAAAGCTATCCAGCAGCAAGCTAACCTAGCTTAGCACCAATTCATGGAATCAGATACGGACCAGATAAGCTAGGCTAACTTGCAGCCGCATAGCTTTCTACTGAACGCACAGAGAGGAAATTGGTATCTATCTTCTTGTCTAACACTGGAGAAGACGATATGCATATTTCCCATAATGTTGGCATGTTCCTTTACTCACTTAAAATCCTGGCTGAACCTAATCTTCTTATGCTTCATTTGAGCTAAAGCACGTCTATAAGGACTTATATTCATAAGTGAGATTGCATGTTGTTATGCTAGTGCCATTACATTGACCATATTCACACAGTGGCCATTTTGCTTTTATGTCGTGCTCAGGTCAGGATTCCTTTCCACCCCGTCCCAATCATGTGCCTCGCCGTGACAACTGTGTTACAAAAGTTGAAACCAGATGATTTGTTTCTGACCACATACCACGGTGGTAGAAGGCAAACGTGGGTCGCGAGGCGTCGATGGCCACAGAGATTGGTCCGATGGTGGCCAGCGCCTGCTTCAACGCCCCCTCGTCCCGTTGAATGAAGCTGTAATTGGAGCAGTTGGCTCCTCGGTACGCAGCTCTGTATTGGCACAGTTGTTTCTGAAGTGACAAAGACAACAAACTTGACACTATACTCACACACACCCACCATCATGTCAAATGACCCTATACTCACACCATCATGTCAAATGCAGGATTTTGGCAACTGAAGTTGAGGAGTTTACTTAAAGGTAGGGATGTCCCAAAACCACAATTTTTCAGAACAAGCAGGGTTCGAGTTATCACCTGAGAGCTATGGGGGCCCCCGAAAGCACGCGCCGCCGGAATTCTTTTAACTCTTTTTTTACTGAAATTGTGGCCGTTTTCTAAGTCATTTTAGAGGAATATCTATAGGATTAGAGTAATACTTAGACTCAGGGTGCGATCCACGGGGGGAGCTGGATGAGCCATGGCTCCCTTAGATCAGACATCAGCTCCCTTGAAAACATGATTTGTGAATCTTTGGGGGGTCTCTAAATTACTGAAAATAAATGCTACTTTTGCCATGCATTTCTCATTTTTCTGTAATTTTCTGTATCATCATCGTGTATAATAATAAACTTATGCTATTTTGGATGTATGATTAATGATTTGCGCACTAATTCACACACGTAATATGGCAACATGCCTGCTATTCTTGCAATTACCATTTGGAGCGCGGCGGCGCTGCAGCCTGCACGCACGGCACAAATCAAACTTGACCCACGTTGTAACCTGTGGCTGTGACTTGTTGACAGTGATCGTTTTGACAGGTAAATAAGGTCACTCAGGAATGGATAATGTCTAAACGAAAAATGCAACAAGTAAGCCTAACCAATTTTGGTTTCACGAAGACAGTGAAGCAGTCAATCGACTTGACAGAGCAGCAGGAGGCGGGATCATCTACAGGCGACGCCGTTACAATTACACCTGCTGCTGGTGCTGCTCCGGTGGGGACTATTATTGACAACGCCCGGTGACCGTGCCGGCGCCTGCGGTCGTATCAGAACACAGGATAGGATACTGTAGACAGTGTTGGATGATGATCTATCATCTATCTAACTAAATGGATACTTTTTTTTTTATCATGGAATGTGCTGTGGAAGCCCAGACCGTCCAGACGGCCGGACCTCAACAAGTGAGTTGTCTAGTATTATGTGTTCTGTAGTTACTGAAACTGATTGAATATATGACAGGATTCAAGAGGTTTATTTGTCACATACAGGCCTACAGGCTACAGGCTACAGTAACGTCTGCGATCACAGTATCCTCCAACAGTCCGACTCCTCCCTGAGAGGCGCGCCGCGCACCCCCCCCCCCGCACACTGCTTAGACTATTGTGTGATATCATTATTCAGTCTCATTCTTAACCATCAATATTTGTTAAATTTCTTACCTCTGATATATAATGTCATATTTACTTATTTGAATTTTGCATCTGATAAAATACAACAATTTAATTTGACAAATGAGACAAAATATATGAATTTGAATGAACATTTATTTAACTCTGTCTCTGCACTTATAAATAAAAAACTAAAAAAGAAAAATGAATGGAAAATAAATAGTTGTATGGCACTTAACTCATTGGACGCCAGAGGTCGCTGTGGGCATATGGCCATGTGTGCCAGTGCTTTGTTCAATGGGGATAAATGCCGGTGTTTGCAGTGCTAAAACTATATTAAATATTATAGCTATGGATCTAATAACAGTCGATTGTCATTGAGTTTCTTCTGGTCAAGATGCAAAAAACAGATACTTTTTTCATCCATACATTTCCGTTTTGTACCGTGGTGAATATGAGTATAGTTTTAGAGTGATTCTGTGTAATCCCAGGAAACGCCGCCAAACAGCGGTTTACTGCATTTCATTATAAATCGTGCCATTCCTCGTCTGGATCAATAATCAATCTGAAATCAACGCTAGATTATCGGTATTATGTTTCATCATGCATGCATGAAAGGGTGGGGGGGGAGGTCGTTTTTCTATGCTTCGATCGCCACCAACAGAATACGTTACACAGTACATTAGACACACGCTCTGATCGCGGGGAAAGAATGATCGGATCAACGCAAGATTGATAACATATAGTCCTTACCTTGTCTATGATGTACTGCAAAAAGAATAATCCAATTATCTGATGACCATTCCAAATACTGATCGCGATCGTGTTTCCAACATAATCCAGCATTGAACATGAACGGGGGGGGGGGGGGGGGGGGTGACCCCCGTAGATGCATCAGTTATAATAACCGCTTGTCTTCGAGTATTTAGACCCCGCCTACACGCCGCAGCTCGGCCCAGACAACAAGCCACAATCGTTTCAAATGGAGTGCAATAGCGGCCGCAAGGCTTGCGATCTCAGACCCATTCCCAATGATAACATCAGGCTGGATGGATGAATTATGAAGGGAAATATCGAATAAAAGAAATAAGGACCAAAACCCAAGAAATCTCGGGTCTGGCGCCCAGCGCATGGCAAGTTAACCCGACTTAACTCGGGTTTGGCCCCGAATGAGTTAACAGCAGCATTTATCAGGATACAGTAACATTATCATCTGATAGAACATAAAATCATAAATACTTGTATAAATCAAAATAAATGTGACGGAGCGGCTCCGTCACTGACTCCAAGCAGCACGCACACACACATACACACACCAAACCTTCATCATTGGACTAAAATCAGATTGGAGGTCTGGATCAGATTGGACTGAGAACTGCAACCCCCCAAATACCTTCACTCATTATCATATACCTTCACTCATTATCATATACGCCTTCATATACATTATCATACATACATACATTCATCTTATCATACATACATACATTCACTCATTATCATATATACATTCATAGGTATAATCAAACATGCATACATATTCATTAATCTTATCATACATGCATTCATACATATTACCATACATTTATATCATTCATACATATATTTTAGGGCTGTCCCCGACTAAGGATTTGGATAGTCGACTATGATTGGCCGAAATTAGCCGATAGTCGACTATTAGTAAAAAATATATATATATTTGAAAAAAATATATATAATTTTTTGTTTTATCATTCCATTTGGGCTGTGGGGGTGCTTAATGTCTGAAGGAGTCAAGGAAGGCTTCTTGTCCTCTGCAAAAGCATGCAATTGGTCCACTGATGGATACATCTTGATATTTGTATAGTCTAGTGCAGGGGTAGGCAACCCTAGGCACGCGTGCCTGCATAGGCACGCGGGGGCATTTGCATAGGCACAGGGGGCAGCATACATTTTTTTTTTTTTTTTTTTTTGCTTTGAAATATTATAGTGAAATATTTTGCACTGTTGTCGCATTTATCTTGTTGAAATCCTCCCACAGGTTATTTTTACTACCACATATTTAATTGAGACCCTTTATTTGTTTAATATTTCAATTTAGCTGGAAATACATTGCTACATCATTCAGTAACATTTGCAGAGCCTTATAACAAAAACATTATTACGGTCACCATTGTGACCAGTGGGATTAATCAACAAATTGTATTATTTATTTTTCTATTTCATTGAACATTGCACATGTTAAAAGCCATTTTTTTTCTCAAAATGTGAGTATTACCAAGTCAACTTGTGTTCTTAAAACAATGACAATAAACATAGTTTTATTAGGTTGAAATAATGTGGCTGTGTACTTATTTTTCTGTTAACTTATTATGGATTGAAAACTGAAAACCTTAATGCACAGTAACTGAACTCAATATTTTTAAGTTCTGGTAACTTATTATTATATTTTTTTTACAGTGTAGTCTTGCGATCAATCAAAACGTATTTACACGATATACCTCACATTCACCCTCCATTCACATCCATTAGGCCTGTAGGTGGAGCTATGACAGCACACGTACAGTACACACACCAATGGTGTGTGATGTGTCCAAAAATGAATGGGCAAATGTGAGTGAAATGGTCGCACTGTATGCAGCTGTTTGTCTGCATTGCATTCCCCCCCCCCCCCCCCCCCCAACTCAGATTTAGGGTTGATACAACCATCATAATAATATTGTTAATAATAACAATAACAATAATGATGTAATAATGTAAAAATTATTATTACAAAGACCTGATTATGAGAAAAAAAAATTACGATGCATGGAATATTGTTGAGGCACACTAGTTACAACTATATTTCAAACAGGCACTCCATGTCAAAAAGGTTGCTGACCCCTGGTCTAGTGTGTTCATTAGATGGGTGAAATCCTCTTTCAGTGCCTCTGTGCCTGTTTTCTTATGCAGTTAGCCTCTGGTATGCATGCCATTAGCGTTAGCCACGCTTCTAGGCCTCTTTTCTTTTGGAAATAATGAAAAAATTAATAAATAAAAAATAAAATAAATAAAATACATTTTTATTTGACTAAGAGGTTGGCAGTCGACTACGGCTCCTTTCGATCGATTAGTCGACTATTCGACTAATAGGGGTCAGCCCTAATATATTTATTTATTGGGTTATGTGTATATATTTATTTATTGGGTTGTTGTGGGGGTATTGGTGTTGCGGGTTGTTTGGTATAATGTGTGTAGGAAATGGCAAATGAATTGATGTGTAGCACCTGTTTAGTCTTGTTAATTAATTATGTGTGGCACCTGTGGAGGGGGGAGGAGTCCAGGTGTTCATGAGGGCTGCGTGCCCAAGGAAGTGGGTTCTTGCCCTGCATCAGTTACACTGAAGGTGACTGAGGGAAGCGCCGTGAGTGTTTGTTAGTCTGTTTGTCTCTGTGTCGGGGCTTCACCAGATAAAGGTTGCAAAATGAGTAACTAGGGAAGCGCCACACAGTAAGTGTTGTCTGTCATGATGATGTTATTGTGGAACGCATCTGATAGACCAGGTAGTATAGTATTTTTGTTATTTTGATTATGTCACTTGTTTTGAACGTCACCTCTGCACCTTGGAAGGCTGGGCAATAAAAGCAACCTCAACACCTCTTATTCCGACTACGCCATCATTTGTGTGAGTTTGGAGGGGAGAGAAAAAGGACCCGTCACAATAACGTTATAAACAAATGAGCACAGGTAATCAAGAACTGATTACCAAATGGGTTGGAGTAGCGTTAGTAGACACACTCATGGGCGACGCATACCGGCTTGGAGGTTAAATGCAGCCTAGAGAGAGGGGCAGCCTAACATTAATTACTCTGTTCTTTTATAAACAATTTTTTAATATGATCTATTAACAATTTATTTAGGTAACATAAATAATACTAATTCGTACATTGAAAAATATATATAATATATATATATATTTTAAATAAACAGGTGTTGTTGACTATGGGGGCCCAGACTCTATCTATGGGGGTCATAACTCGAACCCTGAGAACAAGTAAAAGTACAAGTACTTACTGTACATTTGGGTATGTGTCGATAGTCTCCAAGTACCAATATGAATAATAAATATTATAAAATAAATACATAATATAAAATAATGTAAATAGAATAATGTTTTTAACATTACATTTTGGGGTTTTCTGAACAGACATGGCACTCAGTAGTAGTATTGGACCAAATACTGATACTGGTATTGGTATCAGGACATCCCTACTTAAAAATAAATAATGTTCTTGTCAACGCTTTACTTAAAACATACAGTATATCTACAGTATAAAGGATTCTAAGGGTATTTTAAATAAATCAGACCGGTAATTTGATAGTATGAACTCACATGATAGCCCATAATGCCACCTATCAGTAACCATACGTTATTTATATGAAAGCGGAGTTTCAGTCTGGCTTCATGAAGAGACTTGATTGATTGAAAACTTTATTAACAGATTGCAGAATGGGTACAATACAGTACGGCTCAATACACACAATTGTTAAAAGGATGCAGACCGGAGAGACTTTCGTCTTGTTTACATCAGTGTCCCCCATTTTCAATTCATCATGCCATTTATGACATACACAACATACAGATATACAGATATATATCATGACATACATGACATACACGACATACCTGTGCAGTCTGCCGGCGGACCGCAAATGACATCACGTCATAAATCAAGCTCTGACAAAATTATAGTTTTTTTTGTCAAACGTATTCAAGTATAAACATCATAACCATGTCACAACAGCAGTTATAATGTATATTATCATCAATATGTTAGTTTACCAATAGGTTAAAGTGGTATTAGATCGATTTTAGTTTTAGTTTTTCTGTTGCTATCGCGAAAGTCCGCCATTTTGAAAAATGTACCGTCTGTAATTGTCGTTTTTTACACTTCCCAGAGGCCTCTAGGTCAAAAAAAGCAAATGGGTTCTATATGAATTTTTTTAATATCTCTTATTACTCTGGATAATATACCACGAAACTGAACGTTATTGGCATATATTGGAGCGCAATTAGTTTGTCTCCCCTATTTTGAGCATTTATCAACAATCAGATTTGAAATCAGTTTCAAAACGGCGGCACTCTGGCAAGAATAAGAAACCTACTGTACATACAGTAGATTTCATTGTCTGTTCTTATGCACGCCTGGCGATACTAAATCCAAATTGAACTTGGGCATTTGAAAGATAAGATTTGGCACAATCCATAAATGTGAGAATTGGCTATAATAAGGTCATTTATAAGCCTGCTATTCTATATTCCATAATAATATTTCAAATTGCATTGGTCCAGATGGGAGAATTCAGTACTGTATCTACAAAACCTTCTGTTTAATCATCTTCCCTTTATTCATTTCCTTGGATTTTTTGTACATGTGATCTCAAGAAGGTACTGAACGAGCTCAGTGGCAGTTTTTCCATGTCTGGTCATTTATAGCATGGTGTTATTCACTGTCAAAGATGCAAAGAATAATCCTAATTCATATTCTCCTTTGTTTCATCACAATTTAAGCAAGCCTAGTAATAGACACAATATTTCTGACACTGGGAATACATTCACTGAGGTCCATAGATGTCCCTAGATACCAAGAACATGCAGAACATGTAGAAGTGGAGCAATATTCCATTTACTTATGTATGGTATGTATTTTAGGCGGATTTTCAGAAAATAGGGCTCCGGGCTTAAGAGACAGAGATCCTAAAAGAAAATATATACATTAGAGGGGGAAGAAACTGTACATTGGAGGGGGTTGGGTTTAGACATTTACCGGGGCCAGTTTAGAATTGCAGCCTCCCATAGGTGCTCTTTGAGGGCGGTTTTGAAAGTGGGTAGGGATTCACATTATTTTACGACTGTGGGTAGGACGTTCCACATTATTGTGGTATAATTGCGAAACGTGTTTAGTCCCTTGTTTGAGCCGACATATAACTTAACATGTTATATGTCTGTTATTTAAGCAATATCACACAAGAGTAAGTGCTGTTATACAGAATATCAGCACGGCTGTGATTTGGTCATAGATACGAGGCCACAGGCCAGATAATAACTGCAGTGCGGGGTGCACCAATGTGAAATGAACGGTGATAAATATAGTTAAAAGTCCCAGTGCTGTTATACTGAATATAAGCACTCATGGAATGCCTCTTGTCCAATCAAATGACTTGGTTGGAACTAACTGTTATAAAAACGTATAAAAACTATTTTAATGCAGTTATTACACTGTTACAACAACATTCTATTCCATTCTAGCTGTATATTACAAGTGTTACCTACTACTTATATTTGAATCATCAAATACTTTTTTAGGAATGGATATTTGCCTCTACAGAACATTTTATTAAATCCCCCCAACCAAAAATACTTCATTAAATAAATGTAACTCACCACTCCTCTGTAAGGGTAGGATGTGTCGGAGTCGATCCCCCCATTGTCAATGACATACTGGAAGGCCTGGTGCATAAAGCCGCCATGGCAGCCCTTGTTGCCGTACTTGGAGGAGCAGTCCACCAGGTTCTGAGGGCTGAGGTCCACCAGTCTCCCTGTGGTCCTGGCCAGCTGGCCCTCGAGGGCCCCGACAGCGCTGAACGCCCAGCAGGAGCCACAATGGCCCTGTACAGTCGGACAAAGACGTCAGGGTCAGTATCACTGTACTGCATGAATGCAGTATAATGTGGCGTCCCGTACCCACACACACGTCTGCCTCCATATCCATGTTCTGTACACCTATTTTATGTTCAGTGATTGGTTGTTGGGTGGAGTGGTGCTTTAGTTTAGTCGGCTGGATGGAGTGGTGCTTTAGTTTAGTAGGCTGGGTGGAGTGGTGCTTTAGTCTAGTCGGCTGGGAGGAGTGGTGCTTTAGTCTAGTAGGCTGGATGGAGTGGTGCTTTAGTCTAGTAGGCTGGGTGGAGTGGTGCTTTAGTCTAGTAGGCTGGGTGGAGTGGTGCTTTAGTCTAGTAGGCTGGGTGGAGTGGTGCTTTAGTCTAGTCGGATGGGGGGAGGACAGAGGGAATAGGGGGAAAAGAAAGAGAGACAAGCTTTTGTTGTTTTCTGGAAGCACTGCTCCCAACCCATGTAGTAGCTGTTCACACAGGGAATAAACCTGGCCTTGTTTGGTTCAAACATAGCGATCACTTACTCGTCCTTCCAGATACGTTATCTATTATTAAATCCAAAGCGACACCGCAGACACTACAATAATTCATATTTTTTCAGAGGAATTACGCTTTTGGGGTCGATCCCACTCTAGTGCAACTTTCTTAGTTTTCTCCTCAAATATCAGTATAATGTGTACATGTATGTGTATTTGGAACACAAAATCCTAATACCCATAATGCCTTAGTTCTGATATCAAACTGTTGGGAATTGCCATTCGCACATTGTTAGATCAGGTTTACTCATCCATTTACAAACATTACCAATGTGAACAAACCCTTTATAGCTGCAGAATGCAGTGAATATGATTAGGAACCATGTTCTTTCTGTATCAAGACCTCAGTCAATCAAGTAGAGAATGTGTTCATTTTTGGTGGTGGGAATGTTTGGATCACTGATTGGGCCTTTAACACTAGAACACTTTATTGAAATATAATTTGTCAACTGACGATGATGCAGCTTAGCACTGTGTCAATTATTTCTAGTCAAACTTATTTGTGAAGGTTTAGAGTGTATAAGGGCTTGGGACATTATTAGAGACACATATGATGGCCACTCACAAGCTCAATAGAGGCCCTGCACTGAATGTTTGTGTAGTTGTCTTTCTTCCAACATCTTCTTTCTGTGCAGTGGTAGGGTGGGTAAAACACAGGAAAGGCATGATATTGCTGTTCCACTGTGACTTGTTTACAAGATCCAGTAATAAGACACCAAATTATTATGGTTTTGTTGGTATATATTTAATATATCAACACATAAAAACCATTGTTTTGCACATAGCAACCGTTGTCTCTTCCATTGCCATGTACAAAACAATGGTTGCTATGTTAAAGGCAGCTATGTTGGAAGACAGAGAACTACACAAACATTCTGTGCAAGACCTCTATTATGTGCAAAAGATTGCTGCAACAAATGTAATGTAAAGCAATTTGATAATTCGGTGGCAACCACTGATTTGTGAGAATGGCTCAGAAAAACACCCTTATTAACAAACCATACACCCTTGAGTCTTATGTCTCTAGACTTGGTGTGTAAGGTTTTATGGTGCTGTGATTAACCTAGAGGCACAAGAGGTCAATCTATAGCTACATTGAGGTCAGGTTTAAAAAAAAATATTTAATAAAAATGTTGTCACTCACATTGAAAGAACGACTCTGAATAGGCTCATCACATCATCACACATGAATGAGTTGGGATCTTTCTCAGCTTTACAGCCAAATCCAATTTATGCTATTCCAAGACGGTTCAGGGACCACAGTATGCTGAAAACGCCAAATATATGGGACTAGCATAAACTGGGCATGGATGTAAAGGTGAGTTCCAAATGGGTTTCACTGAGCTATTAGCATTCGGATACCTTGAGGTGAAGGGTCATGGAAGCCCTGGCCATGCCCATTCTTCACCTAAAAATGTTGCTTAACCTTGGAGCCATATTTATCCCCTTTTCAGATAAGTTGACATGACATGGTTGATATCTACAGTTTCCGCAAGGTCACTCGTTTCAGTATCTTTGCTCTAGCTTTTAAACTGAGTTTGTGACAGCCTCTGAGAGATAGTAATGTCTATCTCAGAGGGTTAAGAAGCTGATTTGTGATTTGTCACAAATGAGTGCCCTTTGACTCCAGCCAAAAACACCTGCACCAGTGTTTTGACGTTTGTATTGGATGCAGAAAATGTTAGCATCACGCTAATCATTCTAGTGGAATTCAATGGGAAGCATGAAGCATGATTATTGCCAGAGACACTATATAATGAAGAGACGGAGCCCTCTGGTGGTTTTGAATGGAGAAATGTGTAACGCTAAAGATGGCGGCAACAACAAAACTACTTGCTACAAAACATATTGAGAGAAGATAATTAAATGTGATATTATTTTATGTTCAGTGGAATTATAATCTACTGCATTTTGAGGTGAAATGCAAGTTTTAAAGATGTTTAAAATTAATAATGATCTCTACAGTGAGTGGTTGAGTGGAATTATTCATACCATTCATTCATTGACTTCCACTAGCATGAGTAGCTTGACAAATGCTAAAATCTTCTGCTTCCAAATTCGCACAATACGTGCAATTGCAGTGATCACTTCCTCTGTGAAACTGTGAAGTAACTCAAAGTCCAAGAAGATGTCAACAGAGAAAACCAGAATCCCAGGTCTATTGTCACTGCGTCAGACGAGCCACATTGATCAACCCTGCGGTAAGAAGCTCCATCATGTGCTGAACACCAGATAACCACAGTTCCAAAACACTAACGTTGATGACTGCTGAGGTCCTAATAGTAGGAAGGCTGAGAATGAGACAGAGCAGGGGAGACACAAGAGAGAAGGTTCTTTATTAATAGGAAGGTTGAGAGGGAGACAGGAAAGAAGGTTCTTTATTGAAACAGTGGGAAGGCTGAGAGGGAGACTCACTTCGAGGTCAGGATGGGGAGACTCATGACCATTACACCATGTCTGCATGGTGCAAATTATAAATAGAAAAAAATCTAATACCTGCATTTTGACGCTGGTGACATAGCCGCTCTGTCTCCAGTCCACTGTGTCAGGTAGTGGGGCCCTGGCTGATCCCAGAACAGCAGAGGGCTCCCTCTTCAGGTCGTCCGGAACACGGAGAGTAGCGTGGGTCTGGAGAATCTCCTCCTGGGTCTGGGAAAGGTTGAAGGTGATGAATGATGTTGTTCAACAAGTTTCAAAAGCGAAACAAAATCATTTATTTCGCTAAACACAATGGCACTGACGTAACATAAAACAAGAAGATGTTATCACTTCATCATACAGTGTGAACAAACAATGAGGGCAACAAACATTCTGTTAAAATAATCAATATGTCAATGTCTTGTTCTTCTCATGGAACTAAAGGGCTCTGTTTAATCAGAGGGTGATACAATCATAGCACACATATTCGGGTGAACCAATCAATGTACCATTGTCCTGTTTGCCTTGAATCCTGTTCATCAACATTTCAACAACGGAGACTTGTGGAATGTTAACGACAACAACATCTCAAAGGAATTTGACAGAGGGCACCTGTCGTAGGCATGCCTTGCCTATTGTTCAAGTCATTCAGGTGAACAGGACATTGCAATAACACACATAAGGTACTAGTTCCCAGGCTGTCCACTATTAGTCGATTAGTCGTTTAATCGATTGGTTTGAGGACATTTTCCATGCTGAATGCCTTTTTTTCTTGAAAGATTATAAGCACATCTCTGGTAAGCACTAAGTAAAATGTAAATGTAAGGGTCTTCTGCAAGATTGCACGTGGGAAACAATTTTACAGATTTGAAGGTTAAATCAACAAATCGATTATTTGACAAAATCCTATGACTATTAGTCGCCTACATTTATTTGCCTTTCTTTAATCAAGGACATCCCTGGTATCTGTGCTATATAGTTATAGGCACTCATGGGATGTCTCTCTCGTCCAATCATTAAATGTTGTATAAAGTTCAATAAATAATATATCAAATAAATATAATATCAAACGTAGTGTGTAGTTAACTAAAATTCACATAATGCTAAATACAATAATGCCAATAAAGACAGCAGCCAATCAGATGATATGGTTTCAGTGTAACAGCCAATCACATACAGTATATCGTGTTAAGACCTGCTGTATGGCAACCAGTGCTTGAACCCATGACCTATGGCAGTCAAACACATGACCACTTGTTATCCAATTTCCACAAACCTTTTCAGTTAACTATCTGAAAATATAGCATTTCTCTTGGTTGTGTGTGAGTGTATTAACTTGAAGGGTGATTTTCATTCCAAGGGGTTGCATTGCACCTTATCAACAACATTATGACACCACATCGCCTTAAAGGAGGATCTCAATAAATCAATAAACATATTGTATTGGACTTGCCTCAAACTGATTGCCACTGGGACTTTGACGGACTACTGGCTGTGTTTACATAGTAATTTATGAATGAATGATATAACATTCATATATACTGTACATATATATTTATGTACAACTGTTGGATATATCTACATATATCCCTCTTCACATATCTGTATACATACCTGTATATATTATATCTATATCTATATATATCCTATACCTACTCTTAATAGTTATACCACTGGCCAGCATGGCTTACTACCATAGTATATTTATACCTGTTTCACATGTTATACCTTTTATACCTATTTATACCTGTATCACTGTATAGCATAATTATACTGTACATACATCAGTTTAGCATATATTACCAGTACAAAGCTACTGCTTGTTATATATATCAGATGTAATCACTTTGTATATTGTCAATGCACTTTACTGTTACATTTGCACTCTGGTTAGATGCCAACTTCTTTTCGTTGTGCTATGCAATGACAATACATTTGAATCTAATATAATCTAATATAATGTAATAAATATAATGAAATGTATTGTCTGAGCCTTTGATGTGAGGACTCACTGTGCATGACGACTGAACCGATTTACATTTGTAATGTTTGGAAACACTGGAGTAGAACAGACCGGTGTTATGATGGGAGAGTTCTGAAAAGCTTATTTTTCTATACTTTGAATGCTTGAAAGAATTCCAGATTGTTGCTTTAAGAAATGTTCTTGTTTTGCATGGTTTTGCACATGGTGCTTTCCGTTTCTTGTAGCCTGCCACCCCCACAAGTAACCTACCAGCCTGTGAGAAACACCAGAGGTACTCCACAATGCGACTTCTAGTCCACCTTATTATGACACATATCATAGAGTCCTCCCCTCTCTCTCCTATTTCTATCTCTCTGGAAGCCTGTTCAGGTAAATAAACAAGACTAATCTAGGCCTAGTTAAGCCGGACCAAGATACATGCCAGTGTGGATATGTGTTGGTGAATTATGATTAATGTAAACAATTATGTGTGTAACATATGTGTAACTCAGTGATACTATCTGCATGCACTGCAGCTGCCAGTTAGTGCAGTGCTGTTGTGGGGACATTTGAAAGTGATATTAATTGCAACCAGAGGCTAGAAAAGATTTAAGAGGAAATTAAACCCTGGAGCATACTAGCAACAAAGACACAAATTGCTTCCCGTTTCTCACCAGCAGGATGCAGCCATATGGCACTGGTAACATGTCGTTGATGTCACATTCGCCGATGTCACGCTGCTATATTAGTCAAGTCTGATGAATATGATTTCTTTTTTTTAATATATATTATGACCGATATGGCATACAGACCCTCATCTGCACCTCTGTTTATACTGTTTAATTTTCTCATATTTTATATTCAGATTCAATTTGATTGCCTATATTTATGTCTTTCTTCTATTACCCTGCCCATGTAGGCTACTGGTAGGCTGTTTTCGTTAGGTGGGTTATGAGAACGGTAGGCTGTTTTCTCGGTAGAGCTAATGCGTTAGGTGGGTTGTGTGTGTGTATCAAATATTCACAATGCATATAATTAGGGAAATCTATGTTTGGACAACAGTGTCCAATGACGCAGAGAGAATGTAGCGTTAGCTACTATGTCAGAAATGCACCTCTGTTATGAGTTAACACGACATGCGTCTCGCTATTCAACCCAAGTCTGCGTTTTGTTCACGTGGTCCGCTATTACACAGAACACGCTGTCTTCAGGAGTCAGATACTCTGGTAACGTTCAGCAACACAACGCCTGCCTGTTTCAACTGTATTCATGTGGCGGCCATTTTGCTCTTACACATCATGCTCAGTTTGGGATTCCTTTTCCACCCTGTTCCCACCTTCAATGGGGAGTCAGGGGGTTTGTGGGGGATAAGTCAGTCAGGCAGTCAGCCAGCCAGTCAGCCAGCCAGTCAGTCAGTCAGTCAGTCAGTCAGTCAGTCAGTCAGTCAGTCAGTCAGTCAGTCAGTCAGTCAGTCAGTCAGTCAGTCAGTCAGTCAGTCAGTCAGTCAGCCAGTCAGCCAGTCAGTCAGTCAGTCAGTCAGCCAGCCAGCCAGCCAGCCAGTCAGTCAGTAAGCCAGCCAGCCAGCCAGCCAGTCAGTCAGTCAGTCAGCCAGTCAGTCAGTCAGTCAGTCAGTCAGTCAGTCAGACAGTCAGTCAGTCAGTCAGCCAGTCAGTAAGGGACATTAGGGACAGGGGAGGGTGTCTCACCAGGTCTCCCAGGTGGTTCATGCTGAGGGTGTATGTGTTCAGCCCCATGGACGCCTCCAGGTTGTGGAGGGTGATCAGCTTTACGTTCCTCTCCCAGAGCTCCCTGCGACCCAGCTCCTCCACCTCAACACACACACACACACACACACACGGACGCACGCACACACACACACACACACACACACACACACACACACACACACACACACACACACACACACACACACACACACACACACACACACACACACACACACACACACACACACACACACACACACACACACAGGTCATTATCACTCATACATAGGATTCAAATATTGATGGAGGTTCGATGTGCTTTTAAAGGGGCAGTTCACCCCAAATAAAAAAACAACAATATATGTTCCCACTTGCATAGAGTGCTATCCATCCATCTAGATCGTTTCAGAGTGTGTGATACCTAGGATGTCTGCCACCACTCCAATACACATGTAGCCGAAAAATACATTTGGAAAAACTCAACATCAATGTCTCTTCCCAGACATCATGACACAGCTACTCATGAGAATCCACAGATGTTGTTGTGGACAGTTTAATTTAGGATATACCTGTATATTATGATTACCAAAACTATCTGGATGGATAGATACAGTAGCACTCCGGGTAAGGGGACATTCTTTATTTTGGGTGAACTGCCCCTTTAAAGATCTGTTACAGAACCATTGTCTCTGGTTGATCAAAATCCTGCTCGCTGGGTGGCGTAGCGGAGATTGCGCTCGTCACCAATGCAAGAGGCTGCGGTCTCGACTCCCGGAGTCAGCATTGCCTTGGCTTGGGCTGATCGCTATACTAACTCGTTTGGCTGGGTTAGGGGGAGGGAAGCCGTGGGTGGGAAACTGGCGTTGTGGACAACGCCGCCTACAGGTCAGGTCTGGGCGCTTGCTCAGCGGAGGCAGGACTTGAGGAAGGCAGCGTGACCTCCCACGTGTTACACTTCACCAATGAGAGCCCTCGCTGCCAGGTGAGAAGAGAGCCACTGGCTGTCGCCGCACGTGTCGGAGGAAGCGTGCAGATACTTCAGGGTTCCCTTGTACCGACCAGTAGAAGAACGTGCGCACAACAACCAGGTAGGGGAGGGGGGGAATTGGCACAACGACTAAATTGGGACAGGGAGAAAACAGAGAAACATCGGAGAAAGAGAGATACAAAAAAAAATTTAAATAAGAAATCCTGCTCGCTGCTTGGCCCTCCTCCATGGCAGCAGTCATCAAGCCACTAACTGCAAGTCTATGTCCAAGGCTGCCAGATATCAGGACCATTAGCCTACATTTATAGTTAATACTTATATAATATATATATATATTATAATAATATAGGGATGATACTTGGCAACACACACACAACACAAGTAGTGCACAAGTACAAGAGCTACTGTAGGTTACAAGTGAAACATTAGCACATTAGCCTTGATGCTAGAGGTGTCTCAGGTAGCCTGCATTAACATTCTATTATATTTATCCTGTGGTTTGAGAAAAAGGGTGGCATAGTGGTTCAAGATACCGTCCTGTAAAAGAGGTCACAGGTTCAATCCCCTGCAACAATGTGTCCTTCCCTGCATATTAACCTGTGTAAAGGCTGACAGCGATCTTCTCAAAAAGATGGTTCAGCAACACTTGATATTCAGCAGAACATAGCTGCTTGAGGGGAGTGTCACTCACTTTATGAATTCATACACAGAATTGCTGAGCCCCATGGGACACTACAGTAAACATTTGTGAACATTGAAAGAACATTGAGAGAACCGTACAATCTGTGATGTCACCTGGATGTAAAATTGGGGGCTGCTTGAGCTAAACCATGAATGGAGCTCTGACTTTGTAGAGGTTTGTAAACGTTGAGTTGTAAACACCCAAATGAGGTTAATATTCTAGTATTGCTAACAGGTCTAAACCAGAATTTAAACCTAATTTGGGTGTAAGAACTCATACATAGTCAGTAGCCCCCAGATTTTACCTCCAGCTGACGTCACAAACCCCAGTGTTCTCTCTGATTTCTAGCTTTGGGAGCGAGTGGCACACATTCACAAATATTGACTGAACTGTGGTGGGGCACAGGAATAACTGTGTGATTAAATCTTTATTGAATTTTTTTTAAGCATGGCGGTCAACAGTAGAGAAGCTACTGTACATCATGCTCCTGCTCTGGTGGTGTTCACCTCAGTCTGATAGCTCTTCTCGTGGCTCCTCTTCCACATCTGCCAGTGGAGGTCCAGCTCGGCGTCAAACATGGCCACGACCGCACCACACCACGACATCAACAGCAGGTTCCCCAACATCATGACTGTGCAGACAGGCAGACAGTTAGACACGTACCAAGTGAGAAAAAGAAATCACACAGGATATCCTCTGACCATTAAAGAAGTATGTGCTTGTGCTTGATAAAGCCCAGAGTCAGCAATGGCATCAAACTAGTCACTCTCAGCTCACAAGATGGTGTTTGTCACCATCCCCCACCCCACCTAATGTACAGTTTCTTCCCCTTCGGATTTCTATTTTTTCCTCTATTTCTTACACAGTACCGTATATTTGTATGTCTTGTATGTCATAAATGTCTTGATGAATTGAAAATGGAGGACCCTTATGTAAACAAGACAAACGTATTTTTCTGGTCTTCATCCTCTTAGCAGTTGTTTGTATTGAGCTGTACTGTATTGTTTGTACCCATTCTGCAATCTGTTAATAAAGTTTTCAATCAATCAACTCGGGTTCATTATTCTATTAGATGATAAATTAACATGCACGCTTTGGAGAAGTGGTCTCTAATATAATATGTGTCAATTCCTCAGTATACCTAATCATGTGTTTGTGTATCAGGTGACAATATAGTTAGCAATGATATTATATATAGTTAACAATTATATTATATATAGTTAACAATGATATTATATTTAGTGAATGCTATTCTATGTAGTTAACAATGATATTCTATAGTTAACAATGCTATTCTATATAGTTAATGATATTATATATAGTTAACAATTATATATAGATAACAAAGTTAACAAATGGTTAGGAAGTAGTTTGGAAGGGATTGTATGTGAATGTGTAAATGCTAACAACTTCTACTATCTATATCTCAAAAATGAAAACAATGCTACCAGTTCTTTAGATCATTGGTTCTCAAACGTGTTCATGTCAAAGACCCCCAAAGTCACACGTAATAGGTCAGGGACCCCCATTTGAGAATATTATTGTTGTTCATGTGATTTAGTCTAGAATTCCATCGTCTATAATGTATGTGGGATAATAACAGTGGAGAGAGTGAAACATATGGTCAGAATAGTCATTATTGGCCTACAATATTAGTGAAATTAAACCATTACTCATTTAGCTGGGGACCCCCTGGAACCCTCTCAATGACATTGTTGTTTGTTGTTTTCCTTTCCACAAATTCATTGTACTGTATAATGAAAATCTCATGAGTCAGCTGTCACCACAAGACCGAGGCTGACATTTTAAAAAGCAATTAGGATTGATCATCCCCTTAACAATCTGCATTCCCTTAACAATTGTGTGTATTGAGCCGTACTGTATTGTACCCATTCTGCAATCTGTTAAATAAAGTTTTCATTCATTCATTCATTCATTCATTCATTCATTCATTCATTCATTCATTCATTCATTCATTCATTCATTCATTCATTCATTCATTCATCAACTTGATTAATCTTGGCAATTACGAGCAACATTGTAATGTTGTCACTTGTCACTATGTCTGTAATTGATTGCAACTGTTGTACTTGTTGTATTATTAGACTTATGCAAAGTCCGATATGTTTGGTATAACAGAAACCGACGTTTATCCAAAATACGCAGAGGTTGCATAGCGTTTCTGTAGACCAGACACTTTTATACGCAGAAAGTCCGTATGAATGAAGTTCCAAGGCAATGATGTGTGACACTCATAATAACCCCGTCAAAGTTTGGCCGTTTTCATAAAACGAAACCAACGGGAACGCTTAGAACCATTATAATCCAAACATGAACACAATCAAAACTAGGATAGATAATAAGCCTAAATGACTGCAATAAATAACTTCATTGAAAATGATTAACCATAGGAACTTTGAAATTTAATAACAGAACTTCTCGCGAAAACAAAAACGAAAGTGGAAATAGTCTTGTATTTTAGCAGTAAAGTGTAAAATAACACAAAGATCATACTTGATGGTTTCTTGCGGGGGGATTACTTACTTAGTTTAGTCGGACGCACGACTGCAGGGTGCGATGAGGCGAATATTGATTCAATTGACACATGGTTTTTCCTGGTTGACATACTGTAGCCTAAACGTCACGTGGTTTAACTCAATTCTTCCTCTTCAGGAGGGTAACCTATGCCCTCTGTATTTGGTAAAGACCACTGCACTGTACTTTCCACCCGGTAAGATATCCCAACGTGCATGGACTAAATGTGAGAAATGCGTAGATTCATTGACATACTTTATATATATATATACAAATATATATATATATATATATATATATATATACGTATACTCTCTTTGCTGGACTCTTTTTGTATCACAAACAGTACTGTATTTGCAAATCTGGTATGTCATAAATGTATAGATGTAGCAGTACTGTCTATATGTATGTCATAGATATATGTTATGATGAATTGAAAATGGGGGACCCTGATGTAAACAAGACAAAAGTCTTTCTCTGGTCTGCATCCCCTTAACGATTGTATGTATTGAGCTGTACTGTACTGTACCCATTCTGCAATCTGTTAATAAAGTTTTCAATCAATCAATCAATCAATCAATCAATCAATCAATCAATCAATCAATCAATCAATCAATATAATTATAAAAAAATATTTTGAATATGTAAAACCTTTCAAATCTGAATTTGAGAATAATCTTGTGATGGCAGAGTAGAAGTTTTGCATTATTTAATACAGAAAACCTCCTCCCCTCTTTCGCATCTGTATTCTTAATGTGTACAGTAAGAGAAGATGAGAGAAAGAAAGCAATCTCTGGCACAGGCTATAGGTCCAGTTATCACATAAGATATCACAAATACTGCACTTGTAGTATCTCATTGTCTCGTGCGACTCAAATAATCAGTTCCCATTTTTACCCAACATTAATTTCTCATCACCTGTTTTACTTGGTTAAAGGCCCAATTCATGTTTTTCTTTTACCATATCGATGGGGTATATTAGTCCAGTCATTGTATGCATAAATGGCGCACAACCTCATATTGCAGAAGAAGCAAAACATCTGATTTTGTATCTTCAATATGTCCCATAGGGACTATTCACATGCATCATTGAAGAGTTTGATCAGTAGATAGAAAATACACAATGAGGAACTGAATTATACATGTAAATCGGAATATAGATATTTTAAACTCCAGTGTTTACAAACGTTGCTAACAATAGAGTTCAGTTAATCAACTAGAGAATGAAAACATGTCTCCATTCTTATCAAAAAAAATTATGATGGGGGTTTACCCATTGTTTACATTTGGATCACTGATTGGGCCTATTAAAAGAACACAACATTATAAAAAGTTTTATTTTATTTATTTTGATTTAACATAGAACGCATACAGTTACAGTTTAATCATCAGAAAAGTGCCTAACAAAACAACAAAATAAAAAGTTAACAAAATCAAGATGCTGATGAACAACAGAAACCTAAAATTCACACCGCTTTGCATCAAAAAAGAAAAGAGGAACTCCCATTGACCAGCAACGTTACCTGATGCACTGAGTACAACCTGTGTAGAGTACTGTGGAAAAACTCTAATCATTTCATAACCTATATTTTTGGTAAGTTCTGGCTGTGGCTTTTACAGTATAGTATGTTTGTCAACACTACCAGCAACTTTGGCAGATAACCAACCAAGTGCTCAGTCCATATTTTTATTCTAAAAAACTATGTTGGCTGTACAAATAAATAAATAATGATAATAAAAGATATAGACGCAAATGGCAATTACGGGGTCCAATCAAAATGGGTGGGTTTAGAATTAGAACTATAGGAAGGATGTTAGGAAGCATAGGAAGGAGGTTAGGAAGCATATAAGGATGTTAGGAAGCATAGGAAGGATGTTAGGAAGCATAGGAAGGGTGATAGGAAGCATAGGAAGGATATTAGGAAGCATAGGAAGGGTGATAGGTAAGGCTAAGAGAATTATCAAAGACTCCAGCCACCCAAACAACTGCCTCTTTGAACTGCTGCGGTCAGGCAAGCGATACCGGAGTCTCATGGCAAGCACAGAAAGACTCAGAAGAAGCTTCTATCCCCAGGCCATCAGGTTGCTCAACAAACAATAACACTATGCACTCACAGCACACACATCCACACGCACACACTCACTTTAAACAAACAACTCAATGCAGCACCCACTTACACACTTTAGAACACCTAAACACACTTTATATTTATTGGCAAAGAATTTGACACTACAACCCATACCTCAGTACACCTTACTGTAAATTGTACCTAAATTGTACCTCATCCCATTTCTGCTTTGCACTATATAGTATATTGTATATTAGTATATTGTATAGTATATTGTATGGTAACTCAGTTACTTCTACTTTGCATTGAACATTGTACATATGTACATATTGAACACTTGTGTCTACGTACGTGACTTATATTTTATACTGCTATACTTATTTTATTTTATACTTATCTTTTTTGTCTAGCACAGTCTCTGGAGCGTAACAGAAAGAAGCATTTTGTATAAAAGTATTCTGTACTTCTGTATGACAACTAATAAAGAAACTTGAACTTGAACTTGAACATAGGAAGGATGTTAGGAAGCGAGGATGTTACAGACGCAGCGCTCAAAAATCAAACCAATTCTGCTGCTTGTCTGCTGCTTGTTGCCACTTAAGTCTAGTACTCAGGTGTTAATTTTCCGGGGCTGGTGGCTGGGTGAACAAAGGGAGGGTACTTAACATAAGTGCTTCCCCAGGGAGGGGGTCGGGGGCTACTGCCCTCAGACCCACAACATAATTTGTATATGGGCAGTCTGACTTGGGGTACTGACCATATATTAGTGTTGCAATGCATGATAAGTAAACAGTGAAAAAAGCTACGAAATCCGATGGGGCTGGGACATTTGGGACGAATAAAAATGTAAGATGAAAATCTGCCCAGCCTGTGGGAGGAAGTGGAGGTGTGAAATCTGGCCCGGTCAAGAACAATAGGAGTCACACAATCAGTTTGGAGTACAGTGGTGGAGGAGTGGTAGAGGAGCAGTAGAGGTTTGAGTTTTGAGCGCTGTATCTGTAGGAAGCATAGGAAGGGTGTTAGGAAGCATAGGAAGGATGTTAGGAAGTATAGGAAGGATGTTAAAAAGAAAGCTTGAAAAGTAGGCATGATAACATTGCTAGTGTTCAGAAGTGTTCCATCATGTTTCGTGCTCAGCTCAGTGTTTAGTGTTCAGATTACATTCACATGTGTACTACATTTTTAGAAAATAATATGATAATATTTGTCAGTTAGCTATACAGACCAGCTAGCCTTGCTGTTGGCCAAAACACCTCTCCCAGAGTTTTAAGCTAGGCAAGTGTGCAGTCAGATAGCTTTCTACTGAATGCATATAGAGGAAATTGATATCTATATTCTCGTCTGACTCTGGATAAGATGGTAAGCACATTTTCCATAATGTTGGCATGCCCCTTTAACTCATTCTGCGCCAGCCATTTTCCTCATCCTGTTCTAGCTAGGCCATGCTTTAAAGATAGGGATGCGTCACCTTGTTTGTAGAGCTATATCTATATTCATTCTACATTTGACAGTTAGTATCTTCCGTCGAACATGCAAAAAAGAATACATATCCCGTGGTGACTATAAGTATAGTTTTGGAGTGATCCGGGCTAATTCCTGGAAAGCTGAGTTATAGGGCGCTACGTGAATTCTACTAAAAGCATTGGCGTTTCATCCCTGGACATATACTATTTCCAAATCAAATGTATATAATAGGTATTATGTTTCATCATGAATACATGAAAGGGGGGGGGGGGGGGGGGGGGGGCGTTTATGATGCTTTGATTGCCAGTAACGGCATTCGTTGTTAACACAACACACGCTGATCAGCTGGATCTATATGAAAACATTGTACGATCAAGCTGGAATTGACGTCAGATATTCCTTACCTTTGATCGGGGGTATTCCAAAAAGAATATTCCAATTGTCTGCTCGCGATTTCCAGTATTGGTGTCCATCTGGTCCCGGACATAATTTGGCACAACTTATGGATAGAGTGTGCTAGATGCGTTTCGAAGTGGTCGGATGAAGCAATCTACTTGGCTCCATCTAAATTCAGCGCCCGGAGGGGTTTAAACATAACACACGGTCTGGAACAGGGTTTACTGCACTCTTGATACTGCCACCTAGTAGGATCTGGCCGGTACTGCACCCTCGGGTCCCAGTATGCCTTTTAACGGCAACATACAGGTCCGTGACATTGAATAGAATATAGTTTTTTTTAAAGGAAAACGGACCAAATAACGTATATATACGTGGTTGCCGTTCAACGGTTGTCGAGCAAACACGTATATAAACGCTGTTGGCGCAGATTGACTTAATAAAAAAATTTAAAACATGGTTGACAAATTTGAATTGGACACCTTGGAACTCAAACCAGGAACCTTTGTATCCCCAGAGAAGGCAACTTACTGACTTTGCCACTGGGCTATCTTGCATGAAGGGTGATGATTGCTCAACATTTGTAGCAGATTTGGACAAAATTCGAAATGGGAGAAATCTATCTAAACACAACTGGGCATGGCTTATATGAATAGATTAGTCTGGTTCATGGTCACTCACATCATATCTACACGTCCAAATACCACAAAGCATTGAGGAGATATGACATTTTGTGTAAGCCCTGCCCACAGCATTTGAGAAAACTTTGAGGGCCAGCTAATAGAAAATGTGGTCCCAAAGATGCTCTGTAATTTGGTGATGATTTCTCAAATGTGTAGGGGGAGTATCAAAATTTGAAATGTTTGAAAATAGATGTGACCCACAGAATCCAGTGAAAAGACTTAAGACTTACGGTTCAAAAGTTACAGTCCAAAAACGTAAGGGTTTTTGTTATAGCAGTACCATCTGGCCAATCAGCATAATTACAGTAGTTTTGTCTGAGTAGTCGGTGAGATTTCCAACCTATGTGCCAAGTTTGGAAACTGGAGCTGTTACTCAGATACTGTACTATTAGTGCGGAAGAAGAAGAAGAAGAATCCTAAGAGATACAATAGGGTTCCAGCAGCTTTGCGGCTTGGACCCCTAATTCAAATGGCTGGAAATTCAACAAAAACACAATTTCATGATCTGATTAAAGCGATAGTTGTTCTCTTGTGGATCAGACTACAATTGAAGTCAGGTAGTTGTTAGGTATAACAGAAAAGAATGCATGGATTCAAAGTGCCAAGAACTTTAAAATAGCCAGGCCTCCAAATTGGCTGTTATTTCATAACCCTACTTATATGATTACTGGCAAAGTATCATGCTGCCTATTGGACTATGGTCGCACCACTAGGCGCTCACTGAAAGAACTTTCATTCATGCACCTATCACTGATCAGGACATGACCACTACCTGCAGCATATTAGCAGGTGTCGTGGCCATACTCACCTGGAAACAGGACACCAGGTCATCAGGGCGATAAAAGCAAGACGTATATTTTGGGTTATGAAATAACCACCATTATATTTCATACTGGCTGTGTATCTTGCTTCACCTATTGGACTAATGGGTGGAGTAAGCGTGTAGCCCTGATTAATGTACCCCCTGATGTCCCTTCTCAGAACACGGAAAAGCAGGGAACATCCTAAACCCCAAACCTCCTCTAATAAAAAGCCAAGGAATAGGCCATCAGAGCCATGTGTAAAAGGGCCTACACCTTAAAACGCACAGACAGGAACAGTGAAATACCTGTGGGTAAAAGTCACAGTAAAACATTACACACACACACCACAGCTATTCAAATTATATAGAAGCTAGAGTTCCAGATATTCTTTGGCACAAAGGCAGTGTTGGGTCTCAGAGTAGCACTGCTATTATCACCTCAAATAAATAGGCACTCTGGTTGAACCGACAGAGCGCATAGCTCACTTACGCACTCAGCCGAAGTGATAGCCAAGAGAAAAGATGTTTTAAAAGACAGCTGACTCAAAGGCGCACACTCCAGTTGGTCAAAGGGGGTACCCAGCAGACTGACTAAGACCAGAGGGTGGTCCCAGCTAGGGGACAGATTACGCTTAGGCTTGAGGCGCCTTGCGTCAAGCAGAAAGCATTTCACCAGAAGGTGGCTGAAAAGAGGCCTCAAAACTATTACAGGAAGAAATAGCCAAAGCATAAACCTTCACGGTAGAGGCTGAGAGAGAGGAATAGACTATAGGACCAATTTCAACAGACAGGAAAGTGGATCCAGGTTCCAAGCCTCACACCACTCTTGGGAAAATGTGCCACTCACTAAACAGTGGTAGTGGACGGAGCGTGCTAATGGATAGTATTGATCACATAGGCTACAATCCCCTCAATATTCAACCTCTCAGTAGCCACTGGGACCATGGGATGACCAGCAAGCTGACCCCCGATCTGGAGCTATCAGGGTGATAGTCCTGCACACCCTCTTCAACAGCTGACTTATCAGGTGTGAGCCCTCAGGCTGTGCAGATTGCAATATATACCGCTGCCTGCTGGAGATGGAGAGAGCGTATTTATCTATGTCACAGTGGTCAGACTGTCTGTCCTAACCAGGAGATGCCTGTTCCTCACAAGATCAACAAACTCTTTGAGGATCAGTAGCACTAGCTTCAGTTCCAACACGTTGATGTGTAGGGTGGGAAGAGCAGGCCAACTGCCCCCTACTGAGTTGGCCCAACATGTCCCCCCCAGCCCATAAGGGAGGCGACTGTGAAGACACATGAGATTTGATGCTGCCCATGGGGACACCTTTCATAAGGGTCTCTGGCTCCCTCCAGTGGAGGAGGATGCACACCACTGATGGTAGGACCCTCAACAGTATTCTCTTGCCTTTCACAGTCTATTTTCCTGCTGGAAAACCACCTCTGTAATCTTCTCATGAAGATTGAGCAGATGCCACCCTGCCGAGCAGGCACATTACAGGGCTGTAACCGTCCTGTGAGGATGATATCCTCCTGTAGCTACGGAGCGATGCTGTCATAGACCTTGAGTTTAGGACTATGCCTAGAAACCCCACCTGCTGGCTGGGAAGAGGAGTGCCCTCTTCCAGTTACTGTTTACAGCCCAGACTGGACAAGTGTTCCACTAAACACCTGGTCTGGGACCTGGGTGTCTCCTCCGACTGACTGAGGACCAGAATGTCGTCCAAGTAGGATAATATTCTTGTCCCCTGGGAAAACAGAGTTCAGAGCACATGTGCTGTCCCTTGAAAGGAAAAGCATAGAAATGTCCTGTGAGGAGGGGTGATGTGCTGGAGCTGGAGCGATGAGGAGGGGTGATGAGTGATGAGGAGGGATGATGAGTGATGAGGAGGGGTGATGAGTGATGAGGAGGGGTGATGAGTGATGAG
Source organism: Notolepis coatsorum (assembly GCF_963971535.1). Lineage (NCBI taxonomy): Eukaryota > Metazoa > Chordata > Actinopteri > Aulopiformes > Paralepididae > Notolepis > Notolepis coatsorum. The sequence continues at coordinate 36,545,589 of NC_140183.1, read as the reverse complement.
GAGGGATGATGAGTGATGAGGAGGGGTGATGAGTGATGAGGAGGGGTGATGAGTGATGAGGAGGGATGATGAGTGATGAGGAGGGGTGATGAGTGATGTGCTGGAGCTGGAGTGATGAGGACTGGTGATGAGTGATGAGGAGGATGATGAGTGATGAGGAGGGGTGATGAGTGATGAGGAGGGGTGATGAGTGATGAGGAGGGGTGATGAGTGATGAGGAGGGATGATGAGTGATGAGGAGGGGTGATGAGTGATGAGGAGGGATGATGAGTGATGCTGGAGTGATGAGGAGTGATGAGGAGGGATGATGAGTGATGCTGGAGTGATGAGGAGTGATGAGGAGGGGTGATGAGGAGGGGTGATGAGTGATGAGGAGGGGTGACGTTAGCTCTGAAAAGGGATTTTGGCGTTGAGGAGCTCAATCCATTCTTCAACTCGCTGGTCGCTCTCATAAGCTAGAGGTTATGAGCTGTCCTGTTCGCGTCTATATTAAAGGCAGCCCAAGAGTTCTTCCGCGTTTCTCTGATTGGCCACGACGCCCATGTGACCGCGGCAGAGCGGCAGAGCGGAAATAGGCTGCTGCTTCGGCGAAAGAAAGACAGGCATTCTATTGCCATGCTCTGCGACAAACTCTAACCTTAACCAACTCCGAAAGAATGCCTAAATTTAACCCTAACCTTAACCAACTCCGAAAGAATGCCTAAACTTAACCCTAACCTTAACCAACTCCGAAAGAATGCCTAAACTTAACCGGCGAAAGAAAGACAGGCATTCTATTGCCATGCTCTAAGACAAACTCTAACCTTAACCAACTCCGAAAGAATGCCTAAACTTAACCCTAACCATAACCAACTCCGAAAGAATGCCTAAACTTAATCGGCGAAAGAAAGACAGACGCTAGTTACGTTTATATAGAGAGTAATTAAACGTAAAAAAAAAGAAAAAAAAAATTGAAGTGATTCAAACTTGTCACCAACCTGACCGCAGGCTCCACAGCAAGCTGAGGAACAAGTTGAGCTAACCATCGATGTTAAAACAGGAGGGATTACGAATGCATAATGCCGCGGCAACCTATGCGCCTCTGCCGCGGGGCGTGCGCGGCGTTGTCACGTGGGGCGTCGCGGCCAATCAGAGAAACGCGGAAGGACTCTTGGGCTGCCTTTAAAGAAGAGGCACGCATTTTGATTGATTGATTGAAAAGTTTATTAACAGATTGCAGAATGGGTACAGTACAGTACAGCTCAATACATACAATTGTTAAGGGGATGCAGACCAGAGAAAGACTTTCGTCTTGTTTACATCAGGGTCCCCCATTTTCAATTCATCATAACATATATGACATACATGACATACAGATAGACAGTACTGCTACATCTATACATTTATGACATATCAGATTTGCAAATACAGTACTGTTTGTGATACAAAAAGTGTCCAGAAAAAGAGTGTATATACATTTGACGTAGAAACTGTACATTGGGGGAGGTTGGGTGGGTGGGGTGGGGTTGGGTGGGTGGGTGGGGGCTGTACATTGGAGGTGGGGGGGGGGGGGGGGGGTTGGGTAGGGGGGGGGGGACTGTACACTGTACATTGGAATACTGACAAAGCCCTACTTGGTCATTTACTGTACAACTGGGTTAGGACATTTGTAGGGGCCAGTTTCGAATTGCAGTCTCCCGTAGGTGTTCTTTGAGAGTGTTTTTGAAAGTGGGTAGTGATTCACATTCCTTTACAGCTTTGGGTAGGGCGTTCCACATTGATGTGGTATAATTGCGAAACGTGTTTAGTCCCTTGTTTGAGCCGAATCTGGGTTTAACATGATTTGTGGAGCTCCCTCTGGTGTTGTGATCGTGGTATTCACTGACCTTTGGGAAGTATTTTGACATGTACATGGGTACCTTGGTCGCGTAGTGTATCTTGTAGACCAGGCCTATTGCAAGTTGCTGTAGTCTGTCGTCTACTCTAAGCCATCCTAGGTTGTCAAAGTGGGCAGGGGTGAGGTGGGTTCTAGGAGTAAGGTCAAGCAGTAGTCTGACCAGTTTGTTTTGAGATGTTTGTAATTTTGTTTTTAGCGCCTTTGAGGTGCTTTGGTACCATGAGGTGCACGCATAGTCGTAGTACCCTTGAATGAGTGCTCCTGCCAGAGTCTTCAGGGTATTCTTGTTTACCAGAGAGGAGATCCGGTACAAGAATCGAGTTTGTTGGTTGACTTTTTTTATTACATTGGATGCCATTTTGTCACAGGAAAGATTAGCCTCTAGGATGGAACCCAGCCAGGTAGGTAATTTCATCTTTCCTTGTGACAATATTGTCACCCACTGTAACCGAGAAGCCGTCGGCCTTGCTGAGTTTGTTATTTGAACCGAAGAGAATGGACTCTGTTTTGCCCATGTGTAATGATAGTTTGTTGTCGGCGAGCCATATGCAGATTTTGCCTAGTTCTGAGCTGAGGGCTTTTTCAACCTGTAACTTGTTCTTGTCAGAGACCAGCAGGGCTGAGTCGTCCGCAAACAGGAACAAGTTGCAGTCATAAGCTGACGACATGTCATTTGCATAAATTAGGAATAGTAGCGGTCCTAGTATGCTTCCTTGTGGAACACCACAGTTCACTGTGAGGGGGGGGGGATAGGGTACCGTTTACCTCCACCATCTGTTCTCTCCCCTCCAGGTAGGATTGTATCCAGCTCACTGATAGACTATCAAAACCAATTGCTTTTAGCTTGTTAATCAGAATGGTGTGATTGACAGTGTCGAAGGCCTTTTGTAGGTCCAGCATGACCATGCCGCAGTATTTGCCCGCGTCCACCTCTTGTTTGATGTGGTCGTTCAAATAGAGAAGGCATGTGTCAGTGGAGTGGGATGTTCTGAAGCCAGATTGGAATACGTAGATTAGATTTTTTTCCGCGAGGTACTTTTCTATCTGTTCGTATACTATTTTTTCCATGACTTTCGAGATGGATGTAAGGATAGAAACAGGGCGGTAGTTGCCTGGGTCTAATTTGCTGCCCTTTTTGTGCAGGAGTGTTACTCTCGCAATTTTGAAGTCCTTGGGGACGTGTGCCTGTTCACATGAAAGAGTGAGGGACAGTATGGCCATGACACCTGCTTATATGCTGCAGGTAGTGGGTGTGTCCTAGTCAGTGATAGGTGTATGTTCTTTCAGTGATCGCTTAGTGGCGCGAGCATAGTCCAATGCAAGATGTGCAGCCAGTATGAAATATGCATGTGCAAGAACACTTTAAAGCACAGACTCAACAGTACTTTCATCAACCCCATGAGGAAGTTTACATTGGTTCTTTAATGCACTCCCCCCCCAAGTAAATTGTATTATGTTTTTTTTCTTGCCAAGAGATATATTGGGGGATTTAAAAATTGTTTTATACATGTGGTTCAACAGTGTTATGAAACATACCCTGCAAGTTTTGTAATAATTGGACAAACAATCTTTAATTATAGTCCGATTTTAATGAAACGTTCAAGTTCAAAGCAATTATTATAATTATATATATATATATATATATATATATATATATATATATATATATATATATATATATATATATATATATATATATATATATATATATATATATATATATATATATATATATATATATATATATATATATATATATATATATATATATATATATATATATATATATATATATATATATATATATATATATATATATATATATATATATATATATATATATATTTACATTGTAGCAACTTTATTCCAAGTCAATGCTGTCTCAATAAAATCAATAGATCAATAAAACAAAGTCAAACAGGCAAGCAAAAAGATTTCAGTTCATTAAACAATAAGCTGTGCTGTCGTAGAAATGGCATATTCACATACAGTATAAGATGTGAGAAAAGGGTCAAATACTCAGAATTCTCCTTTAATAATATTTGCAAATGTGGATACAACATCAAGTACAGAGTCAATGGGATTAGAATGAAAAATAATTGGTTACATACTCATTATATAGACAGTGTTAAAAGGAGGGAGTTGCAAAACGAATAGCCATGTATGCTCAACACATCTCCTGGTTGGTAGTTTTGTGTTTATTCAACAACACATCTAAGTATGGGCATCTGATATTCTCTCAGCTTCCTGTCCAGCCAACTATTAACCCGTCAGATGGTCTGTGCTCGCTAAGTGAGCTGCCATGCAAGGTTATCTATCACACAGGTGGCCTCTGCACTGATGACGTCTCTCCAGTGACATCTCAGTGAATTTAATGTTGTCTTTTAGCTGGTTTGGAGAAGGGCAGATAAGTTAGGCTGAGATCACTTATTTTAATTGTTAATTGGGAACAAAACCTTGAGTTACAACTTCTAGCCTGTGTGAGTCTGGTGTTTAGTTAGGAAACAAACACGTGGAAAGGTTTAGCAGCCTTATTCATCTCAGTATATGTAAACGACATATTTCCTCCTCACTAGAGGATGAGGTGGCCAGGCTGGACCCTAATCTTGGACCCTGAGGTGTCTCTGCCATCTTTCCATCAAGTAAACTCCAGCTCCCGTGTTTATGTTCCCCTTCTAACCCAGGGGTTCCCAAACTTTTCAGGCCGTGACCCCCAAATAACGGTGTCAGAGAGCCGCGACCCCCACTATTATAGGAGGTAAAAAAAAAACTAAAAAATAATATATATATATATATATATTTTTTTTTTATAAATGGAAATGTATGGTTGAAACATGCAAACGTTCAAACGCACACACACTAATAAGCATTGGAGGCTTTTAACCAGGGCCGGACTGGGGAAATCATTCAGGCCAGGAAATATAGTGCAATATATAGCCCCAGTCAGGCCACTTTTTAAGCAGGGGGTCCCCCACCAGGATTTTTTTTGTTACAAAGACTTCATTTCCTGCATTCTGGTGCAGGTTTTTTTTTTATTTGTACCCTTTAAATGCCAGTGTTTGTGATGGCATCACAAATTATTGTTAAAAAACAGGCTAGCATATGTATGATTAGCAACAACACAGATTTTTAGGGATTTTCAGTTTTTTTGTAATTGATCAAAAATACAATCTTTTATTCAACTTCAGCCCTGATCATAACACCACATATTCATTTGATCATTCTAACCCTTTAAATGCCAGTGTGTGTGATGGCATATATTTGCAATATATCAAATGTAAAGTAGAGGGGGGGGGGGGGGGGGGGGTGGAGGGGGTTCTCATGAGTTGGATAACAACTTATGAAAGGCATACAGGCATGTTATCCAGCCTCAGACCAGTTTCTCTCAGTGGAATTGCTGCAACCCCTCGCCACACATTACAATATATTGCCAGAGGACTATTGCCAGAGGAGATCACAGTTGCAAAGTGTTTCCTGGTCAGGACAGGCAGAGATGCAGTCCCTACTATCCAAAGTGTCTTTTCCCTCCTGGATGATAATAATAATAATAATAATAATAATAATAATAATAATAATAATAATAATAATAATAATAATAATAATAATAATAATAATAATAATAATAATAATAATAATAATGCATTTGATTTATAAGGCGCCTTTCAGGACACTAAAAAAAAGTCCACAAATCGGTGAATGAAAGAATTATAGGATCAAAACTACTTACTAAAAATGGATGTTTAAAAGTACTAAAAACCAACAGAAAATACCAAACACTAACAAACATTCAGCACAGACAATGGGGATGCTGACATCTTTAAAAAAAAAGAATTACAATTTCTTTTATTTTTTTATTTAAACAATTATTATTATTATTATTATTATTTTTTAAAGCTCCGGGGCTAGGAGAAAAAACATCCGGGGCTAAAGCCCTGGAAGCCCACGGCTAACGACGCCACTGGCTTGCAACCCCGACTTTGGGAACCCCTGTTCTAACCAATGGGTCAAATTTCACATCTCTACCATTTACCATCTCACATGGATTTTCGCAAACATTTTTGAAGAGGATTAATAACAATAATAAAATAATAATGATAAAACAGCACAAAAACAAAAATGTACCTTGAACAAGAATAATATGGTTTCAGCCACTTTTGAGCACTCATCTTTTCACACGATGGGGTAGCTGGCGAGGTCGGCGATCCCGCAGAGGTTACTCCGGTTTCGTGCCATCTTGATATAGCCTCTGCTGCCCCAACTACTACCCCAGCTGTCAGGGAAAGAGAAAGATAGTGTCACAACAACCAAAGGTCTGATGATCTAACAAATTATACCTGGAGCGGGCTGTTGTGACAGACAGAAATAGAGAGATATAGAGTGAGAGAGACCATTTTAAGAGAGAGAGAGAGAGAGACAGAGAGAGACAGAGATAGAGATAGAGACAGAGAGAGAGAGACAGAGAGAGACAGAGAGAGACAGAGAGAGAGAGAGAGAGACAGGTGTTCAACATCACCAGGAGTCAAATGTCTTTTCAACTCGTCAACTTGTCAGACGTCATATCAAATGTTACGGGCAGAGCTGAAAGTAGACAAACAACTGTCCCATCTCTGGTGAACCACCGGATGCCGTTAAAGGAGCACTTCACCTAAACATTTAATTTGTATATCAATTACTCTCCCCATGCCTTGAATTCATGAAGATTTTTGAAGAAATTTTTTCTCGCATTCCTCCACTATGAACCATTTACAGTCTCACACAACTTGTGCAGTATAATCCAAGTCTCCTTTATGAGATGCCACTTTCTGCACTATTTACATCACGTCAAGCGTCAGGGTGGTGAGTGGGAGCAGAGTTCAAACACACACAATTTCTCAGGCACGTTAGGCGTACGTGAGTGGGGTTATCCCAAAAATGTTTAGTTGGCAAGGTTTCAGCTAAAATACATGTGTTTGTTTACTGAACATACGACTGGATGAATTAGGCTTGGATTATACTGCACGAGTTCTGTGAGTTTGTTTTGCTGTTGTTGTATGGCTATTGTTTTTGGATTCTATGTTCACGGTGGAGGAATGCAAATAAAAAAAGATTCAGGAATTCAAGGCATCGTGAGATGAGTAACTCAGTAACTGAGTAACTCCTTTAAGACTGGGCGATTAGGTCCCACCTGTTCTTGATGATCCAGTATTTCTTGCCACGGCTGGTCTCTCCATAGCCCACTGCCAGCATGGCATGATTTATCACTTTCTGATAACAATTGGGATCGTAGTACACACCTGTACAGAGAGAGAGAGAGAGAGAGAGAGAGAGAGAGAGAGAGAGAGAGAGAGAGAGAGAGAGAGAGAGAGAGAGAGAGAGAGAGAGAGAGAGAGAGAGAGAGAGAGAGAGAGAGAGAGATGGTTTCCTTAGTGACCCGTCACTCTGTACATTATGCCAGGCTGTGCACACTATGCCACTTGCCTATGTTCAGGTACAACGCAAGGACAAATCTTGCTGTACTCGCGTTGGTTTGACAGTAGGACAAGCTAAACTGGCGTGAAGACATGCTAGTGTGCTTGGTAAATGTAACCTATTAAATATCTATACGCTACAGCAAATGCATAGCTGTTTATTCCACATTCAATATGAAGATATATCTGCAACAACCAATTCTACATGTAACCTATTCAATATCTATAGGCTACACAGCATTAATAGCTGTCTAGTCCATATTCAATGTGAAGATACAGTATGCCTGTTACGGCAGCGGTAGCTGAGCCCAATAGCAGAACACACAGGGAGAGAGAGAATGGAGTGTTTTAGGTTTGTTTATTCCTTAGGTACCAGGCAGACAGGGTTATAGTTAGGTAGGAAGCTGCCCAAATAAGGGCGTGGAAGCAGGGGGAGAGAGAGAGGCTCTCGCCGTGATTGTGATTTTTGAACGTTATTATGCTCAGCTATTGTACAACAAGTTGTCTAGTGGTCAGATTAACCTTAACCCTCAGTGAAGATAAGGGGAAAGATCCCATAAAACCTTAATAGGAAAGAATAAGAGCAAGAAACCGTAGGAGGGTTCATTTTAGAGGGATTGCCTTTCCAGAACGGTCAGGCGTGCAATGGGTGCTGATCAGGGGCGGATTTAGGATTGTAGGAGATCCGGGGCTTAGCCCAGATGGGCCCCCCCCCCCCCCTTTTTTTTTTTTTTTTTTTTTTAATTTTTAATTTTTTTTTGATTTTAATTTTAATTTTTAATTTTTTTTGCAGGCAAGGGGTGGGTAGGAGGGGGTCAGACACGACCCCCTCCACGACAGATTTTTTTTGAATTTAATGAACCTGTACGTGCAATTTCCTGCAATATAGAGCCTTCAATCTTGACCAATAAAGCTGCTCTTTTCACTATAAAACTCAGTTAACCATAACGTAGTTATGGTTAGATTTATATATTGGGGGGGGATATATCATATTTTTCATATAATCAAAAAGTGGTGGAGCAAGATCATACCTTTGCTCCCCCAAGTTCAATAGTGGGAGAGCAGAGATGCTCCGAATGCTCTTATGGCCAGGCGTCTATGATTCACTGATACAAAGTAAAATAGTGCAGTGCAATAAAATAGTTAGTAAAATAGAATAAAATAATGCAATAGTGCATTGCAATAAAATAGTTATCATCGTATTTTTTCGGGAGGCCGGTAAGGAGTGCATTACAGTAGTCGAGTTGGCTTGAGATAAAGGCATGGATCTGGTTTTCAGCGTCCTTTTTATTTATAAATGGCCGTACTTTAGCTATGTTTCTAAGGTGGAAGAATTAAGTTTTTGTCAACTTGTTGATTGTGATTTAAAGCTTAGGTCTGAGTCTACCATAACACCAAGACTTAACTCACTCAAATACAGTTAGCAGCTGGATAGACCACAGATGGAAATTAGCTTCTGCTAAATCTGGTGCAAACATATTTTCATGTAACAATGATGAATTGTAAAAAAAGAAAAAAAAAAAAAAAAATTTAAATAGATTCGGGGCTTTTCAGAATACATCCGGGGCTTGAGCCCAGGTAGCCACCCCCTAGCTCCGCCCCTGGTGCTGATGTGCCAGATTTGATGATTGACAATAATACAGGGAGAGAGTACAGTGTGTGAGTGGCTCACCGCTCTTGTACAAGTGAAAAGTGGTTAGTTTGACGTGGGCGCCCACAGACACAGGACCCACATCATACAGCGCCACAGCGAGGGCCTGTTCATTGCCTTTCTCAACCTCCTTGTAGCCTTTACACTGGGCAGAATTGTTTGCCTCCTTGTACTGACACTTTTGGTTCTATAGATAAGAGAGAGAGAGGAGGAGAATCGATCATTAGTTTCCATCAAGGCCAACATTGATTACATTTGTGTTTGACTTTTGTGTTTGAATAAACACTACTACCCCTACTACAACCACAAGTAACAACATCAGTAATATAATATGTAACCATTACTACTAATAATATGATCTTAGGGCATAGAGTAACAGTTAAGACACATCCGTTACCATGCCAATGTATGGGTAGGCATCCTCTGAGTCAATGCCTCCGTTCTCTTCCACGTATTTAAAAGCGTTGGTCATGAAGCCGCCTCTGCAGCCCCAGTTCTCAGTGTCGCAGTCCACCAGGTTCTGAGGGCTGAGGTCCACCAGTTGCCCTGTGGTCTTGGCCAGCTGGCCCTCGAGGGCCCCGACAGCGCTGAATGCCCAGCAGGAACCACAGGTGCCCTGTATGTGGGAGAGAGGAAGGATAGAGAGCAAGATTGAGAAAGGTGTCTTCTGTTGTTCCACCACAAGGGGACACTCTTGGACCAAGATTTAAAGGGGACGCTTTTTTTTTATCTGTTGGGAGCCAGATAATATCAGTATTGTGTTATATTGGGAAATAACATTTATTATTAATTGTATTATTATTTTGCTATATTTCACAACATAATTTCATATCGATCAATGTAATTGTGCTTTTAGTAAACCCAACTTAATTGTTAAATGTTTTCATTCATACTGTACGACTCTTCTGTATTCAAATCACCCAAAGCTACCAAGCATATTTTCATCTTTATTTTTTGTAATAGCCTCTTCCTCTCCGTCTACTCCTTATCCAATAGTCCCTGTTTTATGTCCTTGCATATTGTTTCTCTGTGTTCATTTGTTGAATGTAATAATAATAATAATAATAATAATAATAATAATAATAATAATAATAATAATAATAATAATAATAATAATAATAATAATAATAATAACCATGTATAATAATGTATAGTACATTAGTGTACCACACTGCTGTTGTACTGGTACATTACGTGTACCACACTGGTACTTTGTGGTACTGGTTATCTGTAGTGATCGCAGTGGTAGGTTGGGGAAGACAAGGGGGACACACTCTGTCAGTGGAAGAAAATATGCTCAAGCAATAATAATAATAAGCACATGTTATAAAGCTAACCACAGACTGGGTTCTGACTGACTCATTTACATTTAGGAATTTATCTGACGCTTTTATGCAAAGTGACTCACAAATTGTGTACAACAAGTCAGCAGGAAGGGTACAGCGCTGGCAGCAGTATGTGTAGTATTTCTCATCTAGCAATGCCCAGCTTGAGTGCTACACTCTGAGTGCATAGTAGAATAGTAGTCTGACCAGTTTGTTTTGTGATTTTGTAATTTTGTTTTTAGCACCTTTGAGGTGCTTTGGTATCATGAGGTGCAAGCATAGTCGAAGTACCCTTGAATGAGTGCTCCTCAGGGTATTCTTGTTTACCAGAGAGGAGATCCGGTACAAGAATCTAGTTCGTTGGTTGACTTTTTTGATTATATTGGATGCCATTTGGTCACAGGAAAGATTTGCCTCTAGGATGGAACCCAGGTATGTAATTTCATCTTTCCTTGTGACAATATTGTCACCCACTGTAACTGAGAAGCCGTCGGTCCTGCTGAGTTTGTTTTTTTAACCGAAGAGAATGGACTCTGTTTTACCCAGGTGTAATGATAGTTTGTTATCAGCGAGCCAGGTGCAGATTCTGCCGAGTTCCGAGCTGAGGGTTTTTTCAACCTGCAACTTGTTCCTGTCAGAGACCAGCAGAGCTGAGTCATCCGCGAACAGGAACAAGTTGCATCACAAGCTGACGACATGTCATTTGCATAAATTAGGAACAGTAACGGTCCTAGTATGCTTCCTTGTGGAACACCACAGCTCACTGGGAGGGGGGGGGGGGCAGAGTACCGTTTACCTCCACCATCTGTTCTCTCCCCTCCAGGTAGGATTGCATCCAGCTCACTGATAGACTATCAAAACCAATTGCTTTTATCTTGTCAATCAGAGAGTCCATTCTCTTCGGTTCAAATAACAAACTCAGCAAGACCGACGGCTTCTCAGTTACAGTGGGTGACAATATTGTCACAAGGAAAGAAGATATTACCTACCTGGGTTCCATCCTAGAGGCAAATCTTTCCTGTGACAAAATGGCATCCAATGTAATAAAAAAAGTCAACCAACGAACTCGATTCTTGTACCGGATCTCCTCACTGGTAAACAAGAATACCCTGAAGACTCTAGCAGGAGCACTCATTCAAGGGTACTACGACTATGCTTGCACCTCATGGTACCAAAGCACCTCAAAGGCGCTAAAAACAAAATTACAAACATCTCAAAACAAACTGGTCAGACTACTGCTTGACCTTACTCCTAGAACCCACCTCACCCCTGCCCACTTTGACAACCTAGGATGGCTTAGAGTAGACGACAGAGTACAGCAACTTGCAATGGGCCTGGTCTACAAGATACACTACACGACCAAGGTACCCATGTACATGACAAAAAACTTCCCAAAGGTCAGTGAATACCACGATCACAACACCAGAGGGAGCTCCACAAATCATGTTAAACCCAGATTCGGCTCAAACAAGGGACTAAACACGTTTCGCAATTATGCCACATCAATGTGGAACGCCCTACCCAAAGCTGTAAAGGAATGTGAATCACTACCCACTTTCAAAAACACTCTCAAAAAACACCTAAGGGAGACTGCAACTTGAAACTGGCCCCTGTAAATGTCAGAACACAACCCCCTCCAATGTACAGTAAATTACCAAGTATGGTCTTGTCAATAATCCAATGTACAGTTTTGTTTGTACAGTTGTACAGTGTCCCCCACCCACCCCTCCTACCCACCCCCCCCCCCACTCCTACCCAACCCCCCCCCCCCACCCAACCACCTCCAATGTACAGTCCCCCCCCACCCCCACCTACCCAATCCAATGTACAGTTGCTACGTCAAATGTATATACTCTTTTTTTTCTGGACTCTTTTTGTATCACAAACAGTACTGTAATTGCAAATCTGGTATGTCATAAATGTATAGATGTAGCAGTACTGTCTATCTGTATGTCATGTATGTCATATATGTTACGATGAATTGAAAATGGGGGACCCTGATGTAAACAAGACGAAAGTCTTTCTCTGGTCTGCATCCCCTTAACAATTGTATGTATTGAGCTGTACTGTACTGTACCCATTCTGCAATCTGTTAATAAAGTTTTCAATCAATCAATCAATCAATGGAGTGATTGACAGTGTCGAAGGCCTTTTGTAAGTCCAGCATGACTATGCCGCAGTATTTGCCCACGTCCACCTCTTGCTTGTGGTCGTTCAAATAGAGAAGGCATGTGTCAGTGGAGTGGGATGTTCTGAAACCAGATTGGAATTTGTAGATTCGATTTTTTTCCGCAAGGTACTTTTCGACCTGTTCGTATACTATTTTTTCCATGACTTTCGAGATGGAGGTAAGAATAGAAACAGGGCGGTAGTTGCCTGAGTCTAATTTGCTGCCCTTTTTGTACAGGGGGGTTACTCTCGCAATTTTGAAGTCTTTGGGTACGTGTCCCTGTTTTATGGAGAGGTTTATTATGTGTGTGATGACTAGGGTGATGGCGGCTGCTGAGTCTCTGAGGAATTTGGAGGGGATATTGTCATGGCCAGTGGCCTTGTTAGGTTGGAGGGCGCTCAGTTTTTTTTATGTGTACCTCAGCTGTTGTTACCATTTCTAGTTTGAAATCGGATAAGGGGGGGGGGGGGGGGGGGGCTCTCGCTTGCGATCGCTCTCTCTCTCTCTCTCTCTCTCTCTCTCTCTCTCTCTCTCTCTCTCTCTCTCTCTCGTTTACGACATACACAACTTTCGTCTTGTTTACATCAGGGTCCCCCATTTTCAATTCATCATAACATGACATACAGATAGACAGTTCCCCGCTTTGATTGATTAATAGATTGAAAATGTTATGAATTTTTATAATTTTATTAATTATTAATGTCCGCCTTGTTTCGAACGGTTAAGCTTAGGCCCTCTTCGAACTGGTTAAGGTTAGAGTTTGGAATCAGGGCTGGTGGTCTAAAATTTTCAATCAATCAATCAATCAATCAAAGCGGGGAACATAGAACCCGGGGAACATAGACATGCTCCCGTTATTTCAGTGCATAATGTTAAGCCACAACTTGACAAAGCCAGTCCACACACATGTGCACTCCAACAAAGACTTGTCCATGCCACAAGACTTGTCCACGCCACGAAGCCCCGCCTCAAGCCCGTCCACGCCACGAAGCCCCGCCCAGACATTGGGCTCTGTGGCTCTGCAGATATACCCTACTCAGGCAACCAACCAGGCACTTACACGCAGACAAAGAGCCTCAACAGATCAGCTAATCTAATCTGCTAAAACTCCATGTCTGTTATATTAGATATGACACATTTATAGGACTACATTATGAATTTCCAGCTGAGTATAGAGTGGATTCCAAAGTTCTTGAAATAAGTGACCCTGGTTGTGCTTTTCAAGCGTTATATTTTCTAAGGGAAGAAACTGAGATATTTGTTCTATGAACATATTGAATGTTGGTGAAATTTCATTTTTCCATAGAAGAAGTATACATTTCTTTGCAAAATATGTTATGTATACCAACAGTCTGCATTTATTTTGGTCTAAGTGGCAGTTTGTTATATTATTTAATAGATAGACACATGGTGATAACTCAAATTCCAGCTCCATGACAGATTTCGTGTGAATCTTGTTCCAGAAATGCTTCAATTTGCTACATTGCCAGAACATATGCAGAAATGTTCCTTCTTTGATTTTACATCTTGGGCAATTTGGTGAGTTTTCTTTCCCAGATTTTGTGCATTTTTACAGGAGTATGGTAGAATTTATTCATACATTTGAAATGACTTTCTTTGATCTTATTGCTTGTAAAAGGAAAGAAAGTTGGATCACAGATGTCTTGCCAATTGTTTTCTTCAAATTTTGTTGCCAGGTCCGTCTCCCAGCACCTTAATAGAGCTGGGAAGACTGTTTGGCATTCATTAGTTAGAATTTCATATAGTTCACTGATTTTACCTTTAATTGTGAATGAGGTAGTTAGTTTTTCTTCCAATTCTGTCATTTCAAAGCTTAACTTGTTTTCTTTAGTAAGTGAACTTAAAGTGAAAATAAAAAGATTTAAAATGAACAAAATAATAATCCTACTACGCAGCAAAAAAGAAAGAAAAGAAATTATACATTTGAAAGAATTCAGGTTATAGCCAACATGCAATAATATAATATGATTGGTACAATGGGACAGAAATTTGTTTTATATAGCTACTGTATAACCTGCATTCTTTCAAATATATCATTAATCAATAGAACAGATATTGGAATACACTATGTAGCCTACATGTCTAATGAATGAACAGTAGGCTTATATTATTCTAATTACTTGTCTGAGCCATGTGAGCGGGGTTTAAATACTCCGGCAGGAGAGGGTTTACATTACAACTATGCATCTGTGATGCTGCCCCCCCCCCCCCTTCATATGCAATGCTGGACAATGTGGGACGGACCTCCACGAGCAGTATTTGGAATGGCGATCAGATAATTGGATTATTTTTTTTGCATTACATCAGAGACCAGGTAAGGACTCTATATATCCAATCTTGCGTTGATCTGATATTTCTTTCTACCGCGATCGAAGCTGTGTGTGTGGACTGTGTGTGGCTTTTTACCATTGGCTGCGGTGGGGGAGGGGGGCGTGCAGCCATTTCATGTATGCACGAGGAAGGATAATAATGATAATCTAGCGTTGATTTCAGGAAGATTCGATAATCAGGCGAAAAATGACAACGTGATAAGTGTATTCCACTAAAACGCTATTATCGCGTCTTTTCCTGGGATTACTAAGAATCACCAAAACTATATATACGGAAATGTACGGATGAAAAAACAATCTGTTTGTGCATGTTGACTGGAAGCAACTCACTGACAATCGACGGGTGTATTAGACCCATAGCTATAATATAAGATATATTTAAATTTCGCAGTCTCCCCATTGATTAAAGCGATGGCGTTCTAGCGCCCCCTGGCGCCCCGACCCCTGGCGCTGATTGAGTTAACGGGATAGTAGTTATTTATTTATTTTTTAACCCTAGACCCATCTTACTTACCAATGATGATGTTGATCTGTAGAGTCATCTCAGCACAATCCATATTGTTCCTCACACTCATGTCTGTACAAGCTGAGTGAAGACAACTGAAATCTACTGTGGATCTGCACTGTGGAGTAGATTTCAATTACCATCAGTCAGCTTGTACAGAAAGGAGATGGACCCCATTGATGTTGCATTGGTTTGTGGGTAACTAGCTGGAGCTAGTATGATCAACAACATGATTGGTAAATAGGAAATAGGGTTCCAAAATTCTGAACAGAAAGAAGCATTTCATACAAAGTATTCTGTATTTCTGTATGACAACTAATAAAGAAACTCGAACTACCCCATTAATGTTAACACTGACTCAACCCTTGTTCCTGCTTTGGAGGGAATCTGACTTCATTATATATGTTGTATTTTCTTCTTATTGTCCTTTGCCCTTTGCCCTCTGACCTGATTCTTGACCGGGGTCACCATGCCCTTCTTGCGGTAGTCGACGGTCTTGGGCAGCTTCTCCAGCTTGTCGTAGGATACGGTATAACTCCTGTCTCTGTTGATGGGTACCTGGAGGCCGGTCATCTTCTCAACCACCTCCTCTGATGTCTGGGAGAGAGACAGAGAGAGCGAGGGAGAGAGAGAGAGAGAGAGAGAGAGAGAGAGAGAGAGAGAGAGAGAGAGAGAGAGAGAGAGAGAGAGAGAGGAGAAGGGGATAGAGTATGAGCAGTGAATTGAGAGGGTTAAAGAGATGATGCAGACGTGAGACACAGATGAGAGAGAAAGATGGAGAAATTGAGTTGAGAGATAGCAGGATTAAGAGAAAATAGATGATATGGCTCGTTAGGTAGCTGGTTAATTTTTAGCATTTCACACCTGGCACCACCTTCAGTGGTCAAGACAACTTGACCAGTGGACCGTTGGAGTTATTCATTAGTAATCATTTAAAAAGGGAAATTAAAGCCAAGCATTTGCATATCACAAGAAACCTCTAATACACATAATAACATACACGAGTGTGTGAGAAGCTAAGAAACGCAGATAGACCATCTGCTAACCTTCTTTAATTTCACCTGTAGTCAAAATGAAAATGGATCCTTCTTTTGCTCGCCACCTAGACGTGAAATTGGTGGGTTATTCGGAATACTTCATCTCACACAGACTCCATAAACTAATAAATTGGAACAAAAATGTATAAATGGAAGCTAAACAAGCAAGTTTTATATATACCACCTAGTTTTGATATGTGATCTCTGCTACACAGACCTGGGTCTCTGCCTTCTCATGCAACAACAACCATCAGTCACGACCTGAGCTGACGTGTGTCACTGACTGGACTTGATTTAATGGTCAGCAGCCCAATGCACAGGGAATTGTTGCTAGAACAGTGTTTTCATGTGTGAGTTAAAAGATACAGATGGTAGCAGACAGTGTGCATCCGCTAAAAGCCACAACTTGAAAGCTTTTTGAGTGAAACCCTATTGCCGGCACTTGCCCCTTGGGATGCGTGATGACACATACAGAAGTGTTACCATGGTGATCCATGAATTTTACCATGACTATATAACATATGTAATCATTCATAAAATAGCTGGCACCAAGGTAAAACTGAAATGACCATCAACCATCAAACCTTTCATGTCACCACCTACAAGCCTCTCTATAAGCCATGGGAGAGAGTCCTCAGCTAGTCTATGTTTGACGCTCAGACTGAGGGCGCTTTCACATATAGTTTGGTGCATTCTTCATTTGGTTCGGTTTGCTTTCACACTGCAATTTGTCAAGTGCACCAAACTTTCTGAACAATGTCACGAGATCGAAAAGGGCGCTCGTCTATTGCATATATAGAATCCCAAAAACAGGCTTCGGGGACAGCTCTACAGCGCACATACACAACACACACCACATTATTCTGCGAAGCAGCCCAGCGCACCACACACATACACCACATTATTCTGCGAAGCAGCCCAGCGCACACCAGTGCATGTGAGCGGATCGGAGCGTGAGCGGCGCGGGGCGCGGAGCGGCCGGTTTTGACGTGAGCGAGGAGTGGGTTTTAAAATGAGTCGGCGCGACGTCCGGAGCGAGAGTTCTCCTCCGCTCCAATCCACTCCAGGCCGCTCACAGTGGTTTAACACTGATGTAATATATACATGCAGTACAATGCCAAAGCAACAGATGGCGATGTACAAACATGAAGGCCATTTTCAACCAATGAGAAGGGTGAACCTGTGATAGGCTAGCCTGTTCAGGCTTTGTCACTGTAGAGACGCCCACACTCACTCCAGGTAGAAAAAGTATCGACGCCATTGTTGTTGACGTTAGCTTACATGCTAACGTTAATGGCAGCGACCATAGCATTGTGGCTCGGCTAGCCTATCATCGCTTAATAGAACTAGTGAATGGATAAACAACGTTATTTAACATTGCAGAATGGCTACAATTACAATGCGGCTCAATACAAACAATTGTTAAGGGGCCCAGGGGGTGTAGACTGTTGTAGTTTGAGCTAATTTACACCATGCTCCAAAAAAAAAAAAAAAAACTGCTGAGCGATCTGGCGCGGGGAGTGGGGAGCGCTCGATTCAAGGTGAGCGGGGAGCGAGCGGAGAGCGACTTGGGGGCGGGGTCAACATGAGCGATTAGCGGAGCGGACCAAGCTTTAAAGAGCGAAGAGCGGATTTCTCGGCCGCGCCGATCCGCTCACGTGGCCTGGCGCACACACATACACCACATTATTCTGCAAAGCAGCCCAGGGCACACACATACACCACATTATTCTGCAAAGCAGCCCAGCGCACACACATACACCACATTATTCTGCAAAGCAGCCCAGCGCACACACATACACCACATTATTCTGCAAAGCAGCCCAGCGCACACACACATCACACACACACACACACCACATTATTCTGCGAAGCAGCCCAGCACGCACACATCACACACACACACCACATTATTCTGCGAAGCAGCCCAGCCCAGCGCACACACATACACACACACGCACGCGCACACAGCATACTCCGCTGACAGCAGGGACTCTCTCTCTCTGTTTCACAGTGAAGTAGAGCAGGCGGGACAGCGCAGCAGTGTTTGTTTTGTTTCCTTCTCACCAAGATGCACAGTTTATCGGGTCACTTCCTATTTGGTCTTGCGTTTGGTCCGATGAGCATTCACACCACAAAAGTATGCACCAGGGTTCACTTGTTGGAACCAAACCGAGACCTACGTTTTCAGGCGGACCAGAGTTCGCTTTTTTGGTCCGCATTCACAGTCACCAGCCCAAACCAAGCGGACTATCCGAGGAAACGAACTCTGGTCCGTCTGGTCTGGACCAAATAGCTCTGGTGTGAAAGCGACCTGAGGGTCCAGTCATAGGCGGCAGGTGAGATTCATATTTGGGTATAGGCAATATGCGCGCAAAATGTTTCCTGAGCCCCACTCATTTAATATATAGTGCAAATTAAGTGTTCAAATGAAGGCATCCAATAATAGATTAACCATTGTTAACTCTGACTCTCATCATGTCCTCTTACACTTAGAGCAAGCCCTTGTATGCCAAGATAAAGCAACAGCGGGCGGAGATTCGGAACGCAGAATTTTGCTTTACTCGGCCTGCAGGATCAGGATGATCATGTGAATGATGTGATTGGCTACATTATTTAACCTAAGCCTATGCGTGATTGGTTACTGCCTGTACCTGGAATGTTAAACGCCGCCACCTAGCCGATTGACACCTTTGTCGTTGACACCTTGGCCAGCGGGCTGCAGCACAAGACACACACAATAGCCAGCAGCCTGCGCACATATACATTTCAAGATTCCCAGCACAACGATCTGGGTAGGCCTAGCCTACCCTGGCCTTATATACCCGCCGCCTATGGTCCACTCACCATGTCTCCCAGGTGGTTCATGCCCAGCTCGTAGGAGTGCATGCCCAGTGCCGCTTCCTGGTTGTGAACCTCAATAATGAGTGTGTTCTTCTCCCAGATGGCTCTTCGGATCCCCTCCTCATCCTGACACACAAACACATGAATCCTTCAGGACCAAGAACCACATAAGTCTGTTCTTGTTCTGATCTCATTATTACATCAATACTGTAGGCCTACGTACGTGCGAGCAGGGATGCAGTGGTGGGTGGACGGGGTACCACGCCGTCCTAGTAGTTCGCTGAGCAGAAGTATGCGCAATCGCGCACGGATTTACACGCGCGCGCACACACAAATGCGTTCACAATTGTCACTGGACTCGTCGCGCCGTGCGCAAAGTACCCGGTGGCCGGCACAGTCTATCACCTAGACTTTGCATAATAATAGGATACCGATAGCATAACAAAGTTGGTGGGGGTTTGCTTGAGCTGTGGAACCTCTCACTATGTGACAATGGTCCCGACTGGAAGGATCAAGGATGAGGCATTAAGTTGTGCTTCAGAAGGAAACTGTCCTTCTGTAAACTAAGTTACATTGTTAATTTAGTTTGTATTTACTTTTCTAGTTTAAGTTCATTCAATTAAAGAAATTGTAACTACAATTACATTTAAAACATTGTTTGTTTTTCAACCATATCTGTTGACAATATAATTTCTTTATATATTGAAGGCTACATCTTGCTACCTTTTTCAGCTTCTCTATTTCAAGGCAATATTTACAAAAACTAAACTAAAACTAGTAATTTCCTATACAAACATGTTTCCTACTATTTATTCTGCATAATAATAATCTGTTCTGTGCGCATGCGTGCACGTGGCGTACGGGCAGTTCCCATATTACGACTGCACCACTGCATGCAAGTGTCATGTGCAAGATTGTGTACTTTCTGCTGATGCATAACGTGAGCACTTCGGTGTGTTTTGATTGACTATGGAAGTACACTTCTGTTCAAGATACTTCAAAACAGACTTAAAGGTTAATGCATCAAGGGTTGATTGCTCATACAGTCATACAGATTATGTACTTTTACTTTTGATGCATAATAAGTACATTTACTTATCAACATATCCTCATTGAAATGGTTATGGTTTCAATAACAAACGCTAACAATAATAAGATCGAAGTGAGTGAAAGGGAATACAGCAAAATATGAGGAAAAACCCTTACCAGAGCAAGCAGAGGCTTGCAAAAATAGATGGATTTTCATTCTCATATCTTATATATTCTCGCTTATCAATGACTTGTTTTGTTTACATCAGGGTGAACGCTGTTGCATTCGCAAATATGAGAGCTCTGTCAATTGATAAGCGACGGCCATATTAGACACATAGCCATAATTTAAGATATAGTTTATGCATTCGCAAATATGAGAGCTCTATCATTGAAGTGGGTGGTGGCAGCGTAACAGCATTCACCCTGATGTAAAGTAGCGATTTTTTATTGGTTTGTCATGACAAACGAATTACATAATCCAACATATGTGTAAAGAAACAACATATTCCAGTTAACGGTATATTTTTTTAATGATTCATTACGGTATAAATTAGGTTAACTGGAGCTGCGTATTGCTGGCTCTCATATTTGCGAATGCAACAGCGTTCACCCTGATGTAAACAAAACAAGTCATTGATAAGCGACGGCCATATTAGACACATAGCCATAATTTAAGATATAGTTTATGTATTCGCAAATATGAGAGCTCTGTCATTGAAGGGGCTTGTCGCGGCTCATGCGCGGGCGTAAGCGATAACTGGCGGCGATAAGGGGGGCGTGCTGCTAGCATAGGGTCACGTGGGCTTAGTGGCCAATCAGAGGAACCCGGAAACCGAACAGCGTTGTAGAAGGCATAGACGACGCCTGGCGTCTTTCCTGGATTATCGCTGCTGTGTGTTTTAATAAAGACACATCCTTAGCTACCTATCTCCGTCTCTCCTTGTCTCCTCCACCATTGGACTCACTACTCACCCCCATACGTAACAGGCCAAGGCTTTACAACTTAATAAAGAGATTGAATACTATGGGATAGAAACTAAATTAAATATAGCACAATAGAATAATATAGCACTATTATTCTATTGTGCTATATTTAATTTAGTTTCTATCCCATTTAATAGTATTCAATCTCTTTATTCTGTTGTAAAGCCTATGATTTCATAATTATATTATATTCTAGTGAAGGAGAGGAGTTATCTTTCATTTAATAATAATAATAATAATAATAATAATAATAATAATAATAATAATAATAATAATAATAATAATAATAATAATAATAATAATAATAATAATAATAATAATAATAATAATAATAATAATAATAATAATAATAATAATAATAATAATAATAATAATAATAATAATAATAATAATAATAACTTCATAATAATCATGATGTTGCATTACTGTTGATCAGCACGCCTATCAGAAATAAATGTTTACTGTATTGATCATCTCAAAACCAAGCATTTGGTTGGAAGACTATCTCCATGTGGCTTTATATTTCTCGAACAAGTTAGATACTGTTAATAAGATCTATTTTCTTTAGTATTCCGTTCATTTCGTATTGTATTTAGTTTACTTTGTAATGTATAGAGCTTGCTTAATTTGTGTAATGAACGGAATGTTTATGGTGTGTCATCGCGCCACTTAGCGATAGGCCTATATATCTCCGCATGTGGCTTTATATTTGTTGAACAAATTAGATTCTGTTTATAAGAGCTATAATGCCAAAGCCCACAACGTTAAATAACAATATTTAAATAATAAATACGATTGCATGGGATCTCTGGGTGGCTGCTCAATATCATCCTTGATTTGATATTCTCCTTCGAAATGTTCTTTCACTGTCAAGCCTGCATAATTACTGCTGCCATGATCACCTGTGAAGAGGCTCATTTACATAGAAAGGGGACATGTTCCGACCATAAACTCATTTAAATATACGCCAATTGCACGGACACAATGCTGACGGAACGCATGAGCAACCTCATTTCACCTGCTGCGCGTCTTTTGAGAGCGATATGCACCGCGGCTTTGCGTCGGAAAAAGCCGTGCAAACCCTTTGAGGATCCCGCCCATAGTAGGCCGTATAGAAATACAGACAGTCATAAACTAACCAGGCCGTTGTATTCTTTTGTGTGGGTGATCTTCCATTGCTCCCAGTGGGCGTCTAGGGTGGCTTCGTCTAGAGGCTGGGCCAGAGCTGAGGCCGCGAGCAACAGCACACAAACACACAGGAGCATTCTGGAACAAAGAGAGACAACTTATAGCTGAATAACCTTAAAATGAAATGGGTACATAATATGTGCATGTGATTGTCAGATGTATTGTGTTGGGTCGTATTGCTTTCAAACTGACAGCGGTGTTTAAGCATGAACAGCTGCATTGCATTCAAAGTACAACAATACAGGCTATCATCTAATACCATGGTGAATTCCTGGGGCCATTCAATGGAATTGTCTTTAAATGGTAGCCTATTACAGTCTATGCAAATAATTATGGTAACTTTATGTAATTAATATAGGGTACTGTCAAACCATCAGCTGCCTTTTATAGAAAGTCATATCCATATCCACATCACATTAAATTTGCATAGCTGCAGAACCCTTGAGTTGGCTGACAATAACTCCTTGAAGCCAGTAGCCTAGAGTTGGTCAAAACATTTCCGCCTGTCTCTTAGCAATAAACAAATGGATGACGAACAACTTCCAAACGACAAAACTGAAATCCTAGTCGGTCCTATAACAAAAAGATAA
The DNA here is from genome assembly GCF_963971535.1 of Notolepis coatsorum. Taxonomy (NCBI): domain Eukaryota; kingdom Metazoa; phylum Chordata; class Actinopteri; order Aulopiformes; family Paralepididae; genus Notolepis; species Notolepis coatsorum. The sequence goes on along the minus strand of NC_140183.1, from coordinate 36,522,589 downwards.
ATGTTACAGAGCAATATGGGGCAACTTACTCCTTGGATCAAACCCGAAGTTACAAGTCTTGATGGCTTGATGCCATTAAAAAAACTACTCAAAACCCACCTCTTCAACTCTGCCTTTAACCCCTAATTTACCACTTTGTATGTTGTGTCTGCCCAGCTATGTTTGTTACTTTTGTTTGTTTTTCCCCCCTATGTAAAGCGACCTTGGGTCTTTTGAAAGGCGCTATATAAAACGAAGTTATTATTATTATTATTATTATTATTATTATTATTATTATTATTATTATTATTATTATTATTATTATTATTATTATTATTATTATTATTATTATTATTATTATTATTATTATTATTATTATATACTTAGACCTAAGCTTTAAATCACACATCAACAAGGTGACAAAAACATCATTCTTCCACCATCAGCTAAGGTACCGTAGGTACGGCCATGAATGAATGAATGAATGAAAACTTTATTTAACAGATTGCTGAATGGGTACAATACAGTACGGCTCAATACACACAATTGTTAAGGGGATGCAGACCTGAGAAAAGACGTTTGTCTTGTTTCCATCAGGGTCCCCCATTTTCAATTCATATAGACATTTATGACATACACAACATACATGACATTTATGGCATAGGGACATATAGGTATTTAGTACTGATACATTTGTGACATAAACGGTATTTAAGCATTACATCACACGCAGGAGTGGTTTGTGACCAATAAACCATGCCTAGGGGTGGTTGTTAGGCCCGAGGCGCAGCCGAGGGTCGTTAGACCCCCCTAGGCATGGTTTATTGGTCACAAATCACGACTGCACGTGGTGTAAAGCTTTTATACAACTGCCAGATTCATCCAACCTTATTTCTATACAATAAACACACATTAATCGAAGATTTATTGAAAAAACCATCCGCCAGAAAAAGTAGTTCCCACAACTCCATGTGGAAGCAGCTTGAAGTGCATCCAACCAAACTAACACATCCAACTGTGTATTATTGGAATGATTGAGAGAAGTTGCCTCATGTGGAAGCAGCTTGAAGTGCATCCAACCAACTAACACATCCAACTGTGTATTATTGGAATGATTGATTGAAAATTTTATTACCAGATGCAGAATGGGTACAATACAGTACGGCTCAATACACACAATTGTTAAGGGAATGCATAGGAAAAAAACGTTTTCTTCGCCCTATTTTTTTATTTATTTCTTTTAGCCTAAACTTAACCAGTTGGAAACCAGGGGTACAGTAATAAAATTAGCAATCAACCAATCAATCAATTCAATAGACCATGCTCACTTAAAACAGCGCTGCTTCTCTCTCAGTCTGACTCCCCCGCTGTGCCAGACAGGAGTGTGTGTGTGTGTGTGTGCGTGTGTGTGTGTGTGTGTGTGTGTCACAGTGTGTGTGTGCGTGTGTGTGTGTATGTGTGTGTGTGTGTGTGTGTGTGTGTGTGTGTGTATGTGTGTGTGTGTGTTTGTGGGTACGCCAGCGTCGACTCGGACAGTGAGAGAGAACGCTGCAGTCAGTAGCAAGAAGGAAGTAGAAATTTAAATCAATCAATTAATCTATCAATCAATCCGCGATTTTTCTTTTGTTCTAGATTTAGTCAAGACCCATCAATTACATCATCCAACATTGTTTAAAATACTAACACGTTCCCCTTGACAGAATCGCTTTATATTTAGTCGTTATGACGCTATCAACATATCCATTTGTTAAAGATTATTGTCCGCCATCTTGTTTTTTCCGACGGAGTGATCCGGCGGAGTGATGTGATTCGGTGGTGGGCGGGTCCTGGGACCAGGAGCGTGGATTATGAAGGATACATACGTGTAAATGGACTGTTTCAGCCAATCAGAATAGAGAAATTTGCATGCCGTTGTATAATCAAATATACACTACTGTTACCCTTAGATCCTGACAGAGTATATACATATGATGGGGAGGGGACTGTACATTAGGAGGGGGTGGGTGGGTGGGTGGGAGAGAAATATACATACGGCGGGGAGGGAATATATACATGCGGTGGGGAGGAGACTGTCTATTAGGAGGTGGTGGGGGTTTTGGGCATTTACAGTGGCCAGTTTCGAATTGCAGCCTCCCGTAGGTGCTCTTTAAGAGCGGTTTTGAATGTGGGTAGGGATTCACATTCCTTTACAGCTTTGGGTAGGGTGTTCCACATTGATGTGGCATAATTGCGAAACGTGTTTAGTCCCTTGTTTGAGCCGAATCTGGGTTTAACATGATTTGTTGAGCTTCCTCTGGTGTAGTGGTTGTGGTATTCACTGACCTTTGGGAAGTATTTTGACATGTACATGGGTACCTTAGTCGTATAGTGTATCTTGTAGACCAGGCCCATTGCAAGTTGCTGTACTCTGTCGTCTACTCTAAGCCATCCTAGGTTGTCAAAGTGGGCAGGGGTGAGGTGGGTTCTGGGGGTAAGGTCAAGTACCGTGACGTCAGTAGAGTCACTCCAAGCAGTGCTGGGAAGCACAGAATGGAGTGTACTCCGTGATAACACAGCCAATATTAACGAATACACCGAAACGGTGATTGACTATGTCTGTACTCAGGTAGAAGTAATAATCCCCACCACCAAAATTAATATCTACCCAAATCAAAAGCCCTGGGTAGACAAATCCGTCCGTGAGGCTCTGAAAGTGCGCACATCAGCATACAACACCGGGCTGGTGACAGGCAACATGGAAGAACACAAGATGGCAAGATACAACGTCAGGAGAGCAGTAATAGAGGCAAAACGGCGTTACAGGGATAAAGTTGAACTTCAGTTTGAACAGGCTGACTCTAGAGGCATGTGGCAGGGCCTCAGAACAATGACAGACTACAAAGGAACCCCCCTCAAACTGAACAGTGACATCTCCTTAGCAAATGATCTCAACTCCTTCTATGCGAGGTTTGAGGCTGTGAATAACAACACCAGCCTACAAACCACGGCAATGGGGGGGGGGGGGTCTGCTGATGGAGACTCAGTGTTCAGGGTAACAGAGCATGAGGTGAGACGGATCTTTAAAAAAGTGGATATCAGGAAGGCAGCAGGACCGGACGGCATCCCCGGCCGCGTCCTAAAAGTCTGTGCCGACCAACTGGCCCCGGTTTTCACTGACATCTTCAACCTGTCCTTGGAACAGGCCGTCATCCCCACCTGTCTGAAGAAGTCCACCATCATCCCTGTACCCAAAAAATCTACGCCCGCTTGCCTCAACGACTACCGCCCTGTAGCCCTCACCTCCATAGCCATGAAGTGCTTTGAGAAGCTAGTGAAGGGCTACATCTGTTCCTCCCTCCCCATCAACCTGGACCCTCTGCAATTTGCATATCGCCCCAACAGGTCCACGGAGGACGCCATAGCCCATGTGCTGCACACAGCAGCATCACATCTGGACAAGAGGAAGGGGAACTATGTGAGAATGCTGTTCATCGACTACAGCTCAGCATTCAATACCATAGTCCCCTCCAAACTCATAGCCAAGCTCAGGGACCTGGGCTTGAACTATGACCTGTGCCAGTGGGTCCTGGACTTCCTGACGGGCAGACCCCAGGTGGTAAGAGCAGGCAACTGCACCTCCTCATCCATCACGCTCAACATAGGGGCCCCCCAGGGCTGTGTTCTGAGCCCCCTCCTCTACTCCCTGTACACACATGACTGCGTAGCACAGCGGAACAACAACACCATCATCAAATTTGCTGATGACACAGTAGTGGTGGGCCTGATCTCTGCCAACGACGAAAGGGCCTACCTGGAAGAGGTAGAGAACCTGTCACAGTGGTGTCAGGAGAACTGCCTCTCCCTGAACGTCAGCAAAACAAAAGAGATGATTGTGGACTTCAGGAGGTCGGGGGTCAAGGACTACAGCCCCCTCAGCATCGACGGGGCACCAGTTGAGAGAGTGAACAGTTTCAAGTACCTCGGAGCCCACATATCCGAGGACTTGTCATGGACCACACACATTGACAGTGTTGTGAAGAAGGCACGACAACGCCTCTACTTCCTCAGGCGCCTAAGGAAGTTCCAAGTCAGCCAGAAGATCCTTAGGAACTTCTACTCATGTACAATAGAGAGCATCCTGACCGGCAACATCACCTCCTGGTTTGGGAATAGCACTGCACAAGACCGTAGCAGACTACAAAGAGTGACACGTTCAGCCGAACGCACAATTAGAGGGGGGCTTCCCACCCTCCAGAACATTTACAACAAGCGGTGCAAGGGGAAGGCTAAGAGAATTATTAAGGACTCGAGCCACCCGAACAACTGCCTCTTTGAACTGCTGCCGTCAGGCAAGCGATACCGGAGTCTTATGGCGAGCACAGAAAGACTCAGAAGGAGCTTCTATCCCCAGGCCATCAGGCTGCTAAACGAACAATAATCACTAAACGAACAATAATCACTATGCAACAACCATCAAATGCACACAGCACACACACCCACACGCACACACACACTCACTCAAACAAACAACACACTGCAGCACCCACTCTCCACACTTAGATCACACAAACACACTTACACTTTATATTTATTGATAAAGGATTTGCACTACAACTCGTACACCTACTGTGAATTGTACCTAAACTGCACTATATAGTATTGTATATTAGTACACTGCACAGTATTGTATATTGTATGGTAACTACGTCTACGAACATTGTACATATGTCTAAACTGAACACTGTGACCTCTTTTTTTTTCTTCTAATTTTTACTATGTTTTTATTTCATACTTATCTTGTCATGCACAGTCTCTGGAGCGCAACAGTAAGAAGCATTTTGTACAAAAGTATTCTGTACTTCTGTATGACAACTATTAAAGAAACTTGAAACTTGAAACTTGAAGTAGTAGTCTGACCAGTTTGTTTAGTGATGTTTGTAATTTTGTTTTAAGCGCCTTTGAGGTGCTTTGGTACCATGAGGTCCCCGCATAGTCGTAGTACCCTTGAATGAGTGCTCCTGCCAGAGTCTTCAGGGTATTCTTGTTTACCAGAGAGGAGATCCGGTACAAGAATCTAGTTCGTTGGTTGACTTTTTTTTATTACATTGGATGCCATTTTGTCTCAGGAAAGATTTGCCTCTAGGATGGAACCCAATAGGTAATTTCGTCTTTCCTTGTGACAATATTGTCACCCACTGCAACTGAGAAGCCGTCGGTCTTGCTGAGTTTGTTATTTGAACCGAAGAGAATGGACTCTGTTTTGCCCATGTGTAATGATAGTTTGTTATCAGCGAGCCATATGCAGATTTTGCCTAGTTCCGAGCTGAGGGTTTTTTCAACCTGCAACTTGTTCTTGTCAGAGACCAGCAGGGCTGAGTCGTCCGCAAACAGGAACAAGTTGCAGTCACAGGCTGACGACATGTCATTTGCATAAATTAGGAAGAGTAGCGGTCCTAGTATGCTTCCTTGTGGAACACCACAGCTCACTGTGAGGGGGGGGGGATAGAGTACCGTTTACCTCTACCATCTGTTCTCTCCCCTCCAGGTAGGATTGCATCCAGCTCACTTTCAATCTCATTTTCAAAAGGACGCTGAAAAACGGATCCATTCGACTTGACTACTGTAATGCGTCCTCACCGGCCTCCCAAAAACAAAACACAGACCGACTCCAACTCATTAAAAACTCTGCAGCTAGGCTACTAACTAGAAGAGGAGAGACCACACCAGTCCAGTATTAGCTACCATGCACTGGCTTCCAGTAACATTTAGAATTGATTTCAAGGTCCTCCTCCTTATATACAAAGCACTAAATGGAACAGGACCAAGCTACATTGCAAATTATCTAGTAAACTATGTGCCTTCTAGAATATTACGATAATCTACTACTGGTCTATTAAAGGTTCCCAACCACAGCCTAAAGAAAATCGGGGACGCAGCCTTCACAAACCCGTCTACCTATGGACATTAGGGAAGCTAGATCTCTAAATATTTTTTTAAATAAGCTAAAAACGTACCTCTTCACCTTAGCCTTTTAATACACGCCGCTGCTGATTGTACTGTAGATTGCACTATTTTACTCTGTCCATTCTATTTTACTCTTGAACTGTGTGTCAAGCAGGAAGAAAGACTGTCAGGTTTTAAAACTGTGTGGGGGACCCAGGCCTAGAACTGAGAGGGAGGAACTGCGCCCTGAGAGGGAGGTTTGCCCTGCGAGGGGGGTTCGAAGGGTCACAAGTGGGTATCAAACAGGAAGGAAGACTGTCAGGTTTTAAAATGTGGAAGGTAAAGACGGTTTTAAACTGTTAAACAGTCATTCAGAGCTATTGTATTGCACTACACTATTGCATAATTTTACTCTGTCTATTCTATTCTACTATTTTATTGCACTGCACTATTGCACTATTTTACTCTGTCTATATTCTATTTTACTCTTTTTATTATTGTCTATTTTAAAACTGCAATAGAATCAAACCATAAACAAGATGGCCTATTAGGATGTTAGATCTTAATGTGAAAAACAATGTGATTTTATATGTCTGCACTTTATGTGCTTTATGTCTTTTTGCTGCTGTGAGCTGCAATTCTTGTATGAAAGGTACTAATACAAATACAGTTTATTATTATTAAAAGTTAAACTAAATGCCTTAGAAATGAAGAACCAAAATGAGTTTAGCCTACCTTAGTCCAGGAGATGGAGAGGATTTGTGCCTGGTGGAAAGTCTTTCTGAGGCTTTTGCAGTTGAACTAGGTGGTGTGTGAGCCCTTATATGCTTGAACTTTGAGGAAATAGCTATAGGTTTGAGAGGGGACATCCTGCAGACTGGGCCTATCAGTAAACCAGCTGAAATCTGCTGGTTCCTAATTTATGCAAATTACATGTCGTCAGCTTGTGACTGCAACTTGTTCCTGTTTGCGGACGACTCAGCCCTGGCTTAGAGTAGACGACAGAGTACAGCAACTTGGAATGGGCCTGGTCTACAAGATTGACACTACACGACCAAGGTACCCATGTACATGTCAAAATACTTCCCAAAGGTCAGTGAATACCACGATCACAAGACCAGAGGGAGCTCCACAAATCATGTTAAACCCAGATTCGGCTCAAACAAGGGACTAAACACGTTTCGCAATTATGCCACATCAATGTGGAACGCCCTACCCAAAGCTGTAAAGTAATGTGAATCACTACCCACTTTCAAAACCACTCTCAAAGAACACCTACGTGAGACTGCAATTCGAAACTGGCCCCTGTAAATGTCCTAACCCAACCCCCTCCAATGTACAGTAATTTACCTAGTATGGTTTTGTGAATATTCCAATGTACAGTTTTGCTTGTTTGTACAGTGTCCCCCCCTCCCCCCAACCCCCTCCAATGTACAGTAAATTATCTAGTATGGTTGTCAATATTCCAATGTACAGTTTTGCTTGTACAGTTGTACAGTGTTTCCCCCCCAACCCCTCCTACCCAACCCCCCCCCCCCCCCCCCCCGCCCCACCCAACCCCACCCAACCTCTATCTGTATACGTCATGTAGGTCATTATGTCCTGATGAATTGAAAATGGGGGACCCTGATGTAAACAAGACGGAAGTCTTTCTCTGGTCTGCATCCCCTTAACAATTGCGTGTATTGAGCTGTACTGCAGATATATTTCAATTGCCTTACTTATTTACATAAGTATTATAGGCCTACAGCAGTATTGTACAGACAGTAACTATATCTTGAATGAATGAGTTTATTTATTTCGAACATAAATTGAAAATAAATAATAATAAAAAACAAGTAATAAACAGATTAAAAAAAAAGCAGTTCATGTATAATATTGTAAATTGGCACTTGAAAAGTGTAAATGATGGATTAGTCAGTAATAATTCATGAAAGATTGTATAGCTCAACTAGTAAGTGCCATGCCTGTGGACTATATGGTCCCCGGTTTGAATCTCTTGCCTACTTTATTTTTTTTCATCATAAATGTACAGTTCCCTCCCCCTTGTATATATTTACTGTATGTCACAAATGTAACAGTACTGCATGGTCTGCATCCCCTTAACAATTGTGTGTATTGAGCTGTACTGCATTCTGCAATCTGTTAATAAAGTTTTCAATCAATCAATCCGGGCCTGTGGCGGTCACGTGTACCCATTCTGCAATACTCCAATTCAGCCATTGGGTGGGACGGTCACGTGACCCAAATCAGCCAATGGAAGCGAGGGTCCCGCAGTGCAATACTCCAATTCAGCCATTGGGTGGGACGGTCACGTGACCCAAATCAGTCAATGGAAGCGAGGGTCCCTACAGTGTGGGTCCCTACAGTGTGGGTCCTGAGAGTGTGGGTGGCTGTCGTTCTGCAGCTAGATGCATCTCCTTCCCAAGGGCCTCTCTATGGGGTTTCGAGCACATTACTTCTGTATGAATTTTTTTAATATCTCTTATTATTCGGGATAATAAACCACACAACTTAACGTTATTGACATATATTGAAGCGCAGTTAGTTTCTCTTCCCTATTTTTAGCATGTCAAGTCAAGTCAAGTCAGTTTTATTTATATAGCACGTTTACAAATGACTAACAGCCAAACCAAAGTGCTTCACAACATGGTAAAAACACATACAATGCAATAAAAATACACTAAAATTACAAAAAAAGGTAGAGTACAGTACATATAAGAAAGCAAGGGCAAAGTGCAATAAAAGAGACAAGAAAATTTGATAAAAAGTGCAGAGTGACAGCGGGCGTCATGTATAGATGCTGGGCTAGCTCTGGTCAAAGGCCAGGGAGAAGAGGTGTGTTTTGAGCAAGGATTTAAAAACCTCTAGGCTCTGGGCAGATCTTATGTGGGGGGAGGCTGTTCCAGAGTCGGGGGGCAGCAGCAGCAAAGGCTCTATCTCCCCTGGTTTTTAGCCTGGTCCTGGGCACCTCCAGCAGCAGCTGGTCAGCAGACCTTAGGGCTCTGGATGGGGTGGGGTGATGTAGGAGCTCAGCTAGGTACAGTGGAGCCAGCCCGTGTAGAGCTTTAAAAACAGTCAGTAAAAGTTTAAAATCAATACGGAAACGGACGGGGAGCCAGTGGAGAGAAGCCAGAACTGGTGTAATGTGGTCACGTTTCCTGGTACCGGAAAGCAGGCGGGCAGCCGCATTTTGTACCAGTTGCAGGCGACGGAGCAGCAACTGGTCAATGCCGACATACAACGCATTGCAGTAATCCAGCCGGGTCGAGATAAAGGCATGGATCACCCTCTCCAGATCCTTCTGGGAGAGGTATGGTTTGGTCTTGGCTAGGAGTCTGAGGTGAAAAAAGCTAGTTTTGACCACCGAACTAACCTGCTTATCAAATTAAAAATGTCTGTCGAAGATTACTCCGAGGTTTCTGACAGAGGAGCGGATATTTGAGCCCAGGGGGCCTAGGGCAATGGCTGTAGGGTCAGGTGAATCATTACTAAATAAAATTATCTATGTTTTGCGCTCGTTTAAGTTAAGAAAGTTTGCACTCATCCATAATTTAATATCAGCCAGGCAATCTAACAGTGGTTGTAATGTGACCTTGCCTTTTGTTTGTAGGGGTAAATAGATCTGCACATCGTCGGCAAAGCAATGGAAGGACATATTATGCTTTGCAATGATTGAGCCTAAGTGCAACATATATAATAAAAATAGGATGGGGCCCAGTATCGACCCCTGGGGCACCCCACAGGTAAGTGGGGCCGCTGAAGAGAAGAATTCTCCAAGCTGGACTGAGAAGCTCCGGTCAGTCAGGTAGGACTTAAACCAGCTTAGGGCCTGTGATGCCAACATGTTTTTCCAGGCGCGATAGTAGGATAGCGTGGTCTATAGTGTCGAAGGTGGCTGTGATGTCTAAAAGCACGAGAATGGCGGGATTTCCAGAATCGGCAGCTAAAATTAGATAATTTTGAACTCTCAGGAGGGCTGTTTCAGTGCTATGGCGCGGTTTAAAGCCAGACTGAAACTTTTCGTGGATTTGATAAACATCTAAAAACAGTTTTAACTGGAGGTAAACTGCTCGCTCCAGGACTTTTGACAGGAAGGGTAATTGGGAAATAGGCCTGAAGTTAGATAAAATAGAGGGATCAAGGTTTTTCTTTTTTATCAGGGGTTGAACCGCACAGCGTGTTTAAAGGCGGTTGGGACACAGCCAGAGCTGAGAGAGGAATTGACCAGCAATAGAATAGTGGGCAAGACTGAATCGAGCACTTTTTTTAGAAGGCGAGAGGGAAGGCTATCTGAGGGGCAGTTTGTGGGCCGTAAGTGTTTAATTATGTCAGAGAGAGAGGAGGGAGAAACATGTAGCAACAATTAGATTTAAAATTAGTTTAAAAATGGTGCCACCCTGATAAAATTAATATTAATAAATGTTTAGCATGGTGTTATTCACTGTCAAAGATGCAAAGAAAAATAATTCATATTCTCCTTTGTTTCATCACAATTTAAGCAAGATAAGCTAGATACCAAGAATATGCAAATGTGCCTTGTAGAAGTGGAGCAATATTCCATTTACTTAGGTATGTATTTTAGGCGGATTTTCAGAAAATAGGGCTCTGGGCTTAAGAGGTTAAAATAGACAGTAATACAAATAATAAAATGTTCTAGTGCAGCCTAAATATAATTTGTGTCAAGATATCAAGTCTCCCTGGTATCTCATTTAAATACCTAAGATAAGATAAGATATGATATTCCATTATTGATCCCCTTGGGGAAATTCAGCCATCATAGCAGCATGGGGGATGGGGGGGGGGGGGGTTACAGGTAGTAAAAACAACACAAGCAGTGTAAACAAATAAGTCAATATAATTTACTATCTAACTAACTGAAATATACAGTATTCACAGTATCACATAAGGTGCAGTATGCCTAAGGTAGTGTTATTGTCCCTTTTAGGTTCCTATTAGTTCTAGTTCGATGTCTGGCAGCAGTCCCTGCCCACTGTTGTGGAGCCTGATGGCCGCTGGTATGAAGGACTGTCCGAGGCGGTTAGTTGAGTGTCGGGGGGGAGTATGAGTCTGTGGCTGAATGTGCTTCTCATCTTGACTAGGTCGTCGTAGAGGGGGTGGGAGGGATTCTCCAGGATAGCAGCCAGCTTCCTTCTCATCCCACTCTCTGCCATCACCTCTAGTCTGACCAGCTCGACTCCCACCACGGAGCTAGCCTTCCTCACCAGCTTGTTGAGTTTGTTGGTGTCCCTCGAGTTGGTGTAGCCCCCCCCAGCATGCCACAGCATAGAAGAGGACGCTGGCCACTACAGACTGGTAAAATGACTGCAGCAGTCTATTGCAAACATTGAAGGACCTGAGTCTCCTCAGGAAGAACAGCCTGCTCTGTCCCTTCCTGTAGAGGGCCTCTGTGTTGTCCGACCTGAGCAAAGAGATCAGTTCTGACACATGTTAATATGCAACAGCCCACATGTGGGCCCTCTTGAGGACGATTTGCCCACCGGCACCACTTTGCCGATCTCTAGGTGTGCATTTGTTTAATACAATATATATATATAATTAAAGCCGTATTTGTTGCCTGTCGATTGCCATTTCAGGCGACAAAATCCGTTCAGCAGTTCTTGAGTTACATGCCGATATGTGAGGCATGCGCCAAAGTACACGGCAGAGTCAGATTACCACCCCGACTCCCGGGGCTCTAGCTCCGTCAATCAAAAGGATTGGACAGGGTTGTAGTCAATGAGTGTGGCTTTCCAATAATACCCCAGGTGGGGATCTGCGAATCAGGGATCTATGTGAAAAGTCACGAGCGAAAACAGGAAGAGAAAAAAACACAGAATGCATTAAAGTCTATGAGAAAACTGAAACCTGCAGAGCTTTTTTTTTGTACACAGTTTACCAAAAGCGCTGCTAATCACTCATTTCTGAATGGATTTCTATGAAATTGGACCCAGTGTGTTTTCCAGCTCATACCAATTTTGTTGGAAATACTACTTCCAAAAATATTGCAACTACTACACAAAAACATGAGTAACAACTTTTTCTACAACTCAAGTTCAGTCTATGTTACTCTATTTAATTAGCAATAAAAGTGATCTTTCTTTATTGTATATGAAACTTCAGAATGTTATCTTTCAAAAGAGACCGGGCTTATGCATGTGCTATAAGTATAAAGTATAGTATTTTGGTTTGCAAAAAAAGTATGCAGTCCTCAAAAACGAAAACTAAAATGGCCACTTTTTGGGGCGCCTGTTAAGAGCCCATGTGACAAGCAGGCCAGGGATGTAGTGGAGGGCAAACCCATCCTTCTACTTCTGAAATAGAGTTCATCCACCTTTTCTTTGCTGAAATAAACCTTCATGATTAACGCTACCACCACTGAAAGCAAACAGTTAGTTCATTTAAATGTCAGTACATTACACCTGTGACTTGTAAGAGGAATAACCACAGAGTTGTGAATCTAATCTAATCTAAAAAGTAATTTTGATAATTTACCAGAACAATTACTGGGTTCATGCAAAATCTCTAAATAGTTTTTCTGTACTTGTTTATGAGAACATACTGTAAGTTCTTCCTGCATTTCTTATCTTGCACTAATGCCAGGCTATATCCGTTGAAACTGGCAAACCACACCATTTCCTTTTCACTGTAACTTAAGGCTATATCCGTTGAAACTGGCAAACCACACCTTTCCTTTTCACTATAACTCAAGATCTGTGAAAAAGAAATTCTGAGCATGTTCTGCAACACATCCGTGTGTATATGTGGTTTTAAATATTATGCCCCATACAAATGGAATGCACTATAGCTCACTGTCAGAGGATTTTAATGTTTTGAACTCTATCTATCTATCTATCTATCTATCTATCTTGTGTGGTTCTCTACCCGCAACCTTCATTTTAGGGTGGAATACCGCAAGTTGGCGCCTAAGTTTATCGGTCCTTTCCGCGTCAACCGGATAATCAACCACTCCGCTGTGTGTAGCACTTGTGTCACTAACAGTAACAGCTTTTCGCCACGGGCACAGTTCTAGGTTCGAATGAGGAGAGGAGTAATATGCACAATACCTGTTTGGTTCAGACAGTGGCGGACTGGGACACAAATTCAGCCCGGGACATTCAGATGCACCAGCCCACACACCGGCCCACGCACCGGCCCCGAAACCGGCCCACACAACGGCCGTTATGAAACACTTGTCCAGTATTAAACAACCCAAGGCTGTGGCTAAGGAGTCAACATCAGGGAGACCAAATCTACACCCCGCCCCTAGATGTGCACTCGTGCACAGTGCACACACACACACACACACACACACACACACATATACCGTTACTTCCTGTCATTGGCATATGTTTTTTTTTTACTAACATCTTAGTGCCTCATTAGCCTAGGGATTAAGGATACATGAAGTATTAACTACACTATAATAATATTGAGGTTTTGATCCGTAGAAAGGTCTGTGCTACACAATTTCAGTTAGATTGGATTTATTGTCCTTTAATTTGGCACTCATGACATTAGTTGCTTGCCGTTTAATCAACATCGAAAGACCCCCCACTTCCTCCCAGAGACACCCATTCCAAGAGCCTGTTCTCTCTCTCTCTCTCTCTCTCTCTCTCTCTCTCTCTCTCTCTCTCTCTCTCTCTCTCTCTCTCTCTCTCTCTCTCTCTCTCTCCCTCTCTCTCTCTCTCTGTGTATGTGTCTCACTGTGTGTGTGTGTCTCTCTCTCTGTGTCTCTCCCTCTCTCTGTGTCTCTCCCTCTCTCTGTGTCTCTCTCTGTGTCTCTCTCTCTGTCTGTCTGTCTGTCTGTCTGTCTGTCTGTCTGTCTGTCTGTCTGTCTGTCTGTCTGTCTGTCTGTCTGTCTGTCTGTCTGTCTGTCTGTCTGTCTGTCTGTCTGTCTGTCTGTCTGTCTGTCTGTCTGTCTGTCTGTCTGTCTGTCTGTCTGTCTGCATTCACACTCACACAGTCATACGCTACTGGTGGTGGTGAGCAGCATCAGCAAACACAGCTGCCCTGGCTGACGGAATCATGTCTGCTATTCAGCACCAACCACCATCAACAACCTTCATAAATACATTCAACATTAATGGAATAGGCTAACTACCAACTTAGCTGTAGCAGTTATCTGTTATATGCAATCACATTTGTTTACAGTTTTTCTCAATTGCTTTGGTGCATTTCTCGGATCAGAATTAAAGTTCTCATAACTGTTAGTGCATTTCTCAAAACAATTAGTACAAACTGCAAAACCTAGGTGATAACCTGCAGAAGCGTGTCACTTGCTCAAAATGGATAATTCATTCCTCAAAAGCAAGTATTCATGTCAATGAAAGTGTCACTCTCATCAAAATAAAAAGTCCTGACACCATTGTTTATGAACAAGATAGTCAAATGGCTTTGCCATGTTTTCATTATGACAGTTCACTCTGTAAGTGTTTTCCAATGCAAAAAAAGTCAGATCTTGGTGACACTTTCTGAAAATGCTCAAGACAGCACTATACACTATTTGCACAGCCATTTGAAATCTACAGTTACACATTGCTGTATTTAGTGAGGTAAATGAGTACAAGACACATATGTTTCACATTTTTACTGCATATGCTCTTTGCAATTTTAATTTGTTCAAAGCATTGTGCAAAAGAAAAATACAAACTAATTTACAACAAACATAAGAAACCCTTTGGCCTTTGGGTAGAGCTGTGCACAACTGTAAACAATATTGCAGTACATATTGGAACTGAATTGGAACATACAACATACACAGTACTGTAAATCATTCATTCACATCCAGACGTTCCTGTCTGTTGGCTATTGGATTCAGGAATGGGGAGTAGGGAGGGAGATATTCCACCAGCATCCTTTCATGTGCTGCAAACCACTGTGTGACCAGAATTGCGTGGTGAAAATGCACATTATCCCATACAACAACGTACTTGGTCAGATGGTCGCCATTTAGACCCCTCTCATTCTCAGGGATTATGTTCCTGTAAAGAGTCTAAAAAAGTCAGCAGATGTTGTGTGTTGTATGGACCAATGCGGGGCATATGGGTGAGGGCGCCGTTTTCTGAGATGGCTGCACACATTGTAATATTCCCTCCTCGTTGGCCTGGGACATCAGTGGTTGCTCTCTGTCCAATGCGATTCCTTCCACGCCTTCTACCTTTTGCCAGATTGAAACCCGCCTCATCAACATATATGAATGTGTGCAGCGATTCCCTGGCATCCAGCTCCATTCAGGGGGAAAATGATAAAGAAATGTATCAAATTTGCTTGACAGATTTTGACAACTAGTTCAACATATTTGTATGTAATGACTCAAGCAATGAAATGAGGACTATTAGTTTGATAGGGAATGACTATTCAGCAGTCATACGTATAGTTCATTTTGACTGACATGACCTAAGCAAATGATAATGTTATAAAACAGCAGAGAATTGTATGAAAGCAATTGATGCATGTCCAAAAGCATTTGCAATTTGTTCGGAGGAATGAGAAACTGCTACTATGATGTGCACAAATTACAAAATGTTGTGGAGGTTGAACTAACAGTTATGAGAACTTTAATTCTGATCAGAGAAATGCACCAAAGCAATTGAGAAAAACTGTAACTACAGGGTAGTAGTTGACCTAGTTGTTAGCTTAAGCTAGTTAGCTGTGGTTATTTACAAACATGTAGATGAGACTAATCCAGATCGAGAACATGGCAGTTGGGAATTCTAAGGTACATCTTATTTAAGCATGTAAAATGGCAACTAATCAATTCAATCAATTAGATTACCAATATTATATCAACATGAAAATTTGGAAGGGAACATAATAGTATTTTATTTTAGTATTTACTATTATAATATTAGTAGCCGATTAATTTGCTGCCCGTCCTAGGTTCTGATTGGCTCTCTAGGTTAGCACTTTAGCTTCTGATGCTGTGGTGGGCACTAGTCCTAACATTGCTAACTAAACTTTTAGTCAGAGAAAAAAACTTCACGAGTCACGACTATTTACGTCCACGTGCTGTAAGGAATCAGGAATACGGAAAGCACATTGTCTTGTAATAGAATGACTGAAATCACTGCAAGAGCTAGTATAGGCTAGCTAGCCCTCATGAACCGGCAGACACCAACAGTAGAATATGCACTAGGCTACTGCACGCACCTGTCATGTTACTGTTGGTTCCTTCCACTTGAACTTCATCATCATTAGCAGCAGCAGCTACTCTAACGCCAGCCCTTCCTCTACTAAACATGTCTGTAATTTTAGAACATTGTTCTGCGTCTTTTACTAGCAATTTTAGTTTTTTAATTCTAGCTTTTTCAGCTCCACCCTTTCTTTTTTTTGTATTCTCCATTTCTGCGCTTCTAGGCCTACTCGCGGTTGGGAGGAAACGTGAATCTCATTCACTGATGTCTCATGTCTCATTCAAGACTGGCTAACAAAAGCATGTCTTTCACTTAACACCAAGAAAACAGTTTGTATGATGTTCACAAATTCACCAGTATAAGTCACTCACTCTAATGTGTTTCTGGCAGAGGCGGAGCTGGACATTGTACATTAATTCAAGTATCTTGGACTCTACATTGACCTTCAAAAAGTTATGTGAAGAAAGTGACAAACACAGTCAAGTTTAACATCGAAAACTTCAGGCAGATCAGGCCCTGCCTGCCAGTTAATGCTGCAAGGATGTTTCTGCATTCAATGATTTTATCACACATCGAGTACTGTTTTATCAACTGGTCTCTTTCATATGTCACTACTCTTACACCAATATAATTACTCTACAAAAAAGCCATAAAAGTATTTGATAGGAAACCAATTTCATTTCATCACTGTAATGTTTTAGAAAAACATAACATGCTAAGTTTCGAGAATTTCCAAGTTTTCAAATATACTTGCTTCATGTACAAGGTTCTGCATGGACTTGCCCCGCCCCCATTGAATGAGTTCATCCAACAGAAAGCAGACACTGGCATTACCACCAGGGCCATCAGTAGAGGGGACTGTAAGGTGCCTTTTCGGTATACTACCTTTGCAAAAACTGTGTTCTCTGTTAAAGGTTATATATATATTTTTTTCTTTTTTATATTTTAAAATAGTACACTCATTTGAGTAGTGGAAAAGGGGTAGGATTAAATAAGTATATACTTCTTCCTACTCCTTTTCGAACATGTAGATTGAGTTGTGTTTTGCTTTTGTTATTGTTTGTTTGTATTTATTGCATGTTCGAAATAAAGATTTCAAATCAAAAGGTGGTAACTACTGGAATAGCCTACCAGTTGTGATTAGAGAGTGCCCTACATACTCCATGTTCAAGACCCATCTTAAACTGCATCTTAAGGCAAACCAGAACTGTGATCATTTTTAATCTGATTTAGTTTATGCAACTTGTTTATTGTTTTATTGCCGGCCCACACACTGGCCCACACACCGGCCCACATAATGGCCCACACACCGGCCCACATACGGCCCACACACTGGCCCACACACTACACCAGCCCACACACTACAACGGCCCACACACCGGCCCACACACCGGCCCACACACTGGCCCACACACTGGCCCACACACCGGCCCACACACTGGCCCACACACTGGCCCACACACTGGCCCACATACTGGCCCACACACCGGCCCACATACTGGCCCACACACCGGCCCACACACTGGCCCACATTAGTGGCCCGCACACCGACTCACACACTGGCCCACACACCGGCCCACACACTGGCCCACACACTGGCCCACACACCGGCCCACACACTGGCCCACACACTGGCCCACACACTGGCCCACATACTGGCCCACACACCGGCCCACATACTGGCCCACACACCGGCCCACACACCGGCCCACACACTGGCCCACATTAGTGGCCCGCACACCGACTCACACACTGGCCCACACACCGGCCCACACACCGGCCCACACACCGGCCCACATACTGGCCCACACACTGGCCCACACACCGGCCCACACACTGGCCCACATTAGTGGCCCACACACCGACTCACACACTGGCCCACACACCGGCCCACACACCGGCCCACATACTGGCCCACACACTGGCCCACATACTGACTCACACACTGGCCCACACACCGGCCCACACACTGGCCCACATTAGTGGCCCACACACCGACTCACACACTGGCCCACACACCGACTCACACACTGGCTGACACACTGGCCCACACACTGGCCCACACACCGGCCCACATTAGTGGCCCACACACTGGCCCACATACTGACTCACACACTGGCCCACACACCGGCCCACACACTGGCCCACATTAGTGGCCCACACACCGACTCACACACTGGCCCACACACCGACTCACACACTGGCTGACACACTGGCCCACACACCGGCCCACATTAGTGGCCCACACACTGGCCCACACACTGACAAAAAAAAAAAAGTAAAAAAAAAAAAAAAAAAAATATAATTTTTTTTTTTTTTTTTTTTTTGGACCAGCCCACTTTGGTTCCGGCCCATCGGGATTCGTCCCGAACGTCCCGATGGCCAGTCCGCCACTGGGTTCAGACGTCTCTGAGGTTATCTCTAGCTAAAAGCTAGGTTCAAGGTTGGATATTGGATGTATCCTTTTATCATCAGTAAACTCTATATCAGTTTATCATTAGTAAACACTATATCAGTTTATCATTTCAATAGGTAAATGTTTAAACATATTCATTTAAACCTTTAAGTGTGCAGGGAATGCAAATACCTTATTAGGTGAAATGCTCCTTTAAACTCTTCCTTTGAAGGTGTAACACAACCAAAGTACCGATAGGAATATTCCAGGTTATGGGAATGCAAATACCTTATTAGGCGAAATTACCCTTTAAACCATCTTTCTTTAGTCAAGTCAAGTCAAGTCAAGAGTTTTATTTGTCACGGCATACGGATATACAATGAAATGCGGGTGGTCTTGCCCGCAACAATGTGCAATTGGTACAACATATAACATATAATAGAATCCAATACAAAAAAAATGTGCAATAAAATTGTGCAATAACAGGTAGTAGGTAACAATAAATTTGTGCAATGAGTGTGTGCCCGCTCATGCTAAAGTGTTACAGTGGTACTCAATGTTCATTGTTCAGGACTCTGATGGCCTGGGGGAAGAAGCTGAGCCTAAGCCGCTCTGTCCTAGTAGCTGGGGTTCGCAGGCGTCTGCCTGACCTCAGCAGCTGGAACAGGCTGTTATTGGGGTGGTGAGGGTCTTTCATTATCCTGCAGGCTCTGGATTTGCACCTCTTGTTGTATAGAACCTGCAGGGGAGGTAGTGCAATACCCGTGGTACGCTCGGCTGAGCGCACCACTCTCTGTAGGGCCTTCTTGGCCTTCCATACCAGGCAGTGATGTTTCCGGTCAAGATGCTCTCTACAGCTCCTGAGTAGAAGGACTGGAGTATCTTCCCCGATACTCTGAACTTCCTTAACTGTCTCAGGTGGTAGAGGCGCTGTTTCGCCTTCTTTACTACTGTGTCTATGTGTGTTGACCATGTCAGATCCTCTTACAGGTTACAGGAGAACCATCAGTGATTCAACTATAATCAATGTCATCAATGGGATTCAAGTATCTTATTGGGTACATTGACCCTTTAACTCGTTCTCTTTACAAGAGAACATCAGTAGTTCAGGTATCTTACTGGGCGTATTTACCCTTTAAGTCTCCCTTCTTATAGGAGAAATATCAATGGTTCAAGTATCTTACCAGTGGTTCAAGTATCTTACTGGGTGTATTTACCCTTTAATTCTCCCTTCTTACAGGAGAATATCAGTACCCATATATCAAATTAAATCAAATCAAATACAAAATACAATATCAAAATAACAAAAGGTGAACGGGGTCGAAGCCCTTGGAATGTCCTTGTATTCTCGTTCAATCAGTTCGTGTATCAGAAAAGGATATAGGTCAGTTCAATTCGTGGAAGTTCTTATGATTAAAGTTCAATCAGTTCAATCCTACCGGACTGTTGAGGCAACAGGAGTTGAGCAACAGGGGTATTCGAATCAGGCCGGCATTAGCCTTGATCTATATCAGAGGTTCAGTGGGTTGGCTCGCCATCTTGTATCGGTCCGGCACACCGCCTCGTCCCCGCGTGGGCACACGTGGTGATGGGTGGTCTGGAACTGCTCCCAGGGTGGAACGGGGTGTTGGGAAAACCTAAAAACCTGGCCTGCTTGCAGGCATTCAGAAAATAAAAGCTATTTACCATCTTTTATCGCTTCATCATCCTTTCATTGCTTTCAGAATGAATAATCAATCAGGCTACTTTTAGCTATGCTAAGCTAAAGTAGGCTACCTTATCACAGCACGTGGGAATGTCCGTCTGTCCCATGCTAAGTTAGGCTAAAGTGCGCTAGCATATGGGACATTCCTCACGTTCCATGTTAAACTCTCAAAAACAGTCAAAATGTATATAGACCATGTTCTTATCGTACAGCATATCAATACAATTATAAGTACTTCTGAAATGGTTTCTTCCTAGTTTTCATTTAACCAAATTAAGCTTGGAGCTTCGCTAGCATGACTCAGAATGAGGCTACGTTAATTAGCTTAACGTTATTAGCTTGTAGCATGGAGGTAACCATTTTGCACATTCGACAAATGAACAGCACAATGTTGATGAAACTCACCAAAACCGCAGGCTACTTTAACTGCAACGCTTCTTCGGTTTTGCAACTGGGGGATTATTTTATATAACTGTTTGATAACTGTTTTTATCATGCTATTTCGTCTCGCTAGTTCATTTCAGTATCCAGCAGCATTCAGCTGCGTCAGTCACCGTCAATCTATAATCTCATCTGCGTGGTGCAGACTCACCTGCCGTAAGGCAAGGCATGGCTGTCGTGATATCTATCTCACGTCATGAAGTAAATTAAAGGGCAGTGCTGTAATTCAAAGGACTTGGTACCCAATAATATTAACTACTTATGTTCTTACATAATAGCATTAACTATTTATGTTCTTATTCAATGGCATTAACTATTTATGTTCCGATGACTAAATAGTTATGAATCTGAAACCTGGGTTACATCTGCATCTCTGGCTGCCCCGCTCTCTACGTGTCCACCCGACCTTCCATGTGTCCCGGATCAAGCCCATTTCTTCCTGTCCTCTGTCCCACCCTGCCCCCGTCCCGCCACACCTCCGGATTATCGATGACCATCCCGCCTACACAGTCCGGCGGCTCCTGGATGTGTGCCGTCGGGGTCGGGGGCTCCAATACCTGGTGGATTGGGAGGGGTACGGTCCCAAGGAGCGCAGCTGGATTCCGCTTTGGCTGATTCTGGACCTGTCTATTGTGGCCAGCTTCCATGAGGAGCATCCTGGTCTTCCCAGGGGTGTGCCTGGAGGCGCCCGTTGAGGAGGGGGGGGGGGGGGGGGGGGTACTGTCACAGTCCCTGTCTGGCTGCTCAGAGAGAGTCAGTCACAGGCTCTCTCTCTCTCTCGCTAACCAGGTATGGAGTTCAGGTGTGCTGCTGTCAGCGGAGCAGCTGATCGACGTCTGTGGGCCAATTACGTCAGCTATATAACCCTGCCTCAGATGTCGTGATGCTGCCAGATCGTAACTTCGTGTTTCCCAGTTAGTCGTGTTATTCTGCTCTCGTTTAGTTATTTAGTCCGTTATTCTCTGACCGTGCCTAACCCTTTGGTTTTCCTCCTTTCCCTGCAGTCCTGTTCCTGGCTCTTCACCCTGATCTCTGGCTCTGGATAAACGTGTTCTGACCTCTGCCTACCTGACAACTCTCCTTGCCTTTTCCCGGAACGTATGAGGACCTGTACTCGTTTTGACCCCTGCCTGGCTGACTACCCTGTAACCCATGTATCGACCCCTGCCTGACTGACTATCCTGCCCCCGCACACACTCCCTGGACTGTACGAGAGACCTGTTACATTATCGACCCCTGCCTGTCAGACTGCCCTGTCCCGCACACGCCCCTGGACTGTATGAGATTCTCCCCCATGTAAATCGATCTCTGCCTGGATACCTGTCTTTACTGTTATATTAAATATACCCATACCGGGTTTTAACAAGACCTGTCTGCCTTTTCTCTTTATCTGCATATTGGGTTCAATATGCCGAGCCGTGACATAAAATTACCACATAAAGTGCAAACATAAAAAATGTTGGATTACTGTTTAACAGTTTAAAGTCATCTTTACCTTCTCCGTTTGGTATCCACAGTTTAAAACCTGACAATCTTCCCTCCTGTTTGATACCCATTTTGACCCTTCGAACCTCCCACTCAAGGCAAACCTTCCTCTCAGGGCCTGGGTCCCCTACAGTTTTAAAGCCTGACAGTCTTTCTTCTCGCTTGATACCCACACAGTTTAAAACCTGTAATAAAAAGTAATATAGAATTGACAGAGTAAAATGATGTAATAGTGCAGTGCAATAAGGTAGTTCTGAATTACTGTGGCCTTATGTTTTCTGTGTATCATGCTGTTTTCCCTGTTTTCCTGTGGTCTTATGTTC
The DNA here is from genome assembly GCF_963971535.1 of Notolepis coatsorum. Classification (NCBI taxonomy): domain Eukaryota; kingdom Metazoa; phylum Chordata; class Actinopteri; order Aulopiformes; family Paralepididae; genus Notolepis; species Notolepis coatsorum. The sequence continues at coordinate 36,500,203 of NC_140183.1, read as the reverse complement.
CTTTTGTTTCTTTGTTTTCTCTGTTTTCCCCACCTAATGTCAGCGACTTCGGGTTCCTGAGAAGCACTTTATAAATGCAATGAATTATTATTATTATTATTTACTGTTTAACAGTTTAAAACCGTCTTTACCTTCCCTGTTTGATATCCACAGTTTAGAACCCGACAGTCTTCTTTCCTGTTTGATACCCACTTTGACCCTTCAAACCTCCCTCTCAGGGCTCAGTTCTAGGCCTGGGTCCCCCACAGTTTTAAAAACCTGACAGTCTTTCTTCCTGCTTGATACTCACTATTACGTTACCATTGACTACCATAAAGTGCTCGTTGTCTTGTCAATGAAACATAATATGAAACAGTAGCCAAAGTAACAAAAAGGGGTTTAATTATAATTACCATGGTTTTAAAGGTGAAGGGATAACATCAAAATAGGAGCAAACAATTGACAGGACTGTACAGACAGGATCAGCCACCATACACCATTATTGTATATGAAACTTCAGAATGTTATCTTTCAAAAGAGACCAGGCTTATGCATGTGCTATAAGTATAAAGTATAGTATTTTGGTTTGCAAAAAAAGTATGCATGCAGTCCTCAAAAACTAAAACTAAAATGGCCACTTTTGGGGGCGCCTGTTAAGAGCCCACGTGACAAGCAGGCCAGGGATGTAGTGGAGGGCAAACCCATCCTTCTACTTCTGAAATAGAGTTCATCCACTTTTTTTTGCTGAAATAAACCTTCATGATTTAACGCTACCACCACTGAAAGCAAACAGTTAGTTCATTTAAATGTCAGTACATTACACCTGTGACTTGTAAGAGGAATAACCACAGAGTTGTGAATCTAATCTAATCTAAAAAGTAATTTTGATAATTTACCAGAACAATTACTGGGTTCATGCAAAATCTCCAAATAGTTTTTCTGTACTTGTTTATGAGAACATACTGTAAGTTCTTCCTGCATTTCTTATCTTGCACTAATGCCAGGCTATATCTGTTGAAACTGGCAAACCACACCATTTCCTTTTCACTGTAACTCAAGATCTGTGAAAAAGAAATTCTGAGCATGTTCTGCAACACATCCGGTGTATATGTGGTTTCAAATATTATGCAGTAGAAAAGACTCACACACATCCCAAATGTAGTCACGGGTGCTAGACTCGAAATAGATCTGTAATGTTTGTGGAAAAAAAGTCTGCACACCGTCTATAGTGTTCCCAAGTTTTAATGTACTTGAACACAACGTTTCGGCCTGTGGCCTTTTTCAAGTGTCAACGACATGTGAAAAGGGGTGGGGTATATATACATATACAAATTAAAGGTCAGGGTTGAGCCAGGTCAAAGTTCAAATGAATTAGCCTATAGGCTACACATTTACAGACCATATAGCAGCTCAAGTGCCTAGAACATACGGTACATAGTAACAATAACAGTAGTACGGTAGTTTAGTAGTTAAATGTGACACACCTTTACATGCCAAAATTGAGAAAAAATATATAATAAGAAAACTTAAAAAACAGAAACATTTATTAAAAAAACACAGAATCAGGACAGAATGTGTGTATTTACAAGAAGGGTGGGATATTTGTAGATATCCTGATGAAGAATGTTCTCAGTCAACCGAGGTTTGGATAATAACAAAGGTTTATTAACCAAACAGATAGATTACATAGAGAGAATGGCTGAGGGCTTCCCCCAGGTGATCAGCTGAAATGACCCAGGTAAGAAGACCTCGATTGTGGTCGGGAGGAGCCCTTTATAGTTCAACAAGGGGGGTGTGTGGTCCCATTTGATAGGTCAATTGGGGGGGGGGGGGGTACAGGTTTGGGGAGAGGAATGTCTTATTCCACAGAGAGGGGGGGGGGGGGGTGTATTTACATGAGGACATATTATACCACAATGTCAAACTCTTCGTTCAGTCCAAGAGGGGCCGTAGTCTGCAGGGTGTGAATATGGTAGGTCTCTCTCTGCAAAAGTAGTTTGCCATGGTCTCCTCCTCTCGCTGGTCTCTCTACCTTTTCAATGCCAGTGTATCTTAATGTGCTGATATTGTGTCCTGCCTGTCTAAAGTGTACTGCAACCGGGTTATGTTCATCACCACATCTGATGTTGCTGCGGTGTTCGCTGATGCGTATTTTGAGTTGCCGGTTGGTTTTACCTACATAGCTCAGGCCACAAGGGCATTTGATTAGGTAGATGACATGAGTGGAGCTACAGGTGATGAAGCCACGGACTCTGAGGGTACCAGTACACATCCACGTAATGGTAAAACCCTCAGAGTCCGTGGCTTCATCACCTGTAGCTCCACTCATGTCATCTACCTAATCAAATGCCCTTGTGGCCTGAGCTATGTAGGTAAAACCAACCGGCAACTCAAAATACGCATCAGCGAACACCGCAGCAACATCAGATGTGGTGATGAACATAACCCGGTTGCAGTACACTTTAGACAGGCAGGACACAATATCAGCACATTAAGATACACTGGCATTGAAAAGGTAGAGAGACCAGCGAGAGGAGGAGACCATGGCAAACTACTTTTGCAGAGAGAGACCTACCATATTCACACCCTGCAGACTATGGCCCCTCTTGGACTGAACGAAGAGTTTGACATCAAACCCTTCTTGTAAATACACACATTCTGTCCTGATTCTGTGTTTTTTTAATAAATGTTTCTGTTTTTTAAGTTTTCTTATTATATATTTTTTCTCAATTTTGGCATGTGAAGGTGTGTCACATTTAACTACTAAACTACCGTACTACTGTTATTGTTACTATGTACCGTATGTTCTAGGCACTTGAGCTGCAATATTGAAAATGGGGGACCCTGATGTAAACAAGACGAAAGTCTTTCTCTGGTCTGCATCCCCTTAACAATTGTATGTATTGAGCTGTACTGTACTGTACCTATTCTGCAATCTGTTAATACACTTTTCAATCAATCAATCAATCAAAATGCAATGAATTATTATTTACTGTTTAACAGTTTAAAACCGTCTTTACCTTCCCTGTTTGATATCCACAGTTTAGAACCCGACAGTCTTCCTTCCTGTTTGATACCCACTTTGACCCTTCAAACCTCCCTCTCAGGGCTCAGTTCTAGGCCTGGGTCCCCCACAGTTTTAAAAACCTGACAGTCTTTCTTCCTGCTTGATACTCACTATTACGTTACCATTGACTACCATAAAGTGCTTGCCAAGCTGCTTACCATTCAGCCACTTTATTGATGGATACAATTGTGTCAAACAAATCATCCTCCTCTTTCTCCTCAGCAAGGGCCTTACTAGCCATGGCCCACGTAACTGCACACGATGAGAACACTTCTGGGTACTCATGAGCCAGGGTGTCAACAACAACCGACTTTGGTGAAATACAGGTGACTTCTGGATTCACCAGCACCTTTCCTCCTGCCAGATAATTCCCAAGGATTAATGAAACTCCATAGATAGGGAAACGGCTGTCCACCCCAATCACCACCAGTCCTGACACCAGTTCAGACTCTAGATGAATAGTATGCAGCGGAACTTTCATGACATGCATACCAAAATATCTGACCATTATCCCAGTGTCTACCTTAGAACTGTTATCGAAGGGCAGCACATTCCTACGGATAAATGACTGAGACACAGCAGTGTCCCTCAATATAGTCACAGGAACCTTCCTTCCCTCCTTGGACAAGGATACAACCCTTTACTAATGAATGGTAAATAGGTTTTCATACCTTTAGTCAGAGAAGTGGGTGTCACAACCAACGATATCTGTTTATTAGGACAGTTATCATTGTGAAGGGCATAACAATTATCCTTTATATGACCTCTCTTTCCACAGTGGAAACACTCAAAGGTCTCTCTTCACCCCTTTCTCTCCACTCTCGGCAATATCACCGCTATCAGGGACTATGGGCTTGCCCTCTCCATTACGCATGGGATAGTTATGCTTATCGAAGCACTTTTTGTTTGTTGATAATTTTAATCCCATAGTGACCCGCTATTACCAATAAGTCCTCTTTAGTGCATAAACTTAACTTGGCAACCGTTGGTTTTGCTACAAAATCCTCCAAGTTAAGAGGCATTATTGTTCTAGTGTAGTTGCACAACTCAGATAATAGGGAAAAAGAAAAAATAAACAAATTATGATAAACTTACCCAACATGGGACAAAAATAAAATATATATCATAATGGGCTTCACCATAACCGTTAGGTCTGCACAGCCTGCTTGACTCTGGCCACTGTTTCACTACTGTAATGTTTAGGATCCCCAGTGGAACCCCCATTCAACATTACTCACTATACAACTACAATTGCACACTCATCAAGTAACACAGAAATTGGTACAACAGACTTAGGCATCCACATTTCAAAATACTCGCAAAGATCAACAAATACTGTGTGTTTCACTACAAACCTAGAGCCCTGCCCATCCCTTTAATGTTTCCATCCCTCACTGTACCCCTATAACTACCACTGACACACACCGGCCTAGGGGACGGCTCCTGACAGGGTCTCATAACACCCTGACCAGCATCTGGTGTGCCTACCAGGCGAAGGAAGGGTCTACAAAAAATAGCCCAGCTGCCCTAGCTTGCTGGAAACACTCCGTATTGGAGACTACCTTTTTAACAAGAAGGGTCTAAAACATGGGCTGCACACACAAACTGTCAACCGTATTTAAAAATGTGGATTACGCTCTGTTTAACCAAGTCATTCAAATTGGTTTGGCATGAGCCCCCATATTACGTTACCATTGACTACTATAAAGTGCTCGTTGTCTTGTCAATGAAACATAATATGAAACGGTAGCCAAAGTAACAAAAAGGGGTTTAATTATAATTACCAGGGTTTTAAAGGTGAAGGGATAACATCAAAATAGGAGCAAACAACAACTCAACTCGACTAGAGAATCAAGTTAACGTACTAAAAATAGAGATCAATGCCATATACAGACAACAATCGGAAATACAAATACGCAGCACAAGACAACAGCAGTACTCCCAAGGTTCTAAACCTAGTCACCTATTAGCCATGCGATTAAGAATTAATGCAAAATTTGCAGATATAACTACCATTAGAGCACAACAAGTACTTGAAACAGACCCTGTAAAAATAAACGATACATTCAAAGAATTCTACTCCGACTTATATAAATCAGAAACGACCTTCGATCAAAACAAAATGGACACATATCTTAATCAAATTATTCTCAAGGGTAAGGGTATCAATAGTTAAGATGGATGTACTACCAAGAATCAACTTCATCAGTTCAATGCTACCGTTACCCCCTCCAGAGGGTTACTGGAAAAGATTACACTCCTCCACATACAAATTTATTTGGAATAACAAACCACCTCGCATAAAAAGATCCACCGCACAGAGAAATAAAGCAGACGGTGGCTTGGCAGTTCCAGATTTTTTCCAATATTTTAAGGCATACACATTAAGACCATTGACAATATGGTTTGATCCCCAGGCATTGGCATCCTGGAGAAAATTGGAAGAAAACATAGTAGCCCCACATAGACTGAAGGACATAGCATACACTAAACTACCAATCAAGCACTGTGAGCGGAAATTTGGCCCCATAATTACCCATGCAATCCGGATATGGCGTGAAACACAAAAAAAATATCCTAACCCTCAAAAATGGCATAATCATACTCCCATATTCAATAACAATGCACTCTTAATGGAAAAACGTCCTATAAGATTCCCTATATGGGAAGAGCAAGGCATACACTCATTAGGGGATATATTTAATAACCAGGGTTTTTGTAGTTATGGAGAAATATGTTTAAGTTTAACCTCACCGAGTCCACATGGCTTTTTTACATACAGTTACGCCTATGTTTGAGGTCTCACAGTGTTCCATTAGACATACCAGTTGAACACCACAGATACCACAAATTCTTCTATGAAAGAGATACATTGAGAGGTTTTGTATCAGGTTTTTATTATCAATTACTAACGTCCTCGTATGAAACCCTCCAACTAGACTCTGTCTGGAGGAGGGATATACCAGACCTGGAAAGTGACTTTGATTGGCAAGAAGCATGGGCAAATGTCCGTCTTACATCAAGGAACCCGGACCATCAACAAATCAATCTTAACTATATTCACAGGACATACTTGACTCCTGTAAGACTGAACAGAATGGGCCTTAAACAAGACTCAAAATGCTCCCAATGTACAAATGGAGACGAAGGGACATTTATGCACATGTATTGGGACTGCCCACCAGTTAAGGCATTCTGGAAAGATGTGACCCATCAATTATCAAAACTCGTATCTTGGAATATACCAGTACACCCCTCTGTATTACTATTGAATGATGTTTTTGAGTTTGCAGTAAATCCACAGCTAAAGAGATTGGTTTTATCGGGTATCACAGTAGCTAAAAAACTGATCGCATCACGCTGGTTTCAACCGGAAAAAATTTGCAGGAAGGTTTGGTCTCTTACATATCTCGATGTGATTTATCAAGAAATATCTACAGCAAGAATTCTGGGTCTCAACGAATCCAAAATGTCAATGTGGTTAGAAGTGGTGGAGAGAATAAAAGCTAGCTTATAATGGTAGTGTCTGGTTAGAGTGAGGGATAATGGAGGTACTATCCAAGGAGGGGTCCGGGAGGGGGGGGTTCGAGCTGGAGCATATGTGTGTAGGGTTTTAGAAAATAGGTATTAGGGGTATATCCTGTATAAGGCATTTGTATAATTGGTAATTTCGTTGGATATACACTATATACACGTTAAAATATTATTATAGACTTTTTTTGTTTTCTGTTCTGTACTTGCATGTCATTTTAGCCACCTTGTCTGTTAGTTTCATTATGATTATGTGTTGAGTACTGACTTTTAATAATTTTTGTTTTGCAATAATAAAAAAAAGATAAAAAAAAAATATATATAAATTGGCCGAAGTCGGCTTTCCTTCCACTTAACACCCCTGCAAAAAAAGATATAACCCTCCCAGGAGAGATACCTACTGTATGGTAAAACATTTTAGATGCTTGGGAGTGGAAATATTCCCCACCATAAGACAAACGGTGAAGCACAATTACACAAAAATCCAAAACAAAATCAAAGACGACCTTGATAGGTGGGCAAAACTTAAAAACTCAGTACAAGCACGGATATCAATAGTTAAGATGGATGTACTACCTAGAATCAACTTCTTCAGTTCAATGCTACCGTTACCCCCTCCAGAGGGTTAGTGGAAAAGATTACACTCCTCCACATACAAATTTATTTGGAATAACAAACCACCACGTATAAAAAGATCCACCGCACAGAGAAATAAAGCAGATGGTGGCATGGCATTTCCAGATTTTTTCCACTATTTTAAGGCATACACATTAAGACCATTGACAACATGGTTTGATCCCCAAGCATTAGTATCCTGGAGAAAATTTGAAGAAAACATAGTAGCCCCACATAGACTGAAGGACATAGCATACACTAAACTACCAATCAAGCACTGTGAACGGAAATTTGGCCCCATAATTACTCATGCGATCCGGATATGGTGTGAAACACAAAAAAAAAATCCTAACCCACATAAATGGCACAATCATACTCCCTTATTCAATAACAATGCACTCTTAATTGAAAAACGACCTATAAGATTCCCTATATGGGAAGAGCAAGGCATACACTCATTAGGGGATGTTTTTAACAAACAGGGTTTTTGTAGTTATGGAGAAATATGCAAAAAATTTAATCTCACCAAGTCCACATGGCTTTTTTACATACAGTTACGGCTATGTTTGAAGTCTCACGTGTTCCATTAGACATACCAATTGAACACCACAGATACCACAAATTCTTCTATGAAAGAGAGACATCGAGAGGTTTTGTTTCAGATTTTTATCATCAATTACTAACGTCCTCGTATGAAACCCTCCAACTAGACTCTGCCTGGAGGAGGGATATACCAGACCTGGAAAGTGACTTTGATTGGCAAGGAGCCTGGGCAAATGTCCGACTTACATCAAGGAACCCGGACCATCAACAAATCAATCTTAACTATATTCACAGGACATACTTGGACATAAGACTGAGCAGAATGGGTCTTAAACAAGACTCCAAATCCTCTCAATGTACAAATGGGGACGAAGGGACATTTATGCACATGTATTGGGACTGCCCACCAGTTAAGACATTCTGGAAAGATGTGACCCAACAATTATCAAAACTCGTATCTTGGAATATACCTGTACACCCCTCGGGATTACTATTGAATGATGTTTTTGAGTTTGCAGTAAATCCACAGCTAAAGAGATTGGTTTTATCGGGTATCACAGTAGCTAAAAAGCTGATCGCATCACGCTGGTTTCAACAGGAAAAAATGTGCCGGAAAGTTTGGTTTCTTACATATCTCGATGTGATTTATCAAGAAATATCTACAGCAAGAATTCTGGGTCTCAATGAATCCAAAATGTCAATGTGGTTAGAAGTGGTGGAGAGAATAAAAGCTAGCTTATAATGGTAGTGTCTGGTTAGGTGCGAGGGATAATGGAGGTACTATCCAAGGTGGGGTCCGGGAGGGGGGGGTTCGAGCTGGAGCATATGTGTGTAGGTTTTTAGATAACAGGTATTAGGGGTATATCCTATATAAGACAATTAACTAAAATGTGATTTCATTGGATGTGCACTGACAACTAATGCTTGTATATCTTATCGTGTGTTGTCATGTTTGTTTATGTGTTTGTTTAAAAAATAATAAAAAAAAAAAATACAAAAAAAAAATAGGAGCAAACAATTGACAAGACTGTACAGACAGGATCAGCCACCACACACAGGGGGGAACAGACCACATATGCACAAGGGAATGACGAGAACAGAAACACCTGGGCTGATTACAAATGGATACACCTGTTAGGGAAACAACAAAGAACTACAAGACCAAGACAGGGGACTACAACCAGACATCACACATCACACTGGGGAACACCTGATCAGGGTACAAGTTAAACACATGAAGACAGGATACAAACACACCCATATGTAACACTCACACAGTTCGATACCTGACCGTTTATATAACCTGTAATAAAAGTAATAAAAGACTAAAATATAATGGACAGAGTAAAATAGTGTAATCAGTACAATCAGCAGCAGAGTGTATTAACTCATTCAACGCCAGACCCGATGATAGTCACGTTAACTCGCCGACCGTTCAGCGCCAATCACGAGTATAGTCGGGTTTTAATCGTTATTTCTTTTATTAGTGATATCCATTCATTTTCATACATCCAGCCTGATGTTATCATTGGGAATGGGTCTGAGCTCGCAAATACCGCCGCCTACGCCTTCCAGTTGGTATTGCACTCCATTGGGAATGGTTTATTTTCTTTTCTGGGACGATCCAAGCCGTGCGGGCGGGGTTTAAATACTCATGCGAGGTAGGCCTCAACAACGATGGCATGGAACAGTAACCCCGCCCGCCCGTTCATGTGTAAGGGTCAGTAATGTGGGACGGACCTCCACAAGCAGTATTTGGAATGGCGATCAGATAATTGGAATATTTCTTTGGCATTACATCAGATACAAGGTAAGAACACTATATATACATTTGATCGTTGATCTGATATTTCTTTCTACCCCGATCGATGCTGTCTGGGTGCAGGAGGTGGGGGGGGGGGGGGGGGGGGGGGCGCCGCGGTCCAGGGCTCTCTTCATTCTTGCATGAGGAAGGATAATAATGATGATCTAGCATTGAGTTTAGGAAGATTCGATAATCAGGCGAAAAATGACAACGTGTTTAGTGTATTCCACTAAAACGCTATTATCGCGTCTTTCCCTGGAATTACTCAGAAGCACCCAAACTATATTCATATTAAAAATGGTATAAAACGGAAATGTACAGATGAAAAAACAATCTGTTTCGTGGATGTTGACTGGAAGCAACTCACTGACAGTCGATGGGTGTATTAGACCCATAGATATAATATAAGATATATTTTAAGCACTCGCAAGTGAACAAAGCGCCCCATTGACTTACAGTGCTGGCGTAATAGCGCCCTCTGGCGCATTAAGTGATGGCGCAGAATGAGTTAAAAGGCTATGGTGAAGAGGTACGTTTTTAGCTTTAATTCTTTTTTATATTTAGACATCTAGCTTCCCTATTGTCCTTAGGTAATAATAATAATAATAATAACTTCGTTTTATATAGCGCCTTTCAGAGGACCCAAGGTCGCTTTACATAGGGGGGGGGGGGGTAAGATGACAAATTAACAAACATAGTGGACAGACACAACATATACATATAAAGTGAGAAAGTTAAGGGTTAAAGGCCAAGTTGAAGAGGTGGGTTTTGAGCAGTTTTTTAAATGAGTCCAGAGTTGGGGCGGTGCGGAGTTCTGCGGGGAGGGAGTTCCAGAGGGTGGGAGCTGCTACACTGAAAGACTACGTCCGTAGTCTGGTTCGGGGGATGGAGAGCTGACCAGTGTCCGTGGATCGCAGGGACCGTGACTGAGTGTAGGGGTGGATGAGGTCAGTGAGGTACTGAGGTGCCAGGGCGTGAAGGGATTTGTAGGTGAGCAGGAGGGTTTTGTAGGTGATGCGGGATTTGATGGGGAGCCAGTGGAGGTGGATGAGGGTGGGGGTGATGTGCTGCCAGGGTTTGGTGCGGGTTAGAACCCTGGCAGCTGAATTTTGAACATACTGGAGCCTGTCCAGGGTTTTGCTTGGGACCCCGGACAGGACCCCGTTGCAGTAGTCCAGGCGGGAGGTGACGAAGGCGTGGATGAGGGTCTCAGCTGTGGTGTCGGAAAGTGATGGTCGGAGTCTGAAAATGTTTCTGAGGTGAAAGAAGGCGGATTTGGTGAGGGAATTGACATGGGATTGATAGGAAAAGGTGGAGTCCAGGATAATGCCCAGGTTGCGGACCTTAGGGGATGGGGAGATGGAGCAGCCGTCTATGTTGAGGGTGAGATCCCCAACCTTCCGGAGCAGGGTAGGGACGGATGTTCCATAGCTTTGGTACATAGTTTGCGAAGGCTGCATCCCTGATTCTCTTTAGGCTGTGGTTTGGAACCTTCAATAGACCAGTAGTAGATGATCGCAATATTCTAGAAGGCACATGATTGGTTGATTGATTGAAAACTTTATTAACAGATTGCAGAATGGGTACAGTACAGTACAGCTCAATACATACAATTGTTAAGGGGATGCAGACCAGAGAAAGACTTTCGTCTTGTTTACATCAGGGTCCCCCATTTTCAATTCATCATAACATATATGACATACACAACATACAGATAGACAGTACTGCTACATCTATATATTTATGACATACCAGACTTGCAAATACTGTACTGTTTTGTGATACAAAAAGTGTCCAGAAAAGAGAGTATATACATTTGGCGTAGAAACTGTACATTGGAGGAGGTTGGGTAGGTGGGGGGGGGACTGTACATTGGAGGTGGGGTGGGGGGGAGGGGTTGGGTAGGAGGGGTGGGTGGGGGACACACACTGTACAACTGTACAAGCAAAACTGTACATTGGAATATTGACAAAACCATACGTGGTAATTTACTGTACATTGGAGGGGGTTGTGTTAGGACATTTACAGGGGCCAGTTTCGAATTGCAGTCTCCCGTAGGTGTTCTTTGAGAGTGGTTTTGAAAGTGGGTAGTGATTCACATTCCTTTACAGCTTTGGGTAGGGCGTTCCACATTGATGTGGCATAATTGCGAAACGTGTTTAGTCCCTTGTTTGAGCCGAATCTGGGTTTAACATGATTTGTGGAGCTCCCTCTGGTGTTGTGATCGTGGTATTCACTGACCTTTGGGAAGTATTTTGACATGTACATGGGTACCTTGGTCGTGTAGTGTATCTTGTAGACCAGGCCCATTGCAAGTTGCTGTACTCTGTCGTCTACTCTAAGCCATCCTAGGTTGTCAAAGTGGGCAGGGGTGAGGTGGGTTCTAGGAGTAAGGTCAAGCAATAGTCTGACCAGTTAGTTTTGAGATGTTTGTAATTTAGTTTTTAGCGCCTTTGAGGTGCTTTGGTAACATGAGGTGCAAGCATAGTCGTAGTACTCTTGAATGAGTGCTCCTGCCAGAGTCTTCAGGGTATTCTTGTTTACCAGTGAGGAGATCCGGTACAAGAATCGAGTTTGTTGGTTGACTTTTTTATTACATTGGATGCCATTTTGTAACAGGAAAGATTTGCCTCTAGGATGGAACCCAGGTAGGTAATTTCATCTTTCCTTCCGAGTTTCGTAAAAGTCAGTCAAAGCTTACTAAAAGCACGAGCAGTGAACTCCAAGCCCACGTGACTGAACTCAAACTAGAAAGAAACAGACTAAGAAACGACGTAAACTCCATGATCAAAACTGCAAAAAAGAATTTCATCAATGACAAAACTGAGGAAAACAAAAACAAACCACGTGAACTTTGGAAATTACTCAATAATCAACTAGGATGCAGTAAAAAACTTAAAACCAGATTCTCAAACATAAACATAAAAACGGACAACACGCTCATCACAGACAAGCTGGATGTAGCCAATTACTTAAACATTTTCTTCACAAACATAGCCACAACACTGGTAAACAAACTACCCTCCCACTCAGGGCTTTATGGGGTAGAACACATAGTAGCTTACTACAAAAACCTAGGGGTCCGCAAGGACGACTTCAAGCTGGAAATGGTAACAACAGATGAGGTACTCAATAAACTGAGCAACCTCCAACCTAACAAGGCCACTGGCCACGACAACATCCCTTCCAAATTCCTCAGAGACTCAGCAGCCGCCATCACCCCAATCATCACACACATAATAAACCTCTCCATAAAACAGGGACACGTCCCCAAGGACTTCAAAATTGCGAGGGTGACCCCTCTGCACAAAAAAATCTAATCTACGAATTCCAATCTGGCTTCAGAACATCCCACTCCACTGACACATGCCTTCTCTATTTGAATGACCACATCAAACAAGAGGTGGACGCAGGCAAATACTGCGGCATGGTCATGCTGGACCTACAAAAGGCCTTTGACACGGTCAATCACTCCATTCTGATTGACAAGCTAAAAGCAATTGGTTTTGATAGTCTATCAGTGAGCTGGATGCAATCCTACCTTGAGGGGAGGGAACAGATGGTGGAGGTAAACGGTACCCTATCCCCCCCCCTCACAGTGAGCTGTGGTGTTCCACAAGGAAGCATACTAGGACCGCTACTGTTCCTAATTTATGCAAATGACATGTCGTCAGCTTGTGACTGCAACTTGTTCCTGTTTGCGGACGACTCAGCCCTGCTGGTCTCTGACAAGAACAAGTTACAGGTTGAAAAAACCCTCAGCTCGGAACTAGGCAGAATCTGCATATGGCTCGCTGATAACAAACTATCATTACACATGGGCAAAACAGAGTCCATTCTCTTCGGTTCAAATAACAAACTCAGCAAGACCGACGGCTTCTCAGTTACAGTGGGTGACAATATTGTCACAAGAAAAGATGAAATTACCTACCTGGGTTCCATCCTAGAGGCTAATCTCTCCTGTGACAAAATGGCATCCAATGTAATAAAAAAAGTCAACCAACGAACTCGATTCTTGTACCGGATCTCCTCTCTGGTAAACAACAATACCCTGAAGACTCTGGCAGGAGCACTCATTCAGGGGTACTACGACTATGCTTGCACCTCATGGTACCAAAGCACCTCAAAGGCGCTAAAAACAAAATTACAAACATCTCAAAACAAACTGGTCAGACTACTGCTTGACCTTACTCCTAGAACCCACCTCACCCCTGCCCACTTTGACAACCTAGGATGGCTTAGAGTAGACGACAGAGTACAGCAACTTGCAATGGGCCTGGTCTACAAGATACACTACACGACCAAGGTACCCATGTACATGTCAAAATACTTCCCAAAGGTCAGTGAATACCACGATCACAACACCAGAGGGAGCTCCACAAATCATGTTAAACCCAGATTCGGCTCAAATAAGGGACTAAACACGTTTCGCAATTATGCCACATCAATGTGGAACGCCCTACCCAAAGCTGTAAAGGAATGTGGATCACTACCCACTTTCAAAACCTCTCTCAAGGGACACCTACGGGAGACTGCAATTCAACACTGGCCCCTGTAAATATCCTAACCCAACCCCCTCCAATGTACAGTCATTTACCTAGTATGGTTTTGTCAATAGTCCAATGTACAATTTTGTTTGTTTGTACAGTGTCTCCCCCCCCCCCTCAATGTACAGTTTTGCTTGTATATACAGTGTGCCCCCCCCCCCCCCAACCACCTCCAATGTAGATTACCCAGTATGGTTGTCAATATCCCAGTGTACCCAACCCCCCCCCCACCCAACCTCCTCCAATGTACAGTTTCTACGTCAAATGTATATACTCCCTTTTCCTGACTCCTTCTGTATCACAAACAGTACTGTATTTGCAAATCTGGTATGTCATAAATGTATAGATGTAGCAGTACTGACTATCTGTATGTCATGTATGTCATATATGTCCTGATGAATTGAAAATGGGGGACCCTGATGTAAACAAGACGAAAGTCTTTCTCTGGTCTGCATCCCCTTAACAATTGTGTGTATTGAGCTGTACTGTATTGTACCCATTCTGCAATCTGTTAATAAAGTTTTCAATCAATCAATCAATCCCCCCAGAGCAAGATGGCAGCATCCCCCTTGTTTGTGCTGAGAACTGAGAAGCCGTCGGTCTTGCTGAGTTTGTTATTTGAACCGAAGAGAATAGACTCTGTTTTGCCCATGTGTAATGATAGTTTGTTATCAGTGAGCCATATGCAGATGTTGCTTAGTTCTGAGCTGAGGGTTTTTTCAACCTGTAACTTGTTCTTGTCAGAGACCAGCAGGGCTGAGTCGTCCGCAAACAGGAACAAGTTGCAGTCATAAGCTGACGACATGTCATTTGCATAAATTAGGAACAGTAGCGGTCCTAGTATGCTTCCTTGTGGAACACCACAGCTCACTGTGAGGGGGGGGGGGGATGGGGTACCGGTTACCTCTACCATCTGTTCTCTCCCCTCCAGGTAGGATTGCATCCAGCTCACTGATAGACTATCAAAACCAATTACTTTTAGCTTGTCAATCAGAATGGTGTGATCGAAGTGGAGTGGGATGTTCTGAAGCCAGATTGGAATTCGTAGATTAGATTTTTTTCCGCAAGGTATTTTTCTACCTGTTCGTATACAATTTTTTCCATGACTTTCGAGATGGAGGTAAGGATAGAAACAGGGCGGTAGTTGCCTGGGTCTAATTTACTGCCTTTTTTGTGCAGTGTTACTCTCGCTATTTTGAAGTCCTTGGGGACGTGTCCCTGTTTTATGGAGAGGTTTATTATGTGTGTGATGACTGGGGTGATGGCGGCTGCTGAGTCTCTGAGGAATTTGGAGGGGATGTTGTCATGGCCAGTGGCCTTGTTAGGTTGGAGGGCGCTCAGTTTTTTGAGTACCTCATCTGTTGTTACCATTTCCAGTTTGAAGTCGCCTTTGTGGACCCCTAGGTTCTTGTAGTATGCTACTATGTGTTCTACCCCATAATGCCCTGAGTGGGAGGGTAGTTTGTTTACCAGTGTTGTGGCTGTTTGTGAAGAAAATGTTTAAGTAATTGGCTACATCCAGCTTGTCTGTGATGAGCGTGTTGTCCGTCTTTATGTTTATGTTTATGTTTGAGAATCTGGTTTTAATTTTTTTTACTGCAGCCTAGTTGATTATTGAGTAATTTCCAAAGTTCACGTGGTTCGTTTTTGTTTTCCTCAGTTTTGTCATTGATGAAATATTTTTTTGCAGTTTTGATCATGGAGTTTACGTCATTTCTTAGTCTGTTTCTTTCCAGTTTGAGTTCAGTCACGTGGGCTTGGAGTTCACTGCTTGTGCTTTTGGTAAGCTTTGACTGACTTTTACGGAACTCAGAGCATTTTTTGTCTCTGGTTTTCATAGCGGTCAGTATTTCAGTGTGCATCCACGGCTCAGCGCGATTTTTTACCCTGGTGGTTCTTAGGGGGGCCATGTTGTTTAGTATTGTTGAAAATTTGGTTTTGAAACCAAGCCATGTTTCTTCAACCAGTCATTGAGCTCATCTGACCAGTCCAGACTCTCCAGTTCAAGGTTAAAGGCCTCGCTAGAGTAGGTTTTGAGGTCTCTAGATGTGACTGTTTTGTGACAGCCAGCCTTTTGTTTTAGCTTTTTGCGGGTACAGAAGGGAGCATGTCTATGTTCCCCGGGTCCTATGTTCCCCGGGTTCTATGTTCCCCCCTTTGATTGATTGATTGACAATTTTAGACCACCAGCCCTGATTCCAAACTCTAACCTTAACCAGTTCGAAAGAGGGCCTAAGCTTAACCAGTTCGAAACAAGGCGGACATTAATAATTAATAAAATAATAAAAATTAATAAAATTTCCAATCTATTAATCAATCAAGCGGGGAACATAGGACCCGGGGAACATAGGGATGATCCCGTACAGAATATCATATAATGATCACTTAACCCGCATGCTATAACCCCTTTATTGGAGATCTTGGACTTGTCAGAGGTCAGGATGAGGTCAATGGTAGTCTGAGTTGACTCACATACACGTGTGGGTTGGGTGATTAGCTGGCTGAGGCCGTGCAGATCACAAAACCTATTGAAGGATTTGAAGACGGGTGCATCTTTTTGTTGCATATCCGTGTTCCAATCCCCAATAAGAATCTTTTCTGCATCCTCAGCTCCAGCTAAGCACACATCCAACACATCATAAAAGCCATTTTGGTCTGGCGGTCTGTAAATTGTGCCGACTAGAACAGATTTAGCCCTTTCAAATAGAATTTCTACAAATACAGTTTCAATAGCCTCATGATCTAGGTCTGTACGGTTGATACATTTTCTGTCTTTATGAATGTATTGTAGTTGACTAGAGAATTTGCAATGTAGCTTGGTCCAGTTCCATTTAGTGCTTTGTATATAAGGAGGAGGTCCTAGGGCGGTTTGGACTAGTGGTCGGCGAGTATCCATGGACAGATATCCTCCACTCTGTTGATGCACAAAAGTCTTTTACTTTGTTTTCTGAACGTATCTCCCAGGCCTATGACCTATGTTTTCCCCTTGTACAGGCATCTCCCAAGCCTCATCATAAACTGATCAAACCATGGATAACCCCAGCTATTATCAAATCCCTAAATACTAAACGTAGATTGTATAAAAAATATCTTCTCAATCCCACTCCATTTTATCTTGCTCAATTTAGGAACTATAGAAATAAATTAAACCACATTATCAGAGGAGCTAAAAAGCATTACTACAATATGGAATTATCTAAAAACAAAAATAACATGACTCTCTTATGGAGAACAATTAACTCTATCCTCAACAAAAAAAATAAACGTAATCCGTTGCCTAATGAATTTAAGGTTGATGGGGTTATTATCACTGACCCGCAATTAATTGCCAATAACTTTAATAACTTTTTCTCAGAAGTTGGTCCAACACTGGCTGCAAAGATTCCATTTAGTAACCATAGTCCCCTTCAGTTTATGAATCCTCCAATCAATGACAGTTTTAACTTCTTGCCGGTTACAGAGGATGAGGTTCGGGAGATCTTGATCAACCTGGGGGACTCTTCTCCGGGTTATGATGGTATTGGAGGCAGATTACTGATATCCATTCAAGAATCCATTGTGAAGCCATTATGTCATATTTTTAATACATCACTGGAGAAGGGAATCGTCCCACTGGAACTTAAAATAGCTAAGATCATCCCTATTTATAAAGATGATGACCCAGCCGTCTTCAACCATTACAGACCTATATCCATCCTTCCTACCATATCAAAAATACTTGAAAAGCTGGTCTATAAAAGATTAATTGAACATCTTAATAAGCACAATATTATTTACACTCACCAGTACGGGTTCAGAAAGAAACATGCAACATATATGGCAATAACACATCTAATTAATGAAATATACAAAGCTAAAGACAGAAAGGAAAACACTATAGGTATTTTTTTAGACTTATCAAAGGCATTTGATACAGTCAATCACAATATCCTCCTGCAGAAGCTCTCACATCTTGGAATAAAAAACAATGCACTGCTATGGTTCACCAGTTACCTTAAAGATAGACGTCAGTCTGTATCCTATAATGGGATAAATTCTCCTTTTCTTCCTTTACTTTGCGGTCTGCCCCAAGGTTCAATTATTGGGCCTTTGTTATTTTTGTTATATATCAATGACCTCCCTAACGTCTCAGACAGGCTGTCGAAAATTTTATTTGCAGATGACACGTGTGTATTCTATTCACACAAAGATCCTGATACCATCATTAGGGTCATAAATGAAGAACTTAACAAACTATCAATTTGGTTTAAATGCAACAAATTATCACTAAACATTAAAAAAACGAATTTCATTTTTTTTTGTCTCAAATCTGTGATTTTTAACTCTTCATCTAAAGTAGTGATCAATGACATCCCCATAGCTAGGGTGTGTTTTACACGATTCCTTGGTGTTCTGCTTGATGAATCCCTATCATGGAAACCTCATATCACAGCCATAACTACAAAAATGGCCAAGAGTATTGGTATTCTTGGAAAAACACGTCACTTGCTGAGCACCGAGGTTGCCACAATGTTATATTACTCTATGGTTTACCCATATATCAATTACTGTAATTTAGTTTGGGGTAGTACGCATCAGACCAAACTTGAGCCCATATACCGTCTGCAGAAACGAGCTCTAAAAATAATCAGCTGTGTACATCGAAGTCATTCTTCTCAGCCTCTATTCCATAAGTTAGGTATCCTCAGTGTTTATCAAGTGAATCATCTTCAGACTGGTTTATTTGTGCATAGTTCTTTAAACGGAGCCCTTCCCCCTTTTTTTCATGACATGTTTGCCCACAATCACCAAATTCATAATTACCCCACACGTAGTTCCTGTTTGCTTAGACCACCCTTTTCCCGCACTTCCCAATCTCAGTTTTGTTTGCTCTACCGAGGGTCAAAGTTGTGGAACTCTTTGCCTCCACATATTTTGGAATTTTCTTTTCTGAAATTCAAAAGAGCACTGAAATCTCAGCTCCTAGATCACCAATATTTCCCATATGGACTTCCTTTACAAACTGTAGTCTGATGGCTTGCTGTATTTTGTTATTGTATTTTCGTTTTATTATATATTCTTACTGTCATTGATTGTTTTCTCTATACCAGAAATCGTATGGCATGGGGTGCCTACTTCGGTGTCTATGTAGGCCTGCTTGTGTGTGTTTGTTTGTTCAGGGGGGGGGGGGGGGGGGGGGATTTTATTTTATATTTTATATTTATCTTGATATAATGTAATTTTGCTTCCTGGTGAATGCCACATGCAAGCCCCTTGAGGGTTTTTAGGCAATTCTCCTACACATCCCTTGTGGACTATATTGTATTATATATGTAACTGTTTTTATATGTGTAAATAAACAAACAAACAAACAAACAAACAAACAAACAAACAGCGACTCCTACAGTTCGGTCGGGGCGCCTGCTCAGCGCGGATAGGATCTAAGGGGGGTAGTGTGATCCTTCCACACGTTACACCCTCTCAGTGAGAGTCCGTGCTGCCAGGTGAAAAGAAGCGGTTGATTGGCTAGACGTGTCGGAAGAAGCACGTGATAGCCTCCACTCTCCCAAACCGACTGTGGGGGGTAAGTGCGCAGCGACCAGGAAGGGGATTGGGAATTGGCATAATGACTAACATTGGGATGGGAGAAAATCGGAGGAAAAAGGAGGGGGGAAAAGATCAATAAAAAATAAAAAGGAGGAGGTCCTTGAAATGTATTCTAAATGTTACCGGAAGCCAGTGCAGGGTAGCTAATGTTTTATATCTCTGCTGTCCAGTGGCGGACTGGGACACAAATTCAGCCCGGGACATTCAGACACACCAGCCCACACACCGGCCCACGCACCGGCCCCGAAACCGGGCCCACACAACGGGCGTTATGAAACACTTGTCCAGTATTAAACAACCCAAGGCTGTGGCTAAGGAGTCAACATCAGGGAGACCAAATCTACACACCGCCCCTAGATGTGCACTCATGCACAGTGCACACACACACACACACACACAGACACACACATACATATACCGTTACTTCCCGTCATTGGCATATGTTTTTTTTTTTACTAACATCTTAGTGCCTCATTAGCCTAGGGATTAAGGATACATGAAGTATTAACTACACCATAATAATATTGAGGTTTTGATCCATAGAAAGTAGGGATGTCCGATATTATCGGCCTACCAATATTATCGGCCGATATCGGCATTAAAATGTGATATCGAAAAATATCGGTATTGGTTTTTAAAAAATAATATTTTATTTACATTTCTATAACCTTTATTTACCCAGGCAAGCAAGTAAGAACCAATTCTGATTTTATTTATTGTCAAAAGTATGCATAATGTTGTGTTAATTCCACAACAAGAGATATGTAATGTTAAAGGATAACTCCACTTTTTTTTTTAAATTAGCTTATTTAACATCTTCCCTGGAGTTAGACAATATACGCCTATACTACCTAAGGAAGCTGAAGCAGGCTGGCCTGCCACGAAATCTCCTTGTCAACTTTTACCATTGTGCGGTTGAGAGTGTGCTGACCTACGGTGTGTCTGTGTGGTTCTCCAGCTGCACAAAGGCAGAGCAAGAGGCTCTACAGAGGGTGGTGAAGGCGGCAGGCAGGATCATCGGGACTCCTCTACCAAACATCACCTCCGTCTTCACCTCCCGCTGCCTCCACCGCTCCAAATGTATCATCAAGGACCAGTCGCACCCAGCACATCACCTCTTTCAGCTCCTTCCCTCAGGGAGGAGATACCGGTCAATACATGCTAAGAGTACACGATTTAAGAACAGCTTTTTCCCCCAAGCAGTTAGACTGTTAAACACTCATTGACTGTCCCCTCACGTGCACCATGCACTTACCACTGCACTTGATAATCTCTGATTACCACCCATTATGCACTTTATTATTTAAAATATTCTGTTATGTACAGTGTTATGTGTTATGTGTTCATGTATGTATTATGTACTACGGTCTGTGGGAGCTCCCCTGAAATTTCGTTGTATACTGTGCAATGACAATTAAAAGTCTATTCTATTCTATTCTATTCTATTCTATTCTATTCTATTCTAAGATGCATACCTTTTTTGTCAACTCCTGAAAAGGGGGTCAATGTCAGACCTTGCAATCAAAAGTTAGGGGCGCACTGAAATTATGGCAAGGGTTATTAGCCCCCTAACTTTTGATTGCAAGGTCTGACATTGACCCCCTTTTCAGGAGTTGACCTAGAGCCCACCAAGGTCATGCATATCAAGTTTGGTCAATGTCAGACCTTGCAATACACTGTAAGGCACTGTAAGGCTACTGTCCTGCCTCACTTCCAGTGATGAAGCTAAGCTATGCTAACGGAGCGTCTATTCCCAAAGCTAAAATGCACGCACAGAGACAAAAAAGGTATGCATCTTCTTGTCTAACTCCAGGGAAGATGTTAAATAAGCTAATTAAAAAAAAAAGTGGAGTTATCCTTTAATTACCTGAAATTATTCCATTTCTTGGGGCGGGAAACCCTGCATATATCGGTATCGGTTGATATCGGTATCGGAAATTAAGAGTTGGACAATATCGGTATATCGGTATCGGTAAAAAAGCCAATATCGAGCATCCCTAATAGAAAGGTCTGTGCTACACAATTTCAGTTAGATTGGATTTATTGTCCTTTAATTTGGCACTCATGACATTAGTTGCTTGCCGTTTAATCAACATTGAAAGACCCCCCACTTCCTCCCAGACACCCATTCCAAGAGCCTGTTTTCTCTCTCTCTCTCTCTCTCTCTCTCTCTCTCTCTCTCTCTCTCTCTCTCTCTCTCTCTCTCTCTCTCTCTCTCTCTCTCTCTCTATCTCTCTCTGTGTATGTGTCTCTCTGTGTGTGTGTCTCTATCTCTCTGTTTCTTCCTCTCTCTGTGTGTCTCTCTCTGTGTCTCTCTCTCTGTGTCTCTCTCTGTGTCTCTCTCTCTCTGTGTGTCTCTCTCTGTGTCTCTCTCTCTGTGTCTCTCTCTGTGTCTCTCTCTCTGTGTCTCTCTCTCTCTGTCTCTCTCTCTGTGTCTCTCTCTCTCTGTCTCTCTCTCTGTGTGTCTGTCTCTCTGTCTCTCTCTCTGTCTGTCTGTCTGTCTGGACTGGGCTCTCTCTCTCCCCTCAGGGTCAGCTGTGCTGGACTGGGCGCTCTCTCTCCCCTCAGGGTCAGCTGTGCTGGACTGGGCGCTCTCTCTCCCCTCAGGGTCAGCTGTGCTGGACTGGGCGCTCTCTCTCCCCTCAGGGTCAGCTGTGCTGGACTGGGCGCTCTCTCTTTCCTCAGAGTCAACTGCATAAGAAGAACATCAGCAATCAATAATAATGGCTTGAATTCATACAGCGTTTTTCAGCCTTTTGAAAACACCCAAAGTAGTAGTAGTAGTAGTAGTAGTAGTAGTAGTAGTAGTAGTAGTAGTAGTTTATTCAGTCATCATCTCACACAATACAATATACCCCATCATTTAACAATATTTGATTTTACAGTGACTGAAAAGGTACAGACTGAAGCATAATGCTTATATATGCCTGTCCTATATTATTAACAAAAATTTAAAAAAATTGGCGGCTACGTGGCGTAGTGGGCAAGGCGCTCGCCACAAATACTGGAGACGCTGGGCTCGCCTGTTCGAGCCCAGCGCTCCACATTGCTTTCAGTTTAGCTGGTCGTTCATACTAATACACATTGGCCGTATTAGGGGGTGGGAAACTGATGGGTGGGGATCGGGCGTTGTGGACAGCGACTCCTACAGGTCGGTTGGTGCGCCTGCGCAGTAGAATCAGGAAGTGTCGGGGGCAGCATGAGCCTCCCACGCGTTACTCCTCGCCACTGAGAGATCGAGCTGCGCAGGTGAAAAGATGCGACTGCTGTTACCTCAAGTACCGGAGGGGACTCGTGCTCTGTATGACTTAGTCCACATTGCAGCCGGCTTGTGGGAGGCAAGAAACAGCGTTCGTGACAGGGGAGGGTTGAATTGGATGATACGAAATTGGGATGGGAGAAAATGTAGAAAATGGGAGAAAAAGTGGATAAAAAATTAAAAATTAAAAAAATTAAGACTCCAAAACAGTATTCTAAAAGAAAATAGCAAAAGAAAACAGTATTATTCACCCTTGTAGTTTTCAAAAATAGCTTTACAACCCATTTTCTTAAAAACCAAAAGCGAATTACTCATTCTTAACTGTATATCAGCATTGTTCCACAAAGCGCTTCACAGAAACCATCAAGCATTCACACTCACACAGTCATACACTACTGGTGGTTGTGAGCAGCATCAGCAAACACAGCTGCCCTGTGGCAGACTGACGGAATCATGTCTGCTAATCAGCGCCAACCACCATCAACAACCTTCATAAATACATTCAACATTAATGGAATAGGCTAACTACCAACTTAGCTGTAGCAGTTAGCTGTTATATGCAATCACATTTGTTTAACTACGAGTAGCACATTTAGTATAGTATTGCAGTTTATCATAACAGAATATAGCAAAGCATTACAGTATAGTAATATAGTAGTATATATATATATATATATATATATATTCTTTCATTTATTTGCATTTATTTTAAATTTGTTGGACCTTATGGTGTTCTTGTTCTGTTCTTGACTTATTATTATGTTTCTTCTTGACTTGTTTAAAGAAGACATGTACGGCCCATGGGGACATTAACGTGTGTTGTCGGGCCTTACAAATAAATTTGATTTGATTTGATTTATATATATTATAGAATAATAATATATTAAAATAACAGTATATAAAATAATATTGTATATTACTGTATACCAATATAATATAGTCTAGTTACTTTAGTATAATATAGTATAATTTAGTTATAGTATAATAAAATAAAAATAATACAATTATATAGAATAATACATGATATAATAGAACAGTGTACTATAAATATATAGATACATGTGTGTGTGTCTGTGTGTATAAATGAATGAACCTCAGTAAATATGTAATTTAACTGATATACACAACATTTATTTATTTATGTTAATTTAATTGTGTTTATGTTTTAATTTCTGCAAAATAAGTATGTACATTTTGTTTGGTTTGGTAAACATTGCGCTATGAACAGTCTATCAGTGTACTGTATGTGTGTAGGGGCAGGTACAATATTGAGCCTTCTCCTTCCTGTTCCTTTCGGCCATGGAGTTTAGTGGATCATATTAAGTCAATATGTACTGAAGACACTGTTGGACTGTAACAATTCCATGTACAAATAAATAAAAATTAAATGAAATGAAAATGAAAAATAGCTTGATCATTGATTGATGGAGTAATATGGGGTTCTTAACCTGATAAATCAAAAGGATTTATCTTAAAATAACGTATATTTTTACATCTATGCAAATGCATATTGTGGTGGAATTTTAGCAAAAAATTACCCAGTTGGAACTGTGAACGAATGCTTACTTGAATCAAGGATAGAAGCTGATAAGCTAAATGTATTATCTGTGTACAGAGTCTCACTTCAGTTTACAAGGTGCAGCTGAAAAGAGTTTAAATGCAGAGACAGGATACCGCATACCGGGGGTGGGGGGCAAAAATGCAAACCTGCCATTTCTAACTGGAAACAAGCTTCCTGTGTTGCCCTGGCAACGGGCAGTTTTATCATTATATTTGACGTAGCAGGATGTGTAGGGGACTGGAAGTAACACCTGTGTATCTCCTTGCATCTTTACGAAGAAATATAGAGCAGAAAAACGTAGGCAATTTCCACAGAAGTGCATTGTAGACATTTTCTGAGCAGGGTTAAAGAGCAAATACAATTTTTTCCTATCACAATATGTAATATTTGTAACTTGAAGTAATAGAATAGAAGTAATGAATACAGAAACAGTTATTTAACAATATGTAAAGGAGTAGTTGCATTTATTTTACATTACATTATATTTACATTTATACTTTGGCCCTTTGAGGGCTACCATGCTGATGTGGCCCTCTGTGAAATATAGTTTGACACCCCTGCCCTAACCCTATCAAAACAGCAGTCAAAGTGTATATTTTCAGCACTGTTTGTTTACCAATGGATTTTAAAATCTTCACGCGATGTACCGGTAAACGGACGTTTTAGACGTGAGGACAGGAAGCCGCCATGAAATCACTGTAGTCGTATTAACGTATTAACTAAATCATTTGAACAAAATAAAAAGCAGCAGCACTATTGCATAACTGAGTCATGTGTGCTATGGGGGGGGGGGGGGGGGGCGGCAGTATCGGATGGGTATCGCGGTATCGTGCCATCCCTGGAACTGATACAACTGTGTTGTAGTTGTTTATTGTTGGATTGTTTCATCCATGCAACTATGTTGGTGGTTATAGTCAACGGGGTAGTAGTTGACCTAGTTGTTAGCTTAAGCTAGTTAGCTGTGGTTATTTACAAACATGTAGATGAGACTAATCATATACAGATCGAGAACATGGCTAACAGTTGGGAATTCTAAGGTACATCTTATTTAAGCATGTAAAATGGCAACTAATCAATTCAATCAATTAGATTACCAATATTATATCAACATGAAAATTTGGAAGGGAACATAATAGTATTTTATTTTAGTATATACTATTATAATATTAGTAGCCGATTAATTTGCAGCCCGTCCTAGGTTCTGATTGGCTCTCTAGGTTAGCACTTTAGCTTCTGATGCTGTGGTGGGCACTAGTCCTAACATTGCTAACTAAACTTTTAGTCAGAGAAAAAACGTCACGACGAGTCACAACTATTTACGTCCACGTGCTGTAAGGAACATTGTCTTGTAATAGAATGACTGAAATCACTGCAAGAGCTAGTATAGGCTAGCTAGCCCTCATGAACCGGCAGACACCAACAGTAGAATATGCACTAGGCTACTGCATGCACCTGTCATGTTACTGTTGGTTCCTTCCACTTGAACTTCATCATCATTAGCAGCAGCAGCGGGTAAACATGTCTGTAATTTTAGAACATTGTTCTGCGTCTTTTACTAGCAATTTTAGTTTTTTAATTCTAGCTTTTTCAGCTCCACCCTTTCTTTTTTTGCATTCTCCATTTCTGCGCTTCTAGGCCTACTCGCGGTTGGGAGGAAACGTGAATCTCATTCACTGATGTCTCATGTCTCATTCAAGACTCGCTAACAAAAGCATGTCTTTCACTTAACACCAAGAAAACAGTGTGTATGATGTTCACAAAGTCACCAGTAGAGGTCACTCACTCTAATGTGTTTCTGGGAGAGGCGGAGCTGGACATTGTACATTAATTCAAGTATCTTGGGGTCACATTGGACTCTACATTGACCTTCAAAAAGTCATGTGAAGAAAGTGACAAACACAGTCAAGTTTAACATCGAAAACTTCAGGCAGATCAGGCCCTGCCTGCCAGTTAATGCTGCAAGGATGTTTCTGCATTCAATGATTTTATCACACATCGAGTAGGCCTATTGTTTTATCAACTGGTCTCTTTTATATGTCACTACTCTTACACCAATATAATTACTCTACAAAAAAGCCATAAAAGTATTTGATAGGAAACCAATTTCATTTCATCACTGTAATGTTTTAGAAAAACATAACATGCTAAGTTTCGAGAATTTCCAAGTTTTCAAATATACTTGCTTCATGTACAAGGTTCTGCATGGACTTGCCCCTCCCCCATTGAATGAGTTCATCCAACAGAAAGCAGACACTGGCATTACCACCAGGGCCATCAGTAGAGGGGACTGTAAGGTGCCTTTTCGGTATACTACCATTGCAAAAACTGTGTTCTCTGTTAAAAGTGGTAACTACTGGAATAGCCTACCAGTTGTGATTAGAGAGTGCCCTACATACTCCATGTTCAAGACCCATCTTAAACTGCATCTTAAGGCAAACCAGAACTGTGATCATTTTTAATCTGATTTAGTTTATGCAACTTGTTTATTGTTTTATTGCCGGCCCACACACTGGCCCACACACCGGCCCACATAATGGCCCACACACCGGCCCACATACGGCCCACACACTGGCCCACACACTACACCGGCCCACACACTACACCGGCCCACATTAGTGGCCCACACACTGGCCCACACACTGGCCCACACACTGGCCCACACACTGACCCACACACCGGCCCACACACTGGCCCACATACTGGCCCACACACCGGCCCACACACCGGCCCACATACCGGCCCACACACTGGCCCACATTAGTGGCCCACACACCGACTCACACACTGGCCCACACACCGGCCCACACACTGGCCCACATTAGTGGCCCACACACCGACCAAAAAGTAATTTTTTTTTTTTTTTTTGACCAGCCCACTTTGGTCCCGGCCCATCGGGATTCGTCCCGAACGTCCCGATGGCCAGTCCGCCACTGCTGCTGTCCCTCCTGGAAATATCACAACTAATGGCTCAGTTCCGGTTGAGAGAGTCAACAGCTCTGTGACATGGACCACACACATTGACAGTGTTGTGAAGAAGGCACGACAATGCCTCTACTTCCTCAGGCGCCTAAGGAAGTTCCAAGTCAGTCAGAAGATCCTTAAGAACTTCTACTCATGTACAATAGAGAGCATCCTGACTGGCAACATCACCTCCTGGTTTGGGAATAGCACTGCACAAGACCGAAGCAGACTACAAAGAGTGACACGTTCAGCCGAACGCACAATTGGAGGGGGGCTCCCCACCCTCCAGAACATTTACAACAAGCGGTGCAGGGGCAAGGCTAAGAGAATCATTAAAGACTCCAGTCCCCCGAACAACTGCCTCTTTGAACTGCTGCGGTCAGGCAAGCGATACCGGAGTCTCAAGGCGAGCACAGAAAGACTCAGAAGAAGCTTCTATCCCCAGGCCATCAGGCTGCTCAACGAACAATGAACACTACACAACAACCATCAAACGCACATAGCACACACATCCACACGCACACACTCACTTTAAACAAACACACTGTAGCACCCACTCCCCACACTTTATAGCACACACTCACTTTAAACAAACACACTGTAGCACCCACTCCCCACACTTTATATTTATTGATGAAGGATTGCACTACAACTCGTACACCTTACTGTAAATTGTACCTAAATTGTACCTCATCCCATTTCTGCTTTGCACTATATAGTATTGTACAT
Source organism: Notolepis coatsorum (assembly GCF_963971535.1). Lineage (NCBI taxonomy): Eukaryota > Metazoa > Chordata > Actinopteri > Aulopiformes > Paralepididae > Notolepis > Notolepis coatsorum. The sequence continues at coordinate 36,472,021 of NC_140183.1, read as the reverse complement.
TATTACACTGCATAGTATTGTATATTATATGGTAACTCAGTTACGTCTATTCTGCATCGAACATTGTACATATGTCTATACTGAACACTGGGACCTCATTTTCTACTTCTAATTTACATGCTATACTATGTTATTTGATACTATCTTGTCTAGCACAGTCTCTGGAGCGTAACAGTAAGAAGCATTTTGTATGAAAGTATTCTGTACTTCTGTATGACAACTATTAAAGAAACTTGATAAATACCTTATATATATACCTTTCACTTATAAATACCTGGGTATCTGTTTAGATCATACACTTTCTTTTTCTCAGCATGTGTTACATCTTCAATCAAAAATAAAAGCAAGACTTGACTTCTTGTACAGAAATTGCTCCTGCATTCTCCCATTGTTGACTATGGCGATGTCATTTACATGCATGAAAGCAAGGGTGTCTTTGATCGCCTTAATGTTTTGTATCACTCGGCAATTAGGTTTGCTACAAATTGATCCCCCTCACTACTTCTAAGGACTATATCGCAGAGTTGTTTACACACTGCAACAGTCACCCAGCCTTTTAACTGCTTCATGTATTATACCTTGTCATTTTATTTGGTTGTTTGTTTTATGTGCTTTAATTATTTCCCTTACCTCTGTGATGTCTCTTCGAGTATCTGTCTCTTTAAAAAGAAAATGCCAGGCCATCATTGTAAATTATGTAAAAAAAAGAATTTGTTCTTAATTGACCTGCCTGGTTAAATAAAAATTTATAAAAAAAATGTTTGTGACATTCTCAGACAATGGAGCAAACTGGCCAGCATTATTTTGACTTGATATTTCAGAAATCTCCTATTTTTGGTGCCTTTAAATCAACTAGAGAATAAAAACATTTGGTGGTGGTGTTTACCCATTTGTTTACATTTGGATCACTGATAACTATTAAAATATTCAAATGACATGTTCAAAATTCTAAAAAGTTTAATTTCATTTCATAGAACACATACGGTTACGGTTTAATCAGAAAAGTACCACAAAAAAAAAATCAAGATGCTGATGAACAACAGAAACCTAAAATTCACACCGCTTTGCATCAAAAAAGAAAAGAGGAACTCCCATTGACCAGCAATGTTACCTGATGCACTGAGTACAACCTGTGTAGAGTGCTGTGGCTCTAATCAATACATTTTCATTTTCATAACCAGGGCTATATCTTTGGTACATTTTGGCTGTGGCTTTTACAGTATGTTTGTCAACTCTACCAGAAATATTGGCAGATAACCAACCAAGTGCTCCGTCGATCTTTTTATACAAAAACATTTCTTTTATTAACTGGCTGGGGAAATTTGAAATTCAACAAACAAAAATTATATTTCATGCCTTGATTAAGTTCCCTTGTGGATCAGACTACAATTGTCTGGTAGTTGTGAGATATAACCTCCAAATCAGTCATGTGAAAGAACACTTAAAGCAAAGACTCAACAGTACTTTCACCAACCCTGTGATTGGTTAGTTTAATGCACTGTACTTTTCCCAAATAAACAGTGTTGTATTTTCTTCTTCTTGTCGAGTGTGGTCAGCATTGTGTAGTCGAGGCAAGGGTCCTTTAGTCCCTGTTTCCGTCCTCCCTTGTGCTCTCAAGCCTTGATACTGGTCTTCTCACACGATGGGGTAGCTGGCGAGGTTGGCAATCCCACAGAGGTTACCGCGGTTTCGCGCCATCAGGATATAGCCTTTGTGGCCCCAGGTATCACTCCAGCTGTCAGGGAAAGAGAGAGGTAGTGACAGAGATGGAGATAGAGAGAGAAAAAGAGACATAGAGAGAGAGAGAGAGAGAGAGAGAGAGAGAGAGAGAGAGAGAGAGAGAGAGAGAGAGAGACAGAGACAGAGACAGAGAGAGAGAGAGAGAGAGAGAGAGAGGAGAGAGAGAGAGAGAGAGAGAGAGAGAGAGAGAGAGAGAGAGAGAGAGAGAGAGAGAGGTCGCCAGGAGTCAAATGTCTTTTCAACTCATCAACTTGTCAGACATCGTATCAAATGTTACGGGCAGAGCTGAAAGTAGACAAACGACCTGTCCCATCTCTGGTGAACACATGTGCCACCTGATGCCGTAAAGACTGGGAAATATGTCCCACCTGTTCTTGACAATCCAGAATTTCTTGCCCCTGGCGTTCACTCCATAGCCCACTGCCAGCACAGCATGATTGATGTCCTCTGCGTTACAGTTGCGATCGTAGTAAATACCTGGGAGAGATAGAGAGAGAGAGAGAGAGAGAGATAGATAGATAGATGGAGAGACACAGAGAGAGAGACAGAGAGACAGAGACCCAGAGAGAGAGAGAGACCCAGAGAGAGAGACAGAGAGAGATGGAGAGACACAGAGAGAGAGAGAGAGAGAGAGAGAGAGAGAGAGAGAGAGAGAGAGAGAGAGAGAGAGAGAGAAATGAGACAGACAGATAGACTGTTATGTACCAGGAGCCTGATCACTCCTGTGTCACTGTGCAGGCAGGCCTGATCACTCCTGTGTCACGGGGCATGCAGGTGAGGGCTGCCAATTAGCCAATTAGTGCTGATTGGTTACCTGCTGGGAGCTTTAAAGCCAGCCCTAGTAACACACATGCAGTGTCTGTGCTTAGAGGAAGAGCTGTCAGGTTCTTCCAGTCCTTGTCCGTTGGGTTTACATTAGTACATTAGTTTACATTTACATTAATAGTTCCTTGATATAGTAGCACTTTGAGTTAGAGGACGGGGTTTTGGTGTTGGTTTGCACATAGGTTGCGTGCCCATGAGCCAGGGTCGTAACATAGACACACAGACAGACAGAAAGCGAGAGAGAGACAGACAGACAGAGAGAAAAGGAGACAGGCAGCATGAAGAAAATCAGAAAGGATTTTTGTAAATGTGTTGATACGCAATCTTTACCAAGATATTTACAAAGGCACTTACGAACACGTTCGAGAATGAGGATCATTGTCTGTATGACTGATGCCACGTCCCCCTCTGTACACTATGCCAGGCTCTGTACACTATGCCAGGCTCTGTACACTATGCCCGGCTCTGTACACTATGCCAGGCTCTGTACACTATGCCAGGCTGTGCACACTATGCCACTTGCCTACGTTGCGACACAACACAAAGACAAATCTTGCTGTCTAGTCCATATTCAATGTGATGATATACCCGCATATGCTCCATCATGTCTGGCGAATTTCTCACTCAAGTTGAAAGATTTTCTACGCAAGCAAAGGCAGTTCGCACTACCAAGAGCGAAGCTGCGTCAGTTCATCGTGTCTTTCCATAGACTTTAAATGGGGGCCTCTAAATTTCAATTTGTGTTGTATTTGAACATTATTATGCTCAGGTATTGTACAAAAAGTTGTATAGGGAGGTGTAGTGGTTACGTGACGTCATTGTTGTTTCCGGCCGGTCCACCTCGCTTGAAATTGCAATGTATTTCCCCATTGCCCATTTCTAAATCGTCTCGTTTAAAACAAATAAAGCATGAACATTTGCATGGTGTACCTTTCTGTGCGTATTCATCCACAATCTATAGCTCAACATGAAAATATTTGCAATTAATCATAAAATAATTACCGGTACGTAAAATTTTATTTCAACCAAAAATGCTTAAACAATAATGTTAGTGATAGAAGGGAACTCATTTTGTGCAGAAATGGAAAGCTTGCCAATGTTCATGAGGCAGAATTGTTACAATATCCGATAATCCATTTCCCCAATGATGAATCCCTAAACGGGTGGACCTCGCGGGCGGTCCAAAGTGACGTCAGACTACACCTCCCTGTAGTGGTCAGACTAACCATAACCCTCCGTGAAGATAAGGGGAAAGCTCCCATAAAACCTTAACATCTTAAGCCATATTTTCAGAAAATCCGCCTAAATGTACATACCAAAGTAAATGGAAGATTGCTCCACTTCTACAAGGTAAGTATTCCCAGTGTCAGAAATAGTGTGTATGTTACTATGCTTCAGTAAATTGTAATGAAACAAAGGAGAATATAAATGATTATTATTACGGTATATATATATCAGTTTAAGTTTAAGTTTATTTGGATCCCCATTAGCCACAGCAGTGCTGGGGCTATTCTTCCTGGGGTCCATAACACATAAAATACAGTTACAGACGTATACACTCACAACATTTACATGTCATACAGACAATTAAAACAACAATAAAAACCCTTATACACTCATAACATTTACATGACATACAGACCATTAAAACAACAATAAAAACCCTTATACACTCACAACATTTACATGTCATACAGACAATTAAAACAACAGTAAAAACCCTAATCAAATTCATAATTCAATATAAAAATACAAAATTATACAATATTTTAATAATATATCCCTATCAGACACATGCCTTTTCATCCATATATACCCATCTCTTTATCAGACACATACATTTTAATTTACGTACACACTATCTATTAGGGAATGTCAATTTCTTTGGTTGAAAATGTTGTTTTACCACGATTTTGAAACGGCATTTACTATTCTCCTGCTTAATGTCTGGGAAGAGAGTTCCATTCCTGCATACCACGGAACATGACAGTTCGCTTCATTGCATTCGACCTCACTTTTGGAAGTGTAAAACCTCGTGCAGAAGCATGTCTGGTGGAATGGTTGTGTCTGTCAAGACTTATTGATAAATTGTTATATAAAATTGAGGGGATCTTTGTAACAAAAATATTCCTAGTGAATACAAGGAGTGAGCAGAGTAATTTATGTTTGACAAGTAACCAAGTTAAACAACTGTGCATCGCTGCAACATTAGTTCTGTACTCACAGCGAAGCGCTATACGTGCTGCTTTGTTTTGTACCATTTGTAATTTTTTCAGTTTACTCGTCGTTACATTTGACCATACTGCAGGACAATAGTCAAGATTTGACAAAACCAGAGCTTGAATGACCTGTTTGATAGAATTTAGTGGTAACAAATGAGCACATCTTTTAACAACAGAAATCCCTCTTCCCATTTTCACTACTATATTGTTTATATGGTGTGACCATGATAATTTACTGTCTAATGTTACCCCTAGGAGTTTAGTCTCCTGGACTTGATTAATTACCACATCACTTATCAAAAGTTTCAAGATCAGTGGCGGTTGCTGACCAAATTCTTTGGGGAAGCACAAATTATTATATTATATATTAAATTTTATTTTTAAAACATCCCCCAATGTGTGTGTCAGTGGTGGCTGGTGAGTTAAAAAATTGGGGAGGACGGGAGAGATAAAAAAGAATGTAATAAAGAAGAACAGACACACAGTGTGGTTATGAAGACAGCAGACAGACACTACAGTTAAAGACAACAGGCACTAGTAGTAAATACCTTGGAGTAACTATTGACACACACGCCTCACTTACAAACATCACATCAATAGCTTAGTCAAGAAGGCAAATCAAAAACTATTTGTTTACAGCCAGATCAGACCATTTCTCACCCTCACTGTTTCAAACACATATCTACATGCAATTTTTCTTTTACCAATATCTTACTGTCTCCCAATCTGGTCCCTCACAACAAAGATTGGATTATACGCTCATATTTAGCTAATAACACTTACGTTGGTAAACAAACGTAGTGCTGAAAATATACACTTTGACTGCTGTTTTGATAGGGTTAAGGCCCTCCCATAGTCGGACTCAAAGCGGACTCCAAGTGCGAAGCTCCAATTTTCTAACACGTCCGCGCCGCTCACTTGGTGTCACACAAAACGCTGCTCTGCGTTTTGGTTGACATCGACCTGCATTTAATGTGACACCGATCTGCATTTTACTCTGAACACTCGTTCCGTGCCAAGTGAGAGTAGGGCAGGATCATGATTAAATAGGTAGGATTGGTCCGGTAAAACGTTGGCAGGTAGATGGCGCTAAATTTAGTTTTACTGTCGCTAATCGTCATCCATTCCAATTCATATACATTTGGACGATGTCTTTTTTCATCATCTGAAGAAACTTGAGAAGTTTTAATGGCTTTTCTAAATGAAGTGTGTAAAACTGCCAGTTTTATTTAGAAATATTGGAAACGGAGATAACCTAGACTCTTTATTTTGACATCAAATGACGACGACATGACAAAAGTCTAAACAGCGTGGGAAAAATTGTGTAAACTGGCGCGAGACATGTAGGAAATTGGTACGCGGAGGTCCGCTCGACTATGAAAGCTCAAAGAGTCCGCGCGGACCCCCGCGGAGTCCGGCCCGCGTACATTCCGCTCGACTATGGGAGGGCCTTTAGGGTCTTTACTCTTGGCTACATTTGAAAAAGAAACGCAACCTTACTTAATACAGACTGTATTGATCTATTTATGACGTGAAATAAATCTCAACCCGGTACCGGGCCGATCGGGCTTAAGGGGTTAATAGGAAAGAATAAGAGCAAGAAACGTCTTTCCAGAAAGGTCAGGCGTGCAATGGGTGCCGAGTCTGCTGACGTGCCAAATTTGGCGATTGACAATAATACAGGGAGAGAGTACAGTGTGTGAGTGGCTCACCTCTCTGGTAGAACTGAAAGGTGCCCAGGGCGGCGTCAATGCCCACAGACACAGGACCCACTTTATACAGCGCCACAGCGAGGGCCCGTTCATTGCCTTCCTCAATCTCCTTGTAGCCTTTACACTGGGCAGTCATGCCTGACACATTGTAGCGGCACTGCTGGTCCTACAGATAAGAGAGAGAGAGGAGAATCAATCATTAGTTTCGATCAAGGTCAACATTGATTATTTGTGTTTGACTTGGCTCAACAACTTTATTTATTACAGAGAAGTGCCATTTAGAAACATGTTGTCTTTGTTGAGAGGGCTTCCTATGCACAGAACATTGTGACTTATTATTGTTCCCATTGTGATGCATACAAATATGCTTTGTTATTAGAGAGAAGGTTTAGTTCAATATTCAGTTTCTTCCCTTTAGTAAGTTGTTATTGGATATTCTATACATATTCAAATGTCATGTCAATCTAATTTATTTCACTCTATGAAACATTTGCTTCTGTATGACATGTTACATTCATGAGGCTCATATTATTGGTTGTGGGGTTCTTTAAAGAACCAATCCAGATGTTTTTTGACCAAAAACATTTTGGGTATATTCACAGATTTCTTTACCTATTAGGCTACAGCTCACAAGATGCATCCACAAGTATTTACAAACATTTCAATTACGATCAAAACGGAATAGAAAAAATACTAGAGTCCATTATTGTGTTAGGGATGAGCATGAGTAATCGATTACTTCAGTAGTCGCCGTTTCAACTGAACTCGTTTTTGAGGGTGCTCGTTTTCTTCTTTTTTTTATTCAGTTAACATCAAATACGTCCACCAAAAGTGCCTGTTTGTGCCAATGAAACAGAAAACTTGCTTTGAAATATCGCTCTGAGATCCCGTGAGGCGTGAGTTTTTGCAAGAAGCTGGAAGCAGGAAGCTGTGGAGCATGGATACTACACTTAACGTTACCTTAGCGTTAAAATAAAAAACAGCAGTTTGTGTTTGTGCATTTCCCACTTGTGCCAACAACATGCCGCCCCCTTTGCGTATCATTCACTATTGATACGGACATTCCATGAGTGGAGAGACTGACTGTTTTGACTGACAATACGCATTAAGTATCGGGTGTATTACTGTGCATTGTTATGTCCGTGGAGCGAGACATAATACAATCGGTAGCGCGCGCGTGTGTGTGTGTGTTTCCACGCAATATGTCCTGATTGCTGCTGCCATACGCTTTAAGATGCATTCTAAAAATAGATTGAAGTGTTAGTGGGTTCCTGTTGGTTCACAGACATGAGACTTAGTGTGAAACGGCTGAAGTTTTCCCCCTTAATACTGGACAAATTCCAAATCTTTGTCCCTATTAGTCATTAGTCCCCAAATTAAGGTAAAATATGGTCCAGATTTTAAAAATACTTGAATTTCGCTTTAATACACATCCATTACCTCGCCAAGATATGGGTAGGCATCCTCTGAGTCAATGCCTCCATTCTCTTCCACATATTTAAAAGCATTGGTCATGTAGCCGCCTCCGCAGCCGCTGTTCTCAGTGACACAGTCCACCAGGTTCTGAGGGCTGAGGTCCACCAGTTGCCCTGTGGTCTTGGCCAGCTGGCCCTCGAGGGCCCCTGACGAGTGACGAGCTGAAGGCCCAGCAGGAACCACAGGAGCCCTGTATGTGGGAGAGAGGAAGGATAGAGAGCAAGATTGAGAAATATGTCTTCTGTTGTTCCACCACAAGGGGACACTCTTGGACCAAGATTTAAAGGGGAAGCTTTTTATTTTATCAGTTGGAGCCAGAGAATATCAGTATTGTGTTATATTGTGAAATATAATTTCTTATTCATTTGATTCATTCATATACAAAGCCAACCTTAATGTATTTGATACATATTTTCATTCATACTGTAAGACTCACCCAAAGCTACCAAGCATATTTTCATCTTTATTTTTTATAACTTTCTCTTCCTCTCCCTCTACTCCTTATCCAATAGTCCCTGTTTTAATTATATTTGTATTGTATAGTCCTTGCATAATATTGTTCGTTGTGTTAATTTATTTAATGTAATAATAATAATCATGTATAATAATGTATAGTACATTAAGTGTACCACACTGGTTATCTATAGTGGTCGGTTGGGTGAGAGAAGGGACACAGGTGATTGATTGAATGAAAATTGTATTAACAGATTGCAGAATGGGTACAATACAGTACGGCTCAATACACACAATTGTTAAGGGGATGCAGACCAGAGAAACACTTTCGTCTTGTTTACATCAGGGTCCCCCATTTTCAATTCATAATGAATTGTAAGTAAGGGTGCAATTAGCACCGTGCAATCCATTCTTTGTGGATCTAGCCCACAGTGGAAGAGAATATGCATATATCTTGTAATACATTATTTATTAGTTCAGGGAATATTATGGTGGGCTGCCACAAACACGTCTATGTAGGAAAGGCTCAAAACCTTTTTAACCACCTTCTCAAAAAAATATTTGAATCATCCCCAAGGTATACATTGACTGTCCCAAAATATACATGTATATTTTTTTGGTCTAGACTCTAGACTCAGGTAATATGATACTATTCGTATACTCAATTGAGATGAAAATTCAATTGAAATGAGGAAAAAGCTGACTAATGAAGACAAACGGAGAGAGTATAACTGATGCCTTCTGAAATAGAAAAGTTAGACTGTGTGCCTGTTGACCAAATTCCAATAGTGTTGCAACTGTTTGTTGACAGACTCAGTTACAAGCTAAAAAGTCAACCTAAGCAATCAAACACAATACAAATAATAATGTTGCTTGTGCACGGCCATCTTCACTGTGGACACACTATCTCTCTTTCTCTCTCACACACACACACACACACACACACACACACACACACACACACACACACACACACACACACACACACACACACACACACACACACACACACACACACACACACACACACACACACACACACACACACACACACACACACACACACACACACACACACACACACACACACACACACACACACACACACACACACACACACACAATCTCTCTTGCTCTCTCCCTCTCTTTCTCTCTTACTCTCTCTCTCACACTCTGTCATCTGCCAATCAGAGCACAGATGAGCACTCCCCTGCCTGCATTGATTCATTTTCAAAAACTCTGCTACAAGGACTTTATGATTGAAAGTATAGAAAGAAACATTTTGTTCATGAAAAGACAATGTAGGTAAATGTTATGCTAACTGTGGGAGCTTACCAGCCTGCTCTTATGATCTACCAGTAAAGTGTCAAAATGTGTGACAGAGTGGAGAGGCTGTGAATAGGCCTGAGGGAGGTTCCACCCACTGAAGATCAAAACTAGAGGTATTACAGCCAAACTGTTCTGTGTAGGTTCATAATATTTGACAAAGGTATTTTATTTGATTCCTATTTTCTTTCACTGTCTTCATTCTGGTTGTATGTAAAAATGCTAATAAAATTATGTTTTGCGAAAACATACAAAACATACTAAACTACTGGTAAACTACTGCATTTAAAAACAAAGGAATCAGGTCATTATGAGTATATAATATTGTATGACGTTTGTTATTTAGACAATTTTGGTTTCATAGCTTCATCCTTCTCAATTGTTAAATCGCAAATGTCATTTGATTATTGCTCAACTCTGATCCCGTAACATGCCCAGGGATGTTGGAACACCGTTAATTTCAACACAGACTGAGTTTCACAGTTAAAAAATATCTGCTGTGATATGCTGAGTCTTTGCACTTTGACTGTAAGGTAGACACCATGGCCCTCATTTATCAATGCTGCGTAAGCACAGACATGTGTGTAAACCGTGCGTATGATAATTTCTAAGCAAAGTGTGGATTTATCAAAATTAACGTGTGCTTGAGATTGTGCGTATATCTACGCACAGCTCAGACCATGCGTACATGTCACCAAGCGGTAGAATATGAAGACTGCAACAGACGTGGAAATAAACGTTCATGCCATTAGTTTCAACACTGACGTGTTTGGACCCGTAATTCATTATAGTTCATTGTAAAATAGAGACATGAGTGTAATTATTGTCAAACCCTATAAATAGCATTTAGAATAGGTCTTTCCAAATGAATGCAGCATGGATAATCTTGCGTTATTGGAAGACTTGTCACGGATATGGCAGTCTATTTGCAGAGAGAGTAGAGTCTGCTACCCGGGACACAAATTGGAGCATGAAACAACGCGCACGAATGCCATCACATGCACATTCAAGTCCTCTCCACCCTGGGATTCTTCTCAGCGTGAGATTGGAGATCGCTCTGGCTTTTCCCATCGGAGCAATATAATGTGTGCCCATGTATAGCTGCCAAAGCTCCATCAATCAGTTATGTGAATAGTTATGTGAATAGAAAGAGATTCTACTCGGTCAATGTACAGATAATCTGCTGATAGTGCAGAACAGTTCTGTGGACCTTTGTGTCCATGGAGACGCTGTTGAAGACACGTGGCTTATTGGTGAGCGTTACCCATTCAGGCCTAATTTTATTTAATTCAATTGTAATGTTATTACTGGGGTAACTGTAATTAAAATATCACCATGCAGGTGATCAGGGTTATCCACTGAAGCCATAGTTAATGACTCTGAACGACCCAACCGGAGCGCAATTATAACGGGCTCACGCGCCGCACAAGAGCCATTTAGAGCGCAGTTGGCCTGCTTGTTTGGCACGGGGGGGCAGACGCAGAACACCCACCTCCAAACCCGATTAAATATTGTTTGAAATAAAAAACTAAATACTATTATTCTGTGTGTCATGTTTCCAAATAAGATTGTTCACAACGGAAAATGCTGTATACGTTCAATTAGACCTCCGTGATCAATCTCGCTCTGTGAAGCTTCTCATAGTTCGCTTAGTCCATTATTTCACATTTCATGGGGGCGTTTCATTACCATATATGGTTAATTAGGGGCGGTTCTGTATGCAAATGATTACAATCATGCACGAGCATAGACGGTAAGAACATTGGTATTTATCAACATGGAGTGTGCGTACGACCTGTGCACGCACGGTTGATAAATCCTGAGTTTTCTGTGCGTAGAGACATTCTAAATTCCGTGCTTAGGAACTTTCTACGCATTATTGATAAATGAGGGCGCATGTATATCTACTCTACATTCATCCACTGAGATGAGAACATACAGTATGAACCATGTATCTACTCTACATTAATTCCACTGAGATGAGAACATACAGTATGAACCATGTATCTACTCTACATTCATTCCACTGGGATGAGAACATATGAACCATGTATCTACTCTACATTCATTCCACTGGGTTGAGAACATATGCATCTTGGACACTGAAGATCATAAGTAAGAACAGGCTTTCATCTGACTTTGCATATACTGGAAACTGTATCAATTTCTTTAGATGTTCAAGAAATGTCTGTCAATGAAATTCAGCTTTTAAAGATTTGATGTTTGGTTTGATTTACCTTTAACACGTTGAGTGCCACGGGTCCGGTGCCCCGGAACCCCGTTGCGTGCCACCACCCACTTCAATGATAGAGCTCTCATATTTGCGAACGCATAAACTATATCTTAAATTATGGCTATGTGTATAATATGGCCGTCGCTTATCAATGACTTGTTTGCAGTCAACATTGTCGGAACGGATTGTTTTTTTAATCGGTTCATTTCCGTTTTATACCATTTTGAAAAACGCTCGCTTCTTGAAAGTTTCAGAAAATTTCAGAAGATTCTGTGATAATCGCCCTTTACTGGAATACACTGGAATACACAAAACACGTTGTCATTTTTCTGCCTATTTATGAATCGTTTTCAAATAAACGCTAGATTATCGATAGTATATGTGTACTTATGCACGCTATAGAAGGGGGCTGAAAATCGATTATCTTATTTCCTGATCGCACACACACACAGACACACATACGGCACATGCTGATATATAGGTGACATTTTTTTTCTCTCCATGCGTTTCATTCAATCCAATCCAAAGGACCTTTTGCCCTTTGCCCTCTGACCTGATTCTTGACCGGGGTCACCATGCCCTTCTTGCGGTAGTCGACGGTCTTGGGCAGCTTCTCCAGCTTGTCGTAGGATACGGTATAACTCCTGTCTCTGTTGATGGGTACCTGGAGGCCGGTCATCTTCTCAACCACCTCCTCTGACGTCTGAGAGAGAGACAGAGAGAGACAGAGAGGAGAGAGAGAGAGAGAGAGAGAGAGAGAGAGAGAGAGAGAGAGAGAGAGAGAGAGAGAGAGAGAGAGAGAGAGAGAGAGAGAGAGAGAGAGAGAGAGAGAGAGAGAGAGAGAGAGAGAGTATGAGCAGTGAAGTGAGAGGGTTAAAGAGATGATGCAGACGTGAGACACAGATGAGAGAGAAAGATGGAGAGATTGAGTTGAGAGATAGCAGGATTAACAGAAAATAGATGATATGGCTCGTTAGGTAGCTGGTTCATTTTGTAGTGTAGTGTCACAACAACAACTTTACCAATGGACTGTTATTCATTAGTAATCAAGAAATGCAGATAGACCATCTTTCATTTCAAGCAAGTGCTACATAGTCAAAATGAATGCTGGCCAGCTGTTCCCACATAGACGTGAAATTGGCAGGTTATTCAGAATACTTCATCTCATACAGGCTCCATACACTAATAAATTGGAACAAACCATTAATAAATGCAAGCTAAACAGTAAGAACAAATATATATATATAAATATATATATATATATATATATATATATATATATATATATATATATATATATATATATATATATATATATATATATATATATATATATATATATATATATATTCATGAGTCCCATATACCACCCAGTTTTGATATATGATCTCTGCTACACAGAACTGGGTCTCTGCCTTCTCATGCAACAACAACCATCAGTCACGACCTGAGCTGACGTGTGTCACTGACTGGACTTGATTTAATGGTCAGGAGCCCAATGCACAGGGAATTGTTGCTAGAACAGTGTTTTGATGTGTGAGTTAAAAGATACAGATGGTAGCAGACAGTGTGCATCCGCTAAAAGCCACAACTTGAAAGCTTTTTGAGTGAAAAGGGATGCACGGCGACACGACAGGGAGACACATTTTAGATAAGTCTACAGTACATGCAGGGACGTTGGTAAACCCTAACTAAACTCTGTTTACACACCTTTTTAAGCTGCTATAAGTCTTCATGATTTAAGCATTACATCACGCGCATGAGTGTGTTATAGGAATTAGATCATGAAAAGTATAATAAACAAAAAAGTGAAAAAAAAATAAAAGGAATTAGATCATGCCTAGGGGTGTTTTTTTTTTATCTCCGCGATTTTTCTTTTGTTTCACAATGAGTCATGACAAATTAATTACATAATCCATGTGTATGTAACAAACTAACATATTCCAGTTTACTATCTTTTTTGGAGGATTCGTTCAAAGGCTTTTCATACTTCCATTTTTCTATCTATGGCGGATTGATTTAGACAGAAAAAATTTAGTAATTCGGTTGTGGGAGGGATCTGGGGTCACGTGGAATGTGTTATACTAAATAACAACCGGCAACTTCACTGTTTCAGCCAATCAGAATCAAGAAATTTGCATGCCATTTTATAATAAAAATTATAGTAGCTATATTTTTGTACAATTCATAGTACACTGTAGATGATTTATGCAAGCTGAGTGCATTGCTTCTCTATAACCACACACCTCAGAGTATATTATTCCACTTATACCATGGCCACTAGCCAAACACAAAAAATACATGCCATTTATTAATATGTGTATACTGTGGGTATACTCTAGTGGGCATACTGTGATGTATACTGTCATGTATACTGTGGGCATACTGTAGTGGGTATATACTGTGATGATTCTGTGTAGTTTCATTTCATATCTCCTAGTATATGTGCTACAGTACTATGTTATAGTGACTATATTAACATTAGCTTATTCAAAACTTGCAATGTCACGAGCTACTGTTGACTTGAGCCGGGAAAATGAATGACGTCTAGCATCTATAGAACTGTAGCTTGTTTGTGCCAGTCCAGATTTAATTTCCTCTCGACCAAGATCGATTTGCAATTGAAACAGTTGTCCTATCGTAATTAGCATATATATATAGCTGGTTAAGGATTGGGGGTGCTTTGCTCTGTCCTTGAAGCATTGAAAAGTAAGTACTACTGAACATGGCAATGTTAGTTTTAGTTAGGCCAATTAGAGGGAAATAGTATCAACGTTATGCCTGGATGTCTGTGTATACCTGTGTATCACAGACTACACTACTGATCTTAGTGGGTATGTGGTGTATACCTGTGTATCACATAGACCAGTGGTTCCCAAAGTCGGGGTCGCGACCCAAAGGTGGGCCGCGAGCAGCCACGGGTGGGCCGCGAGATGATTTAAAAAAAAAAAAAAAAAAATTACTTTTTTTTATTTTTATTTTTATTTTTTTATTTTTTTTTGTCAGGCCACTGAACTTAGAAGCAGGCCAGGACAGTGTTTCTAGTTGTATTCTAAAATTCTATTCTATTCTATTCTATTCTAAAATGTGACTATATGGTTTTATATTAACTTAATAAATAAACAAAAACGAAAAATCGACTTATTTCAACGAACATTTCAAACTAAATAACAGATTATGCACATAAAACGCTGAAAACAACCGAAGCAACAATAGTATTTTAATGAGGCTATTATTATTATCATTATTATTTTGCAACAAGTTAGCCCTCTCATAAATAGCACATATAAATGAATAACTAACTTGAACTAACTTAATAGGATTGAAGTGATATTTGGCTTAAAAAATCTATCACCTGGCAAAAAAAAAAATAAAAAAAAAAGCCATTGGGCCGCGGCTCTCTGACGCCTTATTTTCTGGGCCCTGGCCTGAAAAGTTTGGGAACCCCTGACATAGACTACACTACTGATCTTAGTGGGTATGTGGTGTATACCTGTGTATTGATAGATCCGACTTGTTTTTCAATGTGTACATAATGTAAATATCTGTAGATGACAGCATCTACTCTGACGGATCTATAGATCCGAAAATGGAGGCAGCCAGAGTGTGTGTTTCAGAGCAGCAGGCATGGTGTTAGAGATAGTGCTCAAGGTCATCGGCTGAGGTGATTGCTATGGTAATGAGATAGGGTGGGGCATTTTGAACCGTAGTTCGATTTGGGTCAGAAGTGCCGTTGCCATAGTAAGTCATGAGAGAGAGAGAGAGAGAGAGAGAGAGAGAGAGATAGAGAGAGAGAGAGAGAGAGAGAGAGACATTGCGATACTTGAAGACGGTAAGCTGTGAGTTCTTCAGAAGACTAATCAGACTAGGACACGATGCTGAGACATGTAGACGTGGACAGATACCTCAGGAGCTAGAGGGTGGGGGGAAGGGACGTGTGGCCCCACCCTCCGGTTGCCACGAGCTAGCTTTGGCTAACAGGGAAGGCTTTTTGGATAACAGCTAGGCCGCAACAACCACCGAGCGGGTAACAGGAGAGATCATTAGAATAATGAATTTAGTTTCTTCAAAGACTTTCAAACTGTTCCCATCTTGTACGGGTCTATGTTTATGAAAATAAACATCACGATCTAAGGAAAGAGATCACGTTCCCAGTGTCGAATTCTTCTGAGTCGGATTGCATTAACGGGGTTGAAACAGTTGTACAGCCAGTACGGGGAAGGTCGACTTCGGAGTAAGAGATAAACACAACGCAGAAACTTCACGGAACCACAGGTGACGAGTTGATACTGGCTGATTATGACAAAATCTATCACTGTGTATCACATAGACCAGCGGTTCTCAACAGGGGTGCCGCGGAGAGCTGCCAGGGGTGCCTTGAGATTAAAAAAAATATATTACATTTTTGGATTACAGACAATTATCACTAAAGTGATATCTGTTGCAGCTGCACTGTTTTCCATGAAAATACCATATTTGGATAAGTTTGACCATTTCTCAAAATCTGAAAATCATTATGAAACTTGGTGTTAATAAAACACAGAAAAGGATCACCAAGTTACTCTGGATAAAAAAAACCTGTACAGACAACATTGAGACAAAGCTTCCTGACACATCTCCATCCAAACTCTTGGAAGAACTCATTGAAATCTCATCTGATACCACCTGGAGAGCTAGTTTCAGAGTGTGGTGCTGAGTACCAAGTATCTCATGATGCAGCAGTGCTAAGGTGTTGATACCATTCAGCACCACATATCTGTGTGAAGCTGGCTTTTCATCCATGACAGCTCTGAAAACAAAATATAGGGCCAAGTTGAGCCTTGAGGATGACATGCGTGTTGCCTTGTCAAAGATCTCCCCGCGTATTGACCGTATTATTAGCCAGCAGCAGCAGACCTCGCATTGAGCTAGACATTTCCACTGAGTGAACAAGTGCTTATTTTCTGTATTTATTTATATTTTTTGAGAAATGGTAACTTGGTGATCCTTTTCTGTATTAAAAGAAATACATGATTTTCTGTTTTTGAGAAATGGTCAAACTTATCCAAATATGCTATTTTTATGGAGAACAGTGCAGCTGCAACAGATAGCACTTTAGTGATCCTTTTCTGTATTTAAAAAAAATATACATGATTTTCAGTTTGAGAAATGGTCACACTTATCCAAATATGCTATTTTTATGGGAAAGTGTGCAGCTGCAACAGATAGCACTTTAGTGATAATTTTCTGTAATTTTATTTAAAGAATTATGCTATTTGATTTACTACTACAAGCAGTGTAATGTCAACAGTACTAAGCCATTTAGACCTGAAACACCTGTTAATAATGCATTATATAGCCTGCATATACACACAAATGTGTTTCCCGGTTTCTTAAATAAACATTATTTTGAAAGCAAGCACTTTTGTCATCATTGTAGCAAAAAAGACAGGACCGGAAAAGTCTTTATCGTATGTAGGGGTGCCCTGGAATATTTTATTGAACACAGGGGTGCCTTGGCAGCAGAAAGGTTGAGAACCCCTGACATGGACTACACTACTGATCTTAGTGGGTATGTGGTGTATACCTGTGTATCACATAGACTACACTACTGATCTTAGTGGGTATGTGATGTATACCTGTGTATCACATAGACTACACTACTGGCACACTGCACTCTCCATGGTGCTGAAAACTTTGTCTCAGATTTACCAAATTTGTGATTTGGAAAAGGTAAGTGTCCAATAACAACTATTAAAACATAATTTCTATGTTCTGTTCTGCAGTGTTTCTGCTGCTTAGCCATTGGCCTATTTACCTACTTAGCCTGTGCAAGTGAAATTAGTTAATTAATCGAAATGCTTAAATTTAGATCAAATACTTTATACTCCATTATATAAACCTTATTCTTACATATTGTATTCAGTATTACTTTACTGTCCCACAAAATCGACACACTGCCCTGCATTTGGGCACGCTACAAGATGAAAAGGGAACAGCAAACCATTTGAAAGTAAAACATGGCATATTGAGAATCTGTTCATCTAAGTGCTTGAGGGCAAATCCCTCCACTTAGAAAAACAAACTAAACAAAAAACGATGTTTTATGAAATATATATAGCTATATTTTTGTATGGCCTACATACAAAAAGAGTAAACAACGCACCCCCTCCCGCCCTCTGTTTTTTTTGTTCTTCTCACAAATCACACCCTGCCTACAAGCCACTCACCATGTCTCCCAGGTGGTTCATGCCCAGCTCGTAGGAGTGCATGCCCAGCGCCGCTTCCTGGTTGTGAGCCTCAATCATGCGTGTGTTCTTCTCCCAGATGGCTCTCCGGATCCCCTCCTCATCCTGACACACAAACACATGAACGTGTCATTACAGTCTCATACATACGATTTGTTCTCAATCTCATTATTACATCAATAATGTATATGTGAGTCTCCTGTGCTAATCAATAAAGGTTGTTGTCTGCAGAGCAGCTCATACAGACACAGTAGACGCATGGCATGTTTAGAGCAGCTCATACAGACACAGTAGACGCATGGCATGTTTAGAACAGCTCATACAGACACAGTAGGCGCATGGCATGTTTAGAGCAGCTCATACAGACAGAGTAGACGCATGGCATGTTTAGAGCAGCTCATACAGACACAGTAGACGCATGGCATGTTTAGAGCAGCTCATACAGACAGAGTAGACGCATGGCATGTTTAGAGCAGCTCATACAGACACAGTAGACGCATGGCATGTTTAGAACAGCTCATACAGACACAGTAGTAGACACATGGCATGTTTAGAACAGCCATGTGTCCTCCATGTTGGAGGAAACCACGTTTGATACAGTATGTGCACAACAACAGTTGCTGCGTGTTGATATCATCAACAAAAGTGTAATAATTTCATGTCTTATAACTGGATCTTATAAATAGGTTGCAGTAATATTTACCACAGCACAGAATTTAAGCCTTTTCTTTCTAAAGTTGCTAACCTTTTATATAATTATATGGTTGTTACCAATTACAGGCAGCCATGTTGGAAGGGAGAGACACACTCATATGCAGAGTTGAACAACGTTCCATGTTCCATCTCTGCCCAAAAGAGGAAGTAAACTAGTCTGTGTACTTATACTCATATTATTAAATAAATAATTGTTCACCCAATCTTTTTGAGTCTACTTCACAAATACAAACAATAATTAGTTTAAATAGTTAGAAGTGCTATAGATACAATTTTGAGTTTATGTACAGTCATTTTCAAAGTTTTGGCAGGTCAAAAATGTATGTTGTTGTTTACAAGTTGCATGCATGTATCCCCCTCCCTACTTCCCATTTCCCAATGTGGAATGCACCTGATTGGATAAATGACATGCTGGTGCTCTAGTGCAACATCAAGTGACTGAATGTTATCTATAGCATGTTTAAATAATTCCACTTTACGGTGTCTGTGCAACCATGTTTAGTCCCTTGTGTCCATGTGAAATGACAAAAATGACATAACTTTTCTGATAACTATATCACTACATAACTGATACATGCTCAGACAAGCTATACTACTTGGTTACTTGTGATGTGTATGCAATTCAAAGTTATTGCCGCACTTTCTTTTAGGGATACACCGAATGGGAAATTCTTGGCCGAAACCGATACCGAAAATAGAAAACAGTTGGCCGAAAACCGAAAGCCGAAAGGCCGAAAATGATTCATAGAATAGATATTTTTTTTACCAATGTTGTGGAACATTATGATTATGGAAAAATATGATTATGGCAAAACTTAACTTAAATAATAAATAATCACTATTATGGGTCCATAAAACATTTATTCAGCACTTCTGAATGCATACAGTACATTAATTCCATCTTTTCTCTGGCTGCGCAGCGGACATCTGTGCTCTACTGAGCGCACCTTTCTAGTCCCCAGCTGAATGTGCTCGCTTGACTCGGCACAGTAGACGCGCGACAGACAGACAGCGTCAATGTGAGAAACACAATCCCCCCCCCTCTCGCTCTGAATAATATGCATATTAGATCACTCAGTGATTAACCGTGGCATATAGTAAATAAGGATATAAAGCATGTTAAAGACACATTTATTGGACGCGTTGAGCGCAGTTTACATAGAAACAGCGCGACTCCCGACAGGGCGACATCATCACAACAACACGCGAGGTTGTTAGGTTGTTTCTGTTTCGGTGACATATTTTCGGTGAAAAAACTCTTTCGGCCGAAAGCCGAAAGGCCATTTTTTGCCATTTTCAGCCGAAAACCTCCGGTGCCGAAATTTCGGTGCATCCCTACTTTCTTTCAAACTAATTTGGGTGCGGGGGTCAGTAAATCGTTACAGTTGTAAGGCAGTGCATGTATGACACGTAGGCGTGGAGGCAGACATACACAGACACTCACTGAAAAGCCTCAATACAGTTGCTTCCCACTGCAGTATCAGATCATCAGACCCACCAAAAATAGATTTCCCTACACCATAGAATCAAGAGGTATATTTGTCACATACATACCAGGGCATACAGTGAAATGCGGGTGGTCATGCCCGCATCGATTGTGCAAAATACAATAATAAAATAGGCATAGAAAAAAAAAGAAAATAAATAGGTAAGACACAAGATGTGCATGATAAAAAAAGACATGCTAAGTTCCTGAGAAACTGGTTCCTATGTACACTACTATACAATATACAATTTACAATTTTAACTCTCCTTAGCTTCTTGTCTTACAAGTTCTACAGTACATGTCCTAGTTTGCTACTACTGCCGTATGGGAGAATATATGACGAGAGTGACAGCTTACCCTACTTCACATTCTTTGTTCTAAAGGGACACTTTGACATTTAGGTTATTTTCTCATGCAGACACTTGTGGGGAAAGGTTTTAGGCGGACATGGTGGTCATGTCTGTTTAACGATCAGGCACAGAACACTACGTTATTGGAACCGGGCGGTATCCACTCCTGTATGGAAAACAGCCCACACATTTCATATTTAGGCTATTTATCATTCTTAAGCATGAATAATCCATTAGAATAGATGATAGACTTTAGAAACAAAATCTAAAACATGGGCCAATTTGAATTTACAGAAGAGACGTGAGAATTTTTTTAAGATTTGTTTCCAACGCTCATAAATATCATGCTTACACCTTTATAAAACTGTTATTTTGCAATTTTTTGCTATTTTGTTTTCAGAACATCACACAAATATTAGATTCAACTTTATTGTCAGAGAACAACAAAGTCTTATGGGCAGCCTATTAGTCTACAGGCTGCGTAAAAACAACACCCCTGATTTAGCAGTGGAGTGTGCATAGGCCTGCTGTTCTACACTCTTAACTAAAAGTGGTTATTTAAAACAGGCAAAAAGGATTCATGTATAATGTATTACTGTTATGTAATACTGTTGTAAATATTTTATGTTCAATGTTCCCCAGTTAAAGGGGGAGATTCAACTTCAGACAATTCATAAAACTTAGTTTAGTTCAAAATAGAAAATAAAGAGAGAGCAGTACAGATGACAAGTAGGCTACAGTATGAGGTAGAAATATATATTCACAATAAATGATATGCCAATATTAAATAAATGTGATGCTTTCAAGGCACAATTGCATTTCTAATGAATATTAGGTCACTGATTCTTGAGAGTCGGGACAAAACATGTCCTACATAGAAAAGTCTAATTTATATCAAAAATAAAGAAATTAATAATGATTGACATACTCACAAAGTTAAATCTAAAGGTATTGTGTATACTGATGTTATGTTTTAGCACATATATTTGTTTTTTGGGGGATATTTGTTTAAATGTATAATCTGTGGTTAGAAGCTCCCATGTTAATTTTCTTGTCCTCAGCAAGGGTCACATTATTGACCAGCCAAAAAAAGCTTGAAAAACCTCTCCACTTGTGAAAACATACATATCAAATCAAGGATAAGGGTTATAAATGTATAAAACAATGCATGCCATGAAACTCAAATAATATTTTCCATAGAAATCTGCCTATCAAAGTTGTGTCCTCAGTTTAGGTCAACTCCGTCAGACTTTTTCATAAACCTAATTAAATCAGGCAATAGCATGGCCAGCTCTATCCCTGAGGACCCCTTTTCCTTTCCCTGCCGCGTCTATACTTTCCGTAGCCGCATTTCTGCAGACCCCTCTCTGATTGGTTGAGCCCATTTCTGCAGACCCCTCTCTGATTGGTTGAGCGAAGCCCCTCTCTGATTGGTTTAGCTCGTCACGCGGCAAAAGGCGAGCGTAATGTTATCATATCAAGAAGATAAAAAGAAATGTACTACCAGATTCGCGTATAACGTTATTTCGCGTGACAACACAGCCAGCTGTCAGAAACTGTACATTGTAACGTTATATAACATAACGTTATATGTTATTTCGCGTTTTATTCATAACGTTATGCACATTGTAACGTTATATAACATAACGTTATGTTATTTCACGTTCATCTCATGCACCTTGTTGTGTATCCTGTTTCTTTTTCCTCATTATTATATTCAGAGTTAATTATATTGTTTACACTGTCTTTCTTCTATTATAACCCTGCCCATTTGATGTTCCCAAACATTTTGGGAACATCATATTCAGAAAGTATCACAGAGACTTCTATTGACCAAGGAATTAGTTATTAGTAAGACACAACATTTCAATCAAACATATAATAACATGTGTTTCATCATACCAACTGATCCTGGTGTGACAATACCCTAACATTTAGATTAACCCAGTTAATGCCTTAACTAGACAGTTACAATGTAATAGGCCTGCCGCGATAAGCAATAAATCGATTAATTGCCGCGATAATTAAAATGAATGCAATGATTTTGACGGGCGCGATTAATTGCTATTTGCGCGTTTGTTTTAATGAGGCGGACCCAGTGCCCCTTGTCAGTCACTGTCCGTGTTGGGAGGCGGGCCGCTGGCTTTACTACTCATACAAACAGAGTAAACACAGTTTTCAATCAATCAATCAATCAATAACAACATTAACGAGACCCTCGTTGTGTCTATTCTGCTAACGCTAACGTTACCTCTCATTGTGTATATTCTACAAGCGTTAACGTTAGCTAGGCTGTCTATGCTAACGTTAACGAGCATTAGGCTAACAAGCTGTAACGTTACCAGTCGCGTCTATTTGCTAACGTTAGCATTAGGTAATAACCGGTTTAAAATGGATGGTGATTACCTCACGTTGTGTCTATTCTACTAGCATTAACGTTACTCATACAAACAATCAATAGCGAGTTATATTGATCACGCTATGTACGATAGCCATGCTAAAACGCTAGCACAACATTAGCACCTAACCTAACAACAAGCCTTAACAAGTCAGCGATCTTTTTGCGAGACTAAACTCTCCGCTCGGTGGCAAATTGTGTTGATGTCGGTTTTGTTTAATCAATAAATGAGGCAGAATACACAGTGACTGTATCCTTTGTTTATTGCACTTGTGCCTGCTGCAAACATAATGATTATGAAATCCTAGAGACGCGTCTCTATTCAGTGGTCTGCAGTGTTTCACGTGACTTTTCTGGTACCCAAAAAGTACCTGAAATAATCACAACAATACTTCCGGTCCGGTCGGTGGGCTTCAAAATAAAAGTCTTAAACACCGGAAAAGACGGAGCGGTGGGCTTCAAAATAAAAGTTTTGGGAAATAAATTTCTCCAAAAAAAAATTCTCTAACCGGTCGCAATAATATCGCTTATCGCGATATTTTCGGGGGCAATTAATCGCCCAGCAAAATGTGTTATCGTGGCAGGCCTACAATGTAACATTTAGATTAACACAGTTAATGCCTAACTAGACAGTTAGAAGAAAGCAGGAAGCCGGACCAGCACTCTCACAATCAGAGAGGGGTCTGCAGAAATGCGGCTACGGAAAGTATAGACGCTTCCCTGCCTGTTGTGAATGCAACACTACCACACATGGTCTGGTAAATTTGATACTTTTTGATATTTTAGACAAACAATGTCAATATTCCTATGGTCACAGCTGGAACATGTCAACACCATCTCTCCGTTATTATACTTTTAAAAAACAATAGTGGATTGAATTCAAGTGTTTCAGTGAGATTATTAAGAGAGCTAGCAACTGCCAAAAAACTAGCTAGCTGCAGTGCACAATACAGGCTTGGAGGGAAAATGTCTGCCTTTTTGTCAACTCCGTCAGACATCAACTCCATCAGATTTTGTGTTTGACGGAGTTGACATGTAAGCTGACGGAGTTGACAAATCCATCAATAACCTCATAATATGCTATTATTATACTATTTTTGAACATGGTAAAGGATTTAAATGTTATTTCAGAGTTGTATCTGCACAGAAGTGTGCATATAATAGCATGCATTACAATACACTTCTGACTTTTAGAGCATGGGCAGGCTGTGGTCTGCTTATTGAATAATTGTCTTACTTTCCCAGCACATGTGTTAATACATAAATATAAATATATCACTTGTCTACGTGGTTGATTGATTGATGTAAAATGTCATAACCCAGTAGGGATACAAGACAGAAGAAAACAGTTATTCTTGTTCTTATACTGTTTACTTAGATCATCAGAGCAAAGGTGAACGGTGGTAAATTGTGGATATTTCATCTTAATATCTTTAAAATAATTCTTAATATAGGACTGGTCCATGTGTGTCTACTGTAGATTGCTACATCATCCTTTATCTAACTCTTTCCATCCATAGTGTAATACATTATGGTATGGAGTGATCAACACGATAATATTTTGCTAGTCAGTTGTCTCAATCTTATCAGTTGTCACAAGTGTAGAGTTCAAGAAAAATCAGGATCAGATAAAAATCAGATCAGGATATTCTAGATAACAATGCCAGACAGTGCAGGGATTCTCTCAGACAGGAAAAGCAACGAAGTAAAATGCGAAAAAGGCATTCAAGAGAAATAAAAACTATGAAAGAGAATATTACAAATGTAACAAAGCAACGAAACAACCTGATAAAAACAATAATGCGCAGAAAAAAGGCTACAAATACATCACCACTGGACTCTCCAGGCACGGAAACAAAGAAGATGCTATCAGGAAGCAAAGTAAGGAATCCGAAAATCCAAAAGGCCCTTCTATTCCACAACATCCCCAGAAGAGGGCTGAAGACAAACAAACAAACTCCTGGCCCACGGCGCCAAAAACCAGCACTGAGTGTGTCATCAGGCACGATTCTTAAAAAGTATCGTCTTCTTCAACAAATTAAAGAGTTTGGGTTAACCTACAAGTTAATGAGAGAAAAGGAGCAGCCTCAGAAAAAGCCAACATTAATACAGGGTATAACACAGACTGTTCAGGATTTCTTCCTGAACTCTGCACGTGTGACGACGGATAAGACTGACACAATCACCAGGAACAAGATCAAGCAGCAGATAATGATCCTGCTAGACTCCATGCTCAACCTCCACACTGAATTCCAGATTAAGAACCCCACTGTAAAGCTGAGCTATTCTTCATTCTGTGCTCTGAGGCCCTTCAATGTCACAGCACCAAAAGCATCTGATCGGAAGACATGTCTGTGTCAAATACATGAAAATGCATGCTTAATGCTCAAGGTCCTTAAAATGTCTGGTGTTGTGAAGTCAAACAAACTGGATGACAGTTTTCAATTAGTTTCTTGCTCTCCAGCAAGTGAGGCCTGCCTTCTTCGTGCCTGCTCACGATGTCTAAACAAAGGTACAGTTACAACCCAAGAGCAAGACAAAATCGATGTTCAATGGAGGCAGTGGGAGAGAGTTCAAGAAGACACACGCAATGGAATCGACATCAACACCAAGCTTGTCGAACACCGAGGCAGCCTTTCAGAGCTCATCAAACTCTATGAGCAAAAACTCAGAAAGGAAACCTAAACACATGTGTGTTCAGTGCGAAACCAGTCAAAAGAATACAGCAACACAATTGAGTCCTGTGATGAGAGTACAGCAATTGTCCATGTTGACTTTTCAGAATCCTGGAAATTCAAATATAAAGCTGAAGTTCAGGCCTGCCATTTTGGACAAAATCTGCCACAGATAACACTCCATACCAGAATGTATTACACTAAGGGTGGAAAGGCAGGGTTTTGCACACTGTCAGAGTCAAAGAGACAGGATGCTGCGGCAATCTGGACACAAATGGATCCAGTCCTAAAAGATATAAAGACAAGGTTACCACCGTGCACTTTTGGTCTGATGGTCCAAGCAAACAAGAACAAGAAGAACTTTTTTCTTCTGGGGTTTGAAAGGACAACGCGGAACTTCTTCCCCACTTCTCATGGTAAGGGCGCACCAGACGGCATTGGCGGAACAGTAAAAAGAACAGCTGACAACCTGGTCCTGAGAGGAAATTATGTGACGGATGGACACATATTCTTCAAAAAGGTCTCAAACAGTCTGAATGGTGTTCAGCTGTACCACATTGTGGAAGAAGACATGCAAAAAGATACAACACACTTCTCATGAATCCTCTCAAACCGGTTCCCTCAACAAGACAAATACACCAGATCATCGCACATAAGGACAGGATCCACAACAGACAACTATCCTGCTTTTGCAGCGAGATGTTGGATTGCCAGTGCTTCTGCCCAGCTACCTCCTATTACCATGGCAACCCAGGAGAACAGCAGAGTGATACACGGAGGGCAAGGAAGAAGAGACCTCTGGCCATGTTGTGGGAGGAGATGGAAAATGAGATGGAAGAGGGTATGGAGATGAAAGATGTAATGGAGGAGTTGGACGAAGAACCTTTGAAAGGTCCTGAGGGTACGTTGACAGTAACGACTGTTAGCAGCCTTAGTAATGGAGACTGGTTAGCAGTAGTATATGATGACCACTGGTGGCTAGCCAAGACCATCGATGTGGATAATGAGCAACAAGATGTGAAAGTGGAATTTCTGCATCCCCATGGTCCAACAGAAAAGGTTCAGCCCAAATGTGGCAAGAAGGATGTCTGTTTCTGCCCAGTTCAAGACATCATATAGTGAAACTAATCAGAAATGCAGAAGGAAAGGAAGAGGAGAAGTGGGTGAGAAAGTGGAGATCAGGAAGTGGTGTAGAGGAGGTAGATGAAAGCAGGGACGAGAAGAAGGCGTCCTGTTCTCCATTACTGTTTTTGTTGTTGGAAACGGTGCATTTTGTAATAGTTGGAAACAGTGTATGTAAAGTTTGTTGTTTATTACAATTGAGTTAACAAAATGTTCAGTATAAGACAAGGAGTTATTAGTTCTTATTATTGTCACTTCCATCTGTTTAAAAAATTTAGCAGAGATGCAAATCCAATTTTGTCAACTCCGTCAGTTTCTCGTCAACACCGTCAGATCATTGTCAACACCGTAAGATGTTTATTTTTGTTAATCTTGGGGAAAATACAAATTCCTTCTTCAGTTTATGTTGTTTAAGTAATAAAGTAGCATTAGATCTTCATCCTCTTGTGTCTTATTTACTTAATGATCTTTTTTTATCATATCAAAATTAAAAACAAAGTTTGAAAATGCTAATATTTCTAACTCTGGGTTTTCAGAATAGTGTGAAATTACACCTGAGGTTTATATATTATATTTTATTGCATACCAGAGTAACTAAACACTATTACAACATACCTCAAAACTTTAGATTCTTGTTGGACTGGAATAATTAGAATTATATACTTTTTTGTGTGTCTGACGGAGTTAACACAAATCAAGTTTCAAAGGGAATGAATGAATGAATGAAAACTTTATTTAACAGATTGCAGAATGGGTACAATACAGTATGGCTCAATACATACAATTGTTAAGGGGATGCAGACCTGAGAAAGACGTTTGTCTTGTTTCCATCAGGGTCCCCCATTTTCAATTCATATAGACATTTATGACATACACAACATACATGACATTTATGGCATAGGGACATATAGGTATTTAGTACTGATACATTTGTGACATAAGCTGTATTCAAATATACAGTACTGTTACCCCTAGATCCTGACAGAGTATATACATATGATGGGGAGGGGACTGTACATTAGGAGGGGGTGGGTGGGTGGGAGGGAAATATACATACGGCGGGGAGGGAATATATACATGCGGTGGGGAGGAGACTGTCTATTAGGAGGTGGTGGGGGTTTTGGGCATTTACAGTGGCCAGTTTCGAATTGCAGCCTCCCGTAGGTGCTCTTTAAGAGCGGTTTTGAATGTGGGCAGGGATTCACATTCCTTTACAGCTTTGGGTAGGGCGTTTCACATTGTTGTGGCATAATTGCGAAACGTGTTTAGTCCCTTGTTTTAGCCAAATCTGGGTTTAACATCATTTGTTGAGCTTCCTCTGGTGTAGTGGTTGTGGTATTCACTGACCTTTGGGAAGTATTTTGACATGTACATGGGTACCCCGGTCGTATAGTGTATCTTGTAGACCAGGCCCATTGCAAGTTGCTGTACTCTGTCGTCTACTCTAAGCCATCCTAGGTTGGCAAAGTGGGCAGGGGTGAGGTGGGTTCTGGGGTTCAGGTCAAGTAGTAGTCTGACCAGTTTGTTTTGTGATGTTTGTAATTTTGTTTTAAGCGCCTTTGAGGTGCTTTGGTACCATGAGGTGCACGCATAGTCATAGTACCCTTGAATGAGTGCTCCTGCCAGAGTCTTCAGGGTATTCTTGTTTACCAGAGAGGAGATCCGGTACAAGAATCTAGTTCGTTGGTTGACTTTTTTTATTACATTGGATGCCATTTTGTCACAGGAAAGATTTGCCTCTAGGATGGAACCCAGGTAGGTAATTTCGTCTTTCCTTGTGACAATATTGTCACCCACTGTAACTGAGAATCCGTCGGTCTTGCTGAGTTTGTTATTTGAACCGAAGAGAATGGACTCTGTTTTGCCCATGTGTAATGATAGTTTGTTATCAGCGAGCCATATGCAGATTTTGCCTAGTTCCGTGCTGAGGGTTTTTTCAACCTGCAATTTGTTCTTGTCAGAGACCAGCAGGGCTGAGTCGTCCGCAAACAGGAACAAGTTGCAGTCACAGGCTGACGACATGTCATTTGCATAAATTAGGAACATGTGAAAATGTTGAAAATGTTTTTCTATGTAGAGCCCGCACCTTTACATGGTTAAATAGCTCAGACCTTTCTCTACATGAATATATAACTCTAATCAATATAGTGTGTATTCTCAAAATATAATATTTAAAAAGTGTTTTGTCCCGACTCTCAAGAATCAGTGAGGTACAAAAATAAATTTGCTGGATTTAACGTGACTTCCTTTAATCTAAGGTTAATTTGGTACAATAATACAATAATTGAATGCGGGTATAAACCACGGCCACTTCCCATCTTCTATCCGAATACAGATAAAGATACAGATAATGAAGTCTCCGCACACCCAGGGCACGAAATTAACTTTTTGACTCACCGGCCAGTGGCGGGTAGATGGGAAAATTCTACCCGCCAAGCATATTTCTTACCGGCCAAAAAATATACGCATTTTTGTGTCACATATATATACATTTTTTTCAGTACATTTCAAGTAGATAAGCTATTATGTTGAAGAATACACACTTAAAGAGGCCAGAGTTAAATTTGTACTATCGCTCTCTCTCTGAAGTCTAAACTTCACAACACACAATCTAAAACCCCTCCCTACCTCCCTCTCCCAACACACACACACACACACACACACACACACACACACACACACACACACACACACACACACACACACACACACACACACACACACACACACACACACACACACACACACAGACAGACAGAGAGAAAGGGCTCCTTAATTGAACAAGTAGAGAGAGGGATGGACCTCAGCTCAGCTGTTTTCTGTCTGAGCAGGATTGAATTAATGAATGAATGAAAACTATTTAACAGATTGCAGAATGGGTACAATACAGTACGGCTCAATACACACAATTGTTAAGGGGATGCAGACCAGAGAAAGACATTTGTCTTGTTTACATCAGGGTCCCCCATTTTCAATTCATATTGACATTTATGACATACACAACATACATGACATTTATGGCATAGGGACATACAGATTGGCTACTTTAGCTCAGAGGCTCTGGTTTAGCTTAGCTAGCGGCTAACGTTATTTTCCCCCGACGGAAATGAATGACTAGGATGCCAAGCTTGTTAGAAGCATTGGAATTTACACTGCACATAGAAACAGCGTGGGAAAAAAAGCTGGGACTGATTTAGTTCACAAAATGCGACCAAAGCACTCTGGAGCTATGCTATATGTCTTCACATGCGGAAGTTTGTCACGTTTCACAAGCGGTTGTTGTTGGGCGTATACGTAGCTACCTTGGGCTACTTCTGATTGGTGAGCAATGAGAGCACAGAACTTCTGATTGGTAAGCATGACTGGCACGCAAGAAAGAAACTTGAATCAAACTCGCTGTATAACGTATCCCAAATCGCAGGCTTTGCGATTTGCTAAAAGGTGACTGTCGTAAGACCAAAACACACGCAGTTTTAATTATTTGACATGACTATTTTCATTTTGTTACCCACCACGTGGCGTACAGACCTCTCAGTGTCACTCGCCAAACCTAAAATATGCCTGCCATTGGCGGGTGGCGGGCTGTAATTTCGTGCCCTGCGCACACCGTAGTAGAATAACGTTAAGCCTAATTCTTAATCTGTCTGGATAAGGATATCTGCAGAAAAAAGCAGTTGATTCCATAATTGGAGAAGAGTTGGAAATGAGTTCAAGGAGAGTGTCATAATTAAGAGGTACATTGGCAGGAGGAATGACCATTGTTGTGAAGGATCAGATTAAACCGAATATGTATATTTATTTATATATATATATTTAGTTGTATTTGTATATCGTTTGATATCCCCTGTATATTCCTTGTACAATATGCATTGAATATCCCCGTTTCTACTAAACAGCCCATAATAGTTTCATTCTACCATTGGACTAGAACCTGGCGCCAGGTTGCCATACCCCTAGGTTCAAGTTCAATCGTGCCGCCTAACATGTCGAGGCAGCCCCCGGTTCCGCGCAGTAATATGCCGGGCGAAATACGTGTGGTACTATTTGTTCATAGCGCATATATATATGACGCTCGTAAAGTAGAACTTTCTTTTAGTCCAGTTCTTTACCCTCCAACAGAGTGACAGACGCAAAAGCCTCCCCACGAAGCACGTGCGGTGTAGTAGGGCCTACTTGGCCCAGAATAGGTGTAACTGAGGGGTACAATTCCCTGACTGTATTACTAGATATGATACTTACTACCACTACCTTTGTACTTAATATTCGGCCACCCAGTACACGGCATAAATATATTATCATGAACACTCTCACGTAGATGAAACGGATCCAACACAAATGTACGAATTAGAAACAGGTCTTTATTTCCTACACAGCGATGGTGTGTAGAATAAGCACTTAATCACTTAATTACATTTATGAATTGAAATAGTATGCACTTTTATGGCAAGGAGTATTCGTCGGTATATCAATAGATAATGTCCAATCTCTGAAGGCGCAGGTGGTAAATATACGACCTGGAATAGTTAAGGAATAACAGCAATGATACTTTAATGATTATAGGCTGGATACACTAGAGGGGGTTAATCCGGTCGCTTGTAAGCCGACAGGAGTAGGAGGGGGGGGGGGGTAGAATCCAGCTGCCTCGTCCGGCCAAGGGTATCCCAGGAGAACCCACTGTAGTGCCGTTCAATGCGCCGGCGATCCTTGGACCACAGATGAAAGCAGGTGGACTCTTTGTGGGCCGGCTCTCTCCGGTCCACGGGGGAGAGATGTGGAGAGACCTCGTCTTGCAGAGCGTCTCCTCACCTTGCGTCCTCTCCAGGGGGGGGGGTTCCAACACACGGTAGTGTCGGGGGTCTTTATCCATAGAATAATCAAAGTATCCAAAGCATAATCCGTGCCTGGGAAGGCGGGCTGTCGTCGGTAGAATAATCCGGTATACAGGTCCACTCGCTCGTCGACTCTGGGGCTCCTCGGGTGCAGCTTCACATAGGGTCAACCACCCTGGGTAAGCAGCCAGTTCTCTGCCCGAAACGATGGGGTACTGACTACGGTAGTATTCTCACCGCACGAAGCACTATATATTAACAGACTATTATTAGCTTAATAGACTACGTCCAACTCGACGATATAGTGCCAAATATGACTATTCAAATATTAATATACACAATGTCTCAATACCGATGGTAGGCCGAACTTGGCCTTACTCCCACACGTGGCATCGCGGGGAGGCTTTACGTCTGTGACTCTATTGGAGGGTAAGAAACTGGACTGAAAAGAAAGTCCTACTTTAGTAGCGCAGTATATATACGCACTATGAACAAATAGTCCCATTAGTGGTGCGGTAGCCAAATTCCTACGCGGAACTAGGACTTGTTCGTACATGTCGAGCGGTACGTTTGAACTGGGTCTGAGGGGTATGGCAGCCTGGCACCAAGGTCTCGACCAATAGTAGAATGGAGACTATTATGGGATGTTCAGTAGGCTAGAATGGATATTCAATGCATATTGTACAAGGAATATACAAGGGATATCAGGGAATATTAGAGAATATACAAATACAATTAAATATATATATATAAATAAATATATATATTCGGTTTAATCTGGCCCTTCACAACAGCCACCCCCTGAATAGGTCCCAGACCTAATCAGTTAAACGGAGACAGATTAATCGCGTTGTCTATTTACACATAAGGGTTTGCTGTAGGGGTCAGTCAACTTCACAAAGTCATAGGGTTGTAGGGTCATGGTCATCATCGATTGTGTCTGGGAGTCGAGGCAGTTCTATGAGCCTTGCCACGGGACGGGTGTAAGTGCGACCCTGGACGAGCACTTCAGCTGCTCGGACCTTGCCGTCGGCACCGGTGATCACTTTGCTTACGCGGCCGGCCGGCCACATAGCTCTGGGCAGTGATTGATCAATAATCATGACGACTGTTCCTTCTGTCAAATTGTCTCTCTCCTTTACCCACTTCTGGCGGGTCTGTAGAGACGGTAGGTAGTGCAGTAGGAAACTGTTCCAAAACTTGTCGGCTAATACTTGGCTGTACCTCCACATTCGTCGGCCGTTCGCTTCTTCAGGCCGGTACATTGTCTGGGGTAATGTGGGATCTAGCCGCCCCATCAGGAGTGTGTTGGGGGTAACTGGGTCGATATCCGCCACATCACTGGAGACATATCCGAGGGGCTTCGAGTTAAGTACTCCCTCAATCTCCGTGAGGACTGTCATTAGGACTTCTTCCGCCACAGTCTGGGCCCCAAGTACTGCGTACAGGGCTGTCTTTATGGAGCGCACTTCTCGTTCCCAAGTGCCACCGAAGTGGGGTGCGTTTGGGGGGTTGAATTGGAAATCAACCTGTGCTGGAGCGAGGTGGGTCTTAAGTTCTGGGCCCATAGCTTGGAAGCTCTCTCTCAGCTCTCTTTCGCCGCCTTTAAAGTTTGTCCCATGATCGGACAATAGGGTAGACCAGGGGTGGGCAATTATTTTTCCCGGGGGGCCGAATGAGCAACTGAAAATATGTTGGGGGGCCGGGCCAAAATTCCAAACTCAATTATGCATAATATACATTTTATTTCTATATAAAAAGCAGTAAATGGCATTGTTTTGAAACTTTTGACCCCTGGTAAGAGTGTATGTTATTATTTGGCAATTAAAAGGTGCGGTTAGCTTTCAAAAATATAATTTATTCAAATAGAATTTATTTCCAAAATGATAAACAAAATGTGAAACATTAATAACAAAGGGCATTTTGAGTTTCATATACTATTGAAACAAGGATTTTCTTAGCTTTCTAAAGACATCACATCATCTTATAGCAAAAATAAACAAGACATGTCACTGAACTGTGTAAAGAAAAGTGTCCCAGTTTTGTAGCCTTTTTTACTTTACATGCCTATATTAAACATTTAATGTTTTCAGAACTGTGCAAAAAAAAGAAAAAAAAATATCAAGTGTCCCATTTCACTTGTTATATTTCCACATTTTAGTGTTCTTCAGTTCTTTTTTTTTCATTCAGTAGGAGAAATCCAGTCTCTGTTGAGCTTTAACAAGTCCATCAAAGTCAGGTTGCATGTCTGAGGTGGAGATGCGAAGCACAGCTGCCAGATGTTCATCAGTGAGAGAGGATCTGTACCTGGACTTGGTAAATGTCATGACTGAGAATGTCTGTTCACATATGTAGGTGGATCCAAAGAGAACCAACATCGTCTGAGCATGTCTCCTAAGCGTATACTGTGCGTGTGAACGTTGACATAAAAAAAAAAAAAAAAAAAAAAAAATCAAAAAAAATATTAAAAAAAAAAAAAAAAAAAAAAAAAATTTATTTTTTTTTATTATCATGTAATCTTTCGCGGGCCGGTCAGCATCATCCCGCGGGCCGGATCCGGCCCGCGGGCCGTACAATGCCCAGGTCTGGGGTAGACGGTCTTCCTTTCCGTGATATGAATCTACGGAAGGCCATAAGGAATGAGTCTGTGCTCATGGTCGGGAGAAGCTCGATGTGTATCGCTCTGGTGGTCATGCATTTGAATACAATACCCCACCGCTTCTCGGTTCCTCTTCCTTTCTTTATGTGCAGCGGGCCAAAGCAGTCCATACCCGTTGAGTGGAATGGCTTGTCACCGATTCGGAGGCGACATGGAGGAAGGTCAGCCATCCTTGGTATGCTGGGCTGCGCGCGCCACTTGCGGCAGTCTAGACATGTTCGTTGGAAGCGTCGTACCGCCTCTCTTCCTTGTAGGATCCAGTAACGACGTCTGATTTCCGCGAAGACTCTTTCTGCTCCTGCGTGATGTACATCCTCATCGTATTTCTTTATAATCAGCTCTGTGACCTTGTGTCGGCTGTTCAATACGATCGGGTATTTAATGTCATCCGGTAGATTGGGGGCTCTGCGTAGGCGACCACCCACTCTGATGAGGGTGTGAGCGTCGCTCTCGGGGGCCAGGTGAATTAATCTGCTGTCGGATGGGACGGGCTTTCCTCCCTGTAGACAGGCCAATTCATCGGGGAACGAGTCTCTCTGGGCTCGCTGCAGTAGAAGCAATTCTGCTTCCTCGTAGTTAGCCGCTGACATATCAGCGGGGGACTTGCACTCTGGGTGGTACCGCAGGAATGTTCTTTGTTGTGCACTCTCTATGGACGTGCAATAGTTTATGTTAGGGTCGGTGGAGGCTACGGTGCTCAATCCACAGAACACAGACTTCTTAATTTCCACCTCCTCTGGACTTGCTTCCCTCGGGATAGGCATGGGCCACTGTCCTTCCGGGAGTCTTAGGAATGCGGGGCCGTCACTGTAGACATTGCGACGGGTGAGGTCATCCAGGGGCATCCCCCGGGTGATGACGTCAGCTGGGTTCTGTTTTGTATCAACGTAGCGCCACTCTGTTTCTCCGGTTAACTCTTCGGTTAAGTCTTGAATCTCGGTGACTCTGACTCCCACGAAGACTTTGTACTTGCATGAGTCCGATTTGATCCAGGCGAGTACCGTCGTGGAATCTGACCACAGGATTGTTCTAGACACCGGTATGGTGAGCTCACGTTGGATGAGCGTGGCTAGGTGCGCTCCGGCTAGGGCTGCGCAGAGCTCTAGACGTGGGATAGATTGTTGCTTGCGTGGGGCTATTCTCGAGCGGGCGAGGACAAATGCTGTGTAGATCTCTCCCCCCTGGTCTTGGGCCCGCAAGTAGGCTACTGATCCGTATGCGACCTCTGAGGCGTCACTGAAGACGTGTAAGTCCATTTTACATGTCTCTGGCCTCACCGTGGGTGGGAAGTAGCTTCGGCGCATATTAACGCCTGGGAGTGAGTGGAGCTCCATCTCCCACTCTCTCCAGGTGGATGCAAGGTGTGCGGGAATGGGGTCGTCCCAGCCCTGGTCCTTGTCCCACAATGCTCGTACAATCATTTTTGCCGTGGTGGTGTACGGTAGAATACATCCTAGCGGGTCATATTGTCGGGCGAGTGTTGTGTACACACTCCGTCTGGTGGTCGGCGCCGCCGCCGGCCTTCCCTGCTCCGTAGTCAGGGGCTTGTGTCTGTAGTGAAGCGAATCTGTTTTGAATCGCCACACCAATCCCAGGGTCATCTCCTGGGCTTCTCCCGGGATTGTAGCCATCCAGGTCTCGCTGCTGGCTGCCTTGTCCTCGGAGGAGAGGCTGCGCAGTACTTGCGGATCGCTGCTGGCCCACTGCCTGAGATCAAAGCCGCCTTTGATCAATGAGGCGCAGAGTTTAATCAGGAGAGCCTCGGCTTCTTCCTGGGTTGAAAGGCTTTGTAGACAGTTGTCTACGTAGAAGCTGTTCTTTACGCTGTGTCGGACCTCTTCGTCCGCTGCTGGGTCCTCTGCTACATGTTTCTGTAGTGCAAATGTCGCACAGCAGGGGCTGCACGTCGTTCCGAAGGGGAGGACTTCCCATTGGTAGATGGCTGGGTGCTCATCTCCTGGCTTCTCTCTCCATAGGAACCGTAACAGGGGCTTGTCCGCCTCTACTAATCTCACCTGCAGGAACATTCCTTTAATGTCCCCGCTGATGGCCACCTTTTCCTGGCGGAAGCGGAGTAGAACGCCGAGTAGGGAGGGGCCGAGTGTGGGACCGGGCAGTAACTCTTTATTCAGATTTTGGGATCCGATCTGGTAGCTGCAGTTAAATACTATGCGGTCTTTACCGTTGTGATGGACCTTGTGGTGGGGCACGTACCACGATTCAGTGGTCTGGTCAGCCTCTTTAATGTCCATCTTTGTGACGTGTCCCGCTGTGATGAGCTTCTCAATCTCAGCGCGGTATACACTCTCTTGGGCGGGGTTCTTGGCTAAGCGCCGCTCCGTGTTCAGCAGGTACCGTTCTATGGCGTCTGTCTTGGCGTGGAAAGTAGGCATTCCTTCTCGCCGCAGGAGTGGCGTGGCGTATCTCAACACGCCTTTGACCGGGACTCTCTTGGTCCCTGTCTCGAGGAGGTGAATGGCGTAAATGTCATCTTTAGAGCGAATGTCTTTCTTTCCATTCTTAAAGGGCATTTGTTCCAAGCTCCATAGCCGCTCTACGTGTTGCAGGAGTGCGGTTTCTCCCTCTGTGACTCGGGAGTGGAGACATCTAGTGGCTGTACTTCGGTTGAGAGATTTGGCGAGCGGGCCTTGGAGAGTCCATCCCAAACGGGTCTCGACTGCTGCAGGACAGCCTCGGGTCCGGTATGAACCCGGTCTATCGGGACAATGAGGTCTGCATGGTCGGAGCCTATCAACAGGGTCGGCATAGCATTGTCTATGAGCGGGATCGGTAACTTGCGCAGATGTGCATATTTCTCCATCAGCTTGGCGACGGGGTATGTGTACCGCGACAGTCCTATTTCTTGGCTGGTGAAAGCGTCTGCAATCTGGTACCGTCGCTCAGGCTGGCCGCTTGCTGCGATAGAGAATGAGACATTCTCGCCCTTTATCGTCTTCAAATCTCGTCTTATTGTCCGAATTGTCATTTGGGTTTCGCTTCCCCGCAGCCCTAGCTGGGCCGCAGCGGAGGCGAGCAGCAGGGTCTTCTCTGACCCGTCATCGAGGACGGCGTAAGTGTCCAGGACTTTATTCTGGTGGCTTAGTGTCACACGCACTACTTTTAGGAGTACTCGGGCTCCACTGCTGCTGGCGGGATCGATGTACATGACGCTCGCTTTGCGGCTGGATGGTGCAGGTGAAGGGCGCCGTCTGTTACTGTCGTGAAGTATGTCCAGATGGGCTCCATCGCACTTGGTGCACCTTTTCTTTAAGCGGCATTCGGCTGCCATGTGTGAGCGCGCACAGCGAAAACAGCGCTTGTTGGACTTTATCCATTGACCTGCTTCCTCCGCGTTCAGCTTGGGG
Source organism: Notolepis coatsorum (assembly GCF_963971535.1). Classification (NCBI taxonomy): domain Eukaryota; kingdom Metazoa; phylum Chordata; class Actinopteri; order Aulopiformes; family Paralepididae; genus Notolepis; species Notolepis coatsorum. The sequence continues at coordinate 36,434,209 of NC_140183.1, read as the reverse complement.
AAGGAGTCACATTGCGCTAGCCAGTGTTCTTTCTCACAGTAGGGGCACACTATCTTCCACTTCTCCGTTCTGGAGGGGGTACTGTGGCTCCTGCTGCTCGGTACTGACTCCGATTGGTGCATCACAGTCACCGATCTTCTTCCATCATTTAGTCGTCTGGTTCCTTCTCTGGAGCCAGGGGTGCTCCGTCCGAATGTATCTAGCCGTAGGCTGCTGACTTCTCTCGCCAGGAAGTCTGCTAGATCGAGGAGGTTCGGTTCGGGGCCATTCGGGTCTCTGTGGTCCCTCTGCCGCCTAAAGCGCTCCTGACGAGCGGGCGGCAGCTTCTCCAGGATCCTTTCCACATTTGAGTTGGCGTAAAGTTCATACTTCCCCTTCTCTCTTTGCGCTCCCAACATCCCTACCAGGGACTGCACTCTGATGGACAGGTCGTCCAGTGCTCGATTGTCTATTGCTGGGGGTAAGCGGTCGATGTGTCGGATCTCCTGGATCACGTAATCCCATATGCGCCCATACCTCTGGTCCAATGCTACCAGCGCTGCTGTGTATGGGGTGGTGGAAGTCGCGTAGGCGAGCGCTATATTATGTGCGCGGGGCACCTTTAAGTGCTGCAGTAGGATGGCGTATTTGTGGCGTTCATCCAATACATCCACCAACATGGTCTCCAGACACATGCGGAGTTCTGTATACTGGGCCCGGTTCTCTTGGGTGAAGTCGGGTACCATAGGCGTGCCAATGTATGACGCTGACTGTGGATACATCGGCGAGCGTTGGGGGGGAGGCCTCCTAGGCGAGTCTCCTCCCGCTCCTTGGTATGGGCTGGTACCGGCAGTGTACCATGGCCCGCTTGTCCAGGTGCTGTTCCTCGGTGCGGGTCGTGCGTCGTGCTCACCCGTGTATAGAGTCGGGGGTCTGTAGCGCAGCTCCGCGGGAGTATAGCCTGGGCTGTACCGGACCTCCTGGTCCGGTAGAGTACTGTGCTGTCTTCGGGCGCGGTTCTCCTCCTCTTCCTCTTCGTCTTCAGTTAGGTCATCCAGTGCTTGTAGTCTCTGGTTTAGCCTCTCCACAGGATATGCTGCTCCTTCCCGGTTGCTAGGTCTCGCTTGGACCGGTGGGGGGAGGTGGTCTGTGGGGGGTATAGACCTCGTCTGTTGGTCAAGTTCAGGGTTGTTTACTCGGCTAGGGGATGCCGCCCTGGAGGTGTGTCTAGACGAGTTCCTGGAGCCTCTGGCGGAGGGAGAGGGTGTTATCCGTCTGATCAGCTGTTCTATTAGTTGCGCTTGCTGTCTGTCGCGCTCTGCGTCCCGTAGAGCACCAGCAGCTGCTCGCTGGCTGTCTGCTCGGTCTCGGGCCACATTCTCTTCCATCTGAATGAGTCTTATTTCCAGGCGTATGTGCTCTTCTTCGCTCCGTTGCTGTAGCTGCAATCGATCGCGTTCACCCTGGAGTCTATCGCGTTCAGTAGAGGCTTTCAGGCTGACGAGGAATGCCTGCTGTAGGGTCCTCTCTGCCTCGCTGGGAGAAGGCGGTTGTATAGGGGAGCCTTCCCTCGGGGTACTCCTTGCGGAGCCTTGGAGCTCTATCTCCACGGTGCTCTCCCCGTCTTCTTCCGTGCCGAGTTCTCTCTCGGTAGCGTTGTATTCCTCCCGGGACTCATCGGGGACTACTTCTTCAGTACTGGCGGGGTGTGAAGTCATGTCTGGTTCCCACTGGTCCCCACCGTGAACTTGGTCAGTTACATTAGAGCCCGTAGGGGCCTCTATGGTCGGGGTAGTCTGGGCGTTGGGGTTAGACATACTTTTACTTTCTAGTTTTACCGCGTTTACTGTTAGTAGAAGACTAGGTTGTTGACTGACAGCGTAAGCCTCTAAGTACTGAGGGAGCCGTCGTTCGCGCTGCGGGCGTTGGTTAGGAGGATCGTTTCGTGGAGTGTTCATCATAGGCCATTTCAATATTAATAACACTATATTAATATTACACTAATTACCATCCGGCTCGAAGGACCAATTGTAACTGAGGGGTACAATTCCCTGACTGTATTACTAGATATGATACTTACTACCACTACCTTTGTACTTAATATTCGGCCACCCAGTACACGGCATAAATATATTATCATGAACACTCTCACGTAGATGAAACGGATCCAACACAAATGTACGAATTAGAAACAGGTCTTTATTTCCTACACAGCGATGGTGTGTAGAATAAGCACTTAATCACTTAATTACATTTATGAATTGAAATAGTATGCACTTTTATGGCAAGGAGTATTCATCGGTATATCAATAGATAATGTCCAATCTCTGAAGGCGCAGGTGGTAAATATACGACCTGGAATAGTTAAGGAATAACAGCAATGATACTTTAATGATTATAGGCTGGATACACTAGAGGGGGTTAATCCGGTCGCTTGTAAGCCGACAGGAGTAGGAGGGGGGGGGGGGGTAGAATCCAGCTGCCTCGTCCGGCCAAGGGTATCCCAGGAGAACCCACTGTAGTGCCGTTCAATGCGCCGGCGATCCTTGGACCACAGATGAAAGCAGGTGGACTCTTTGTGGGCCGGCTCTCTCCGGTCCACGGGGGAGAGATGTGGAGAGACCTCGTCTTGCAGAGCGTCTCCTCACCTTGCGTCCTCTCCAGGGGGGGGGGTTCCAACACACGGTAGTGTCGGGGGTCTTTATCCATAGAATAATCAAAGTATCCAAAGCATAATCCGTGCCTGGGAAGGCGGGCTGTCGTCGGTAGAATAATCCGGTATACAGGTCCACTCGCTCGTCGACTCTGGGGCTCCTCGGGTGCAGCTTCACATAGGGTCAACCACCCTGGGTAAGCAGCCAGTTCTCTGCCCGAAACGATGGGGTACTGACTACGGTAGTATTCTCACCGCACGAAGCACTATATATTAACAGACTATTATTAGCTTAATAGACTACGTCCAACTCGACGATATAGTGCCAAATATGACTATTCAAATATTAATATACACGATGTCTCAATACCGATGGTAGGCCGAACTTGGCCTTACTCCCACACGTGGCATCGCGGGGAGGCTTTACGTCTGTGACTCTATTGGAGGGTAAGAAACTGGACTGAAAAGAAAGTCCTACTTTAGTAGCGCAGTATATATACGCACTATGAACAAATAGTCCCATTAGTGGTGCGGTAGCCAAATTCCTACGCGGAACTAGGACTTGTTCGTACATGTCGAGCGGTACGTTTGAACTGGGTCTGAGGGGTATGGCAGCCTGGCACCAAGGTCTCGACCAATAGTAGAATGGAGACTATTATGGGATGTTCAGTAGGCTAGAATGGATATTCAATGCATATTGTACAAGGAATATACAAGGGATATCAGGGAATATTAGAGAATATACAAATACAATTAAATATATATATATAAATAAATATATATATTCGGTTTAATCTGGCCCTTCACAACAATAGGCATTGAGATATCGTGTAGATTAATAGTTGAATGGTCATAGTTTGGCACCATACCGTCGAGTTGGACGTATTCTATTAAGCTAATAATAGTCTATTTATGTATGGTGCATCGTTCGGTTCGAGTTCTACAGTTATCAGTACCCCCATCGTTCCTGACGTTATCTGGACGCTTATCCAGGCTGGTCAGACCCCTAGTGGTGATCGCATCCGAGGAGCTCCGGGTCAAGAGCGACTGGACCTGTATATTGGATTACTCTACCCGACGACGGCGAGCCTTCCACGGCTCTTGGATTATGCTTTATGTGCTTTGATTATTCCATGGATAAAGGCCAACACTGTCGAGTGTTGGAATTACCCCCCGGAGAGGACTACAGGTGAGGCGGCGCTCTACATGTGAGGTCGCACCACGTCTCTCCGTTGTGGACCGGCAGATACCGTTCCACAGAGGTCCAGCTGTGTTCGTCTACGGCCCCAGGTTCTGTGGGCACTGGGTCTAAGACTTTGGATTCTCCCAAGACACCGTCGGCCAGATGGGATACCGCCAGCGACTTCTCTAACCCCCCCCTCCTACTGTCTTACAACCAGCGGGACCCCCCCCCCCCCTTAGTGTATCCAGCTATAATTATTTAAGTACTATCGCTATCGTTTCCTAAATATTCCAGGTTGTATACTTACTCCCTGCGCAACCAGAGATTGGACATTCAATGTTGATTTACCTACGAATACTCATTTGCCATAAAAGTGCATACTTAACATTTCAAATCATAAATGTAATTAAGTGAATATTGTGTACACCCTTTGCTGTATTAAATATTCGATTTGGTCCATTTGTGTTGGTTCGTTTCATCAGGTGGGAAAGTGTTCATCATACTTATATCTTGTACTGGGTGGCCAGAAGTTAAAGTACATGAGGTAGTGGTATTAAATGTGACAGGGGAGGGTTGAATTGGATGATACGAAATTGGGATGGGAGAAAAATAGAAAAATGGGAGAAAAAGTGGATCAAAAACAAAAAAAATATCATATCTAACAATACAGTCAGGGAGTTGTACCCCTCAGCTACAACCATGGTTCTAAACAGGGGCTTTTGTAATTGAAGAGAGTGCTGCTCCTCCTCTTTCTGCTGACTACACAAAATAGTGGCCTGACCTCCCATTATATACCACACACACACACACACACACACACACACACACACACTTATGGGAGTACATGCACACACACACACACACACACACACACACACACACACACACACACACACACACACACACACACACACACACACACACACACACACACACACACACACACACACACACACACACACACACACACACACACACACACACACACACACACACACACACACACACACACACACACACACACACACACACACACACACACATACATACAAACAAACAAACTCTCTCGGAACACAGTGTGAGAAGAGCATTTATGCGGGTGAACACCAGAAGAGCAGCTGGCCCAGATGGGATAACAGGACGGATACTCAAGTCCTGTGCTAACCAGCTAGCCCCAGTGTTCACTACCATATTTAATCTATCCCTGGCTGAGTCCGTGGTCCCTGCCTACTTCAAGGTGTCCACTATAATACCGGTACCAAAGAAATCCTCCCCAACAGGTCTAAATGACTACAGACCGGTGGCACTCACGTCATGAAATGTTTTGAGAGGCTGGTTAAGGATTACATTTGTGCCTCCCTACCCAGTGATATGGACCCTTTGCTATTTGCATACAGGCCAAACAGGTCCACTGATGATGCGGTCTCTCAGGTACTACACAGTACCCTCTCTCACCTAGACTGCCAGAAGGGGGGCTATGTGAGACTGTTGTTCATTGACTATAGCTCAGCGTTCAACACCATAGTCCCCACCAGACTGGTGGACAAGCTGATCGAGCTGGGTCTGAGCTCCGCTCTGAGCGCCTGGCTACTGGACTTTCTGAGTGAAAGGCCCCAGGCGGTCAGGGTGGGGGGTCAGACCTCCAACACCATCACCCTTAGTATCGGGTCCCCCCAGGGCTGTGTTCTGAGCCCCCTGCTGTATTCACTATACACACATGATTGTGTGGCCAAGTTCAGCTCCAACTCCATAGTGAAGTTTGCGGACGACACGGTGGTGGTGGGGCTGATCTCTGACAATGACGAGAAGGCCTACCGGGAGGAGGTTGATGCACTGGAACGCTGGTGTCAGGACAACGGCATGGTGGTGTAGTGGTTAACACTGTCGCCTCACAGCAAGAAGGTCCAGGGTTCGATTCCCGCTTGGGGACCAGGTTTCCATGATGCCAGTTACCCAGTTGGGGTATCTCCCAGGCCTTTCTGTGTGGAGTTTGCATGTTCTCCCCGTGCTCGCAAGGGTTTCCCCCCCCGATAAGATAAACCCAATGGAAAAACATGCACTACAATAGATCGCTAACGCTGTGGCGTCCTTGACGAAGACGGACAGGAGCACTTGGATTGGTCCCCTGGCGCGGCTCACGTTGACGCCTGTCTGCTCCCGGCTGCCCTTGGGGGGGGAAGGACGACGGGATGGGTTAATCGCAGATACGAATTGCATGCATGCATCGCATGTGTGCCGATTGATGACCTCTCTCTCTCTCTCTCTCTCTCTGCTCCTGAACATTGGTAAAAAACCAAGGAGCTGATCGTGGATTTGAGGAGAACACAGCAGGACACACACACACCACTGTGGATAAACGGGGCTACCGTGGACAGGGTGAGCAGCTTCAAGTACCTGGGGGTCCACATCTCAGAAGACATGGACAACACACATAGACTCAGTCGTAAAGAAGGCGAAGCAGCGCCTCTACCACCTGAGACAGTTAAGGAAGTTCAGAGTATCGGGGAAGATACTCCAGTCCTTCTACTCCGGAGCTGTAGAGAGCATCTTGACTGGAAACATCACTGCCTGGTATGGAAACAGCAAGGCACAGGACAAGAAGGCCCTACAGAGAGTGGTGTGCTCAGCTGAGTGTACTACGGGTATTGCACTACCACCCCTGCGGGTCTTATATAACAAGAGGTGCAAATCCAGAGCCTGCAGAATAATGAAAGACCCTCACCATCCCAACAACAGCCTGTTCAAGCTGCTGCGGTCAGGCAAACGCCTGCGTACACCAGCAACTAGGACAGAGACTTCGGCTCAGCTTCTTCCCCCAGGCCATCAGAGTCCTGAACACTGAACTCTCCACACACAAGCATACATGAGCACACACACAACACACAACTGTATACGCTCACACACTAACAGTTTTTTATGACTTTCATTTTCATCAGCGGGGGGGGGGGAGGGCAACCCGTGTTACCAAGTAAACAAATCACGGAACGATGGCCAGTTATCCCGCAGCATCCTAGTACTAGTAACGTTAGCTCTCAGAAGGTAGCCAGAAGCCTGCAGCATCCTAGTGCTACTATCGTTAGCTCTCAGAAGTTAGCCAGAAGCCTGCAGCATCCTAGTGCTACTATCGTTAGCTCTCAGAAGGTAGCCAGAAGCCTGCAGCATCCTAGTGCTACTATCGTTAGCTCTCAGAAGGTAGCCAGAAGCCTGCAGCATCCTAGTGCTACTATCGTTAGCTCTCAGAAGGTAGCCAGAAGCCTGCAGCATCCTAGTGCTACTATCGTTAGCTCTCAGAACGGTAGCCAGTTAGCCTGCAGCACCCTAGTACTAGTAACGTTAGCTCTCAGAAGGTAGCCAGTTAGCCTGCAGCACCCTAGTACTAGTAACGTTAGCTCTCAGAAGGTAGCCAGAAGCCTGCAGCATCCTAGTGCTACTATCGTTAGCTCTCAGAAGGTAGCCAGAAGCCTGCAGCATCCTAGTGCTACTATCGTTAGCTCTCAGAAGGTAGCCAGAAGCCTGCAGCATCCTAGTGCTACTATCGTTAGCTCTCAGAAGGTAGCCAGAAGCCTGCAGCATCCTAGTGCTACTATCGTTGGCTCTCAGAAGGTAGCCAGAAGCCTGCAGCATCCTAGTGCTACTATCGTTAGCTCTCAGAAGGTAGCCAGAAGCCTGCAGCATCCTAGTGCTAGTAACGTTAGCTCTCAGAATAGCCAGTTAGCCCGCAGCAACACCAACGGTAAGCGTGTCTCATTTAATTTCCACCACTGAAGCGGGTTTTCCCGTCCTCCTGTGTGTAGACAACCAGCTCTGCGTGTGCTCGCTCCACTAGTGAGGACTGGTCTCGCCCTCTGCTGGCGCGTGCTGTGTGTGCACTACAACCAATGCCGTCCCTGTCAAAACTCTGTTTCAGTGTAATAGAAACTGAAACGCATCTGTGATTTTGACCGTATTGATTTTCAATACCGTCGGGATTTCTAAATACCCTGGTATACCGTAATACCGTCATACCGCCCAAGCCTACTAACAGTCACTTTAGCATGAACACACACACACACGCTGCACACTCTCACACTCAACGGTCACTTTACACAATGGAAAGGTCACTTTAAAAAATAAAAAAGAACGGGAGTGGTTCTTGTATAGTAAATAGATGGATATAGCAAGTTAGCATAAGGACACATAGTATAACTGTAGATTATAATAGTATAGCATTGTATAGTAGTGTACATAAGACCCAGTGCCTCATCCGTAGCTAACATTGTATTGCACTATCGCAGGACCTTAGCATGTCTTACCATGCTTTTTGTAAATTTTATGTCTTATTCTTATTACTTGTATCATTGCACAAATGTCTTATTCTCATTATTACTTGTATTATTGCTCTAACTCTAACTCTTGACTTGACAAACAAACCAGCACACACACACTCTTTTCTTCTGTCCCTTACCCTCCCTCCTGCACTGTGACCTCTAGCCTGAGGTGAGCACAGAGGAAAGGGATAACGGCACAGATGTTTGGAGAAGAAAGTGTGGCTGAGATTGGCTGAGGTTTTAATCCCCTCTCAGCCACACACAATCACACACACACACAGTTTCTGGAATCCTTACAGCTACTGTAAAAAAAATAAAGAAATAAAGGGGGGTAACCAGAAAAGGGGGGGGGGGGTTGGATAGAAGGACTCACTCACGTTGTTTTAGATGGGTCGTTTGTTTACACTGGCAATGTTTGTAATTGTTGGGAATAAGATCGATGTATATTTTGAGTAACGATGGGAGGAAGTTCCAATTAGCTTAGTATCCAACGACAGTCAAACTCCTCAAGTGCATAGGAATATACCCAGTTTAGATGATCCCATGGGATGATACCATGGGAGCGGGAATCGAACTGGGAACCTCCGGATTACCAAACGACTGCTCTACCTCCCGAGCGGTCGCCCCAGAAGAGGATTGATCAGTATCATCACACAAACATTTGAAAATGGTTTACCTGTTACCACTGAGAGACAAATTGCATAGTACAGTAAGAAGTAGCTTTGTTTCCCCGTGCTGGACTACTACCACGGGAATGTTGGGGTTTTGACCCATCCTCTTCTTATAATTCTAAAACAAGGAAGTAGTTTGTAGCTATCAATCTGAGCACTCTTCCTTACATCTCCTTGTTGAACGGTTCTTAATCCCATGGTTTCATATGAGATGAACATAGCAAAGAATAAAAACATGCAATGTAAATGTTTTCAAAAAAAAAGAAAAAAAAATTAAATTATGATTACTGTATCTATCATAGACACTATTAGCACTATTAAAGGCCCAATCAGTGATCAAAAAGTAAACAAATGGGTAGACCCACTACCAAAACTAAGCACTAACAATGGAAACAATCTCTAGTTGACTGACTGAGGTTTTAATGCAAAGAACACTGAACAGGTTATGTTTTTAAATTGTATTTGCTGTATTTTGTGGCTGTAAAATGGAAAAACAAATCTATATTTACTCATTAACAAAAGGTAAAATAATTCCAAATAGCATATTTTCCATCTACAGATCTGTTAATGATATACGTTTGTGAATATACCCCATATTGATATGATACAAATACATAAATAAATCAATAAAGCCTGGATTGGGGCTTTAACTGCAGTTGTTTGCGCTTGTATTACGGTCATTCTTCTTTTACTGTCAAAGTAATAACTTCCCCCAAAAAGTATTGTTTTGGGGTTCTGGCCATATTAAGATGTGAAGGGGTTCTTGAGGGAGATAGAGACACTTGAACCAAAGCAAAGTGGAGCAAATGTTTGAACTACTATCCCCCGAAGAAAGAGCCAGCGAGACTGAAGTGACTGGTGAGAAAACAGACGAGGCTGTGAGAGTCAGGAGGTAACACTTGAATGAGGATATAATGATAGACAGACAAACAGACATTGAGTCAGACAGACATTGAGTCAGACAGACAGACAGACAGACAGACAGACAGACAGACAGACAGACAGACAGACAGACAGACAGACAGACAGACAGACAGACAGACAGACAGACAGTGAGTCAATCAAACAGACTTAGAAATGTTACAGTGGCACACATAGAAAAACATATTCAAGAAGTGAGAGAAAACCTGGCTGAGAGGCAGAAGATTCAAGATTCAAGAGGTTTATTCAGGAAAGGAAAGACAGATGGACAGAGACAGACAGAAATACAGACAGAGAGAGGGAGAGAGAGACAGATAGAGAGACATATAGATACAGAAAGACAGTCATACTAGAGAGAGACATGCAGATAGATAGATCGAGTGAGAGAGACAGAGAAGGAGAGGGAGAGGGAGAGAGAGACAGATAGAGATATACATTTAAACAGAAATATACAGACTCAGAGACAGGTACACAGTTCTAAACCGTATAGAAATACAGACAGTCGTAAACTAACCAGGCCGTTGTATTCTTTTGTGTGGGTGATCTTCCATTGCTCCCAGTGGGCGTCTAGGGTGGCTTCGTCTAGAGGCTGGGCCAGAGCTGAGGCCGCGAGCAACAGCACACAAACACACAGTTGCATTCTGGAACAAAGAGAGACAACCTATAGCTGAATAACCAAATTAAATGGGTACGTAACATAATGCAGTGATAGCTTTGGTCAATCATATGTAACATGTTGGTTATTGTGTTGCTTTCAAACTGACAGTGGTGTTGAAGGTTAACACGAACAGTTGCATTGCATTCACTTTCAGTTCACATTATTATTACTACACAAGTACAAGAATACAGGCTATAATAACCAGGTGAATTCCTACTGGGGGCATTCAAGGGAAATGTCTATACATTGTAGTAGCCTATTACAGTATTATGCAAATCACTACGGTAACGTTATGTAATATGGGGAACAATCATTATCGGAGTTGCCTTTCATAAAAAGTAATATCCACACACCACGTTAATTTTGCGGAGCTTGCAGATACCTTGACGTGGCTCCTCCTTGAAGCATTATGACTCGACAGTAGCCATAGAGTTGTTGTTTTACGCGCATTGTGTACAGTATTTGAAATGTGAACTATATTGGCAGGATAAACCCCTTGCGCTGAATCTGGTTTTAATTAAAGTGGGTCATTAAGTAGACAAACTATAAAAAGTTAAACCAAATGCCTTCACTGAGAAATGAACGACAACACTGACACTGAAATGAGTTTAGCCTACCTTAGTTCAGGAATCGGAGAGGATTTGAGCCTGGTGGAAAGTATTTCTGACGCGTTCTTTCTTTTGCAATTGAACTAGGTCAGTGTGTGAGCATTTATATGGCTTGGACTTTGAGGAAGTAGGCCTACCCTACGATGGGAGTTCCAGGTCTGGGAGGGGAACAGTTTTAGGTTGGGGGAATTACATCTGGATTCGCTCACATCCCAAAGAGTGGGCATACCAGTAAACCAGCTGATGTCAGGTGTCAAATTTCATAGGCATCTGCAATACTTTTTCACTTAACCCTATTCAGCATGTTTCAGTCATTATGTATCTGGGTCATTCCTAGCTATTGGTGACTTTGCAATGTGCTAAGGGGGGGGGGGGGGGGGGGGGTAAATAACATGTTTAACCTTCATGTACTTGTATTGGTAGAGCTCAAGCACTCAAATAATAATAATTATGGGTGGATTGTTCAGCCATCGACCATGAGAGAGTTCCACCCTGTTAGGGACATATACATAGCTATTGCAAAGTGTTAATAATGTAAATATTCAACAACAAAATGGTAAATAATTAAACAATCTTGCCTAATAAAAAACATGTATGCTGTTGATCCTTTTCAACTGTGCAAATTAAACATTGGGATTTGAAAATAAGGGAGTCATGACAAACCAATTACATAATCCAACATATGTGTAAAGAAACAACATATTCCAGTTAACGGTATATTTTTTTAATGATTCGTTATGGCGTATTCAATACTTCCATTTGTATAAATTGCGTTAAGCGGCTGAGGAGGCTGAGGAGCTTGTCACGGCTCATGCGCGCGCTCGGCCAATCAGAGCAACGCGGAAGGGCATGTTGGCTGCCGAAAGTATTCACGCCACCCCCCCCCCCGCCTCCTCCTTCCCCCCCTCCCCGCCCCTCCTCCCAATGTACAGTCTCCTCCCCCTCATATGTATATATTTTCTCTTAGGATCTCTGATTAACAGTACTGTATATTTGCATATCATGTATGTCACAAATGTAACAGTACTGTATATCTGTATGTCATGATATATATCTGTATATTGTGTCTGTCGTAAATGTCATTATGAATTGAAAATGGGGGACCCTGATGTATCATAGCTGTCAACATTGGGATTTGAAAATAAGGGAGATTGTGTGTATTTTGTGTATTGTGTGTATTGAGCCATACTGTATTGTACCCATTCTGCAATCTGTTAATAAAATGTTCAATCAATCAATCAATACATACATGCCCATAAAATAACCTCTGACAAAAGCTGCTATGTAAACTTTCAAATAAACCTGAATTAAATGCTCTAATATTAGCTGTTATAATTAAATGCAAACTAGGTAGACAGTGAAATGATCTCACCTCAATGCTTGGGATAACTTCTCATAAGTTCTCAGCATTACCCACATTGCATATGGGCATTTCTAGGAACTTCGTTGTCACCTCCAGGTTGGACTCATCATAAATTCTTGCAAGAATGACAAATTCTTTGTCGTTTTTTCTGTTGTTTGATTCGTCGCACAACAATGAAAAAGGCTGAGCTTTACATTATGCTTGTAACTTCGTCATCAAACTCCACAGCTATGGCACCTGTTGAGCAAAATAGTCCAGTGATTTGATTTGATTGTCCTTTATATTTGCAAAACAGTCTATCTATAGATCCTTTTTTACAGCAGCCAGACCTCTTAACAGGCGCCTCCAAAATTGGCCATTTTAGTTTTCGTTTTTGAGGACTACATACTTTTATTGCAAACCAAAACAACATACTTTATACTTATAGCACATGCATGAGCCTGGTCTCTTTTGAAAGATGACATTCTGAAGTTTCTGATTCCAGAAAGAAAATTCACTTTTAGTGCTAACGTAATAGAGTACCATAGGTCTGAACTTGAGTTGTAGAAAAACGTATTACTCAAGTTTTTCTGTAGTAGTTAGTAGTATTTCCCAGAAGGTGGTATGGCTTAAAAAACTCCTGAGATCCATAGCCTGAAGCCGTATATAGTAGATGTTCAAATTTCATAAAGATCCATTCAGAAATGAGTGATTAGGAATTTTGGTAAACTGTGTACTCAGTTTTCTCATAGACTTCAATTCATTCGGCTGTTTTTCTCTTCCTGTTTTCGTGTTTTAGTTTTTTTTAGTTTTCTTTAAATTTAGATCCCGATGTGGGGTATCATTGGAAAGCCACACTCATTGGCTACAACCCTCCACAATCATTTTCGAGATCGGATCTATATTGACGGAACTGCTGCAGCCTGAGTCGGGAGTGGTATTTTGCACAATACCGTGTACTTTGCACAAGCCTCAAATACCGGCATGTAACTCAAGAACCGCTGAACGGATTTTGCCGGATTTTGTCACTATCGACAGGCAACAAATAAGCCTTCAATTCGATCTATATATTGTATTACAAAATATGCACACCGAGCCACTAGGGGTCGCCAAAGTGCCGGTGGGCAAATCGTCCTAAAAACGTCCCATATGTGGGACGTCACAGGCTAACAGAAAGCAGGGTAAACCTATAGGCTAGTTACTAGTATATTGTCTATTCATTAGTAACGTTAGCTGCTAGCTAGTCTGTGGCTAGCCTTAACAAAGCCATCTTACCTTTGATGAGCTGGGTGGCTTTCGTTTTCCCCACCGAGTACCTCTGAGCAATGGCAGAGTCAGGGAACATGTCTGCAACGCTCCGGTTAAAATCGTCACAAAAACTGTAGGCCACGTTGGCTTTTGCACAAAGCATAGACATTTTAACCTCAGCTTTGGTAACTTGATCTGCCTCTGAAGTGTTTCTCGTCACAAACTTCTTCTTTTTCTTCTTCTTATTCTATGGGTCGCAACCTTCTTCCGGTCTTCCTGTGCTAACGTTCTAATCTACACTGCTGCCACCTGTCGTCACGGAGGGGAATTGCAGCCTTTTTATATGAAGGGAAAAAACAGGAGATTTACGGGAGGACAGCGTGAAAGAAGGGTGAAATAGAGTCTCAGTCTCTCTCTCTGTCTGTCTGTCTCACATTCTTCAATTTTGTTTCAGGTACGTATGACAAGATTTCAGGTAATTGGGTAAGTATAGGATACTTTGTATTAGTTCAAGTTTCAAGTTCAAGTTTCTTTATTAGTTGTCATACAAAAATACAGAATACTTTTATATGAAATGCTTTTTTCTGTTTTGCTCCTGAGAGTGTGCTAGATAAAAAATAGATAAAGTATCAAATAGAAAGTCAAAAGTATGTACACAAGTGTAAACAAAAATGTTCAATATACATATATACAATATACAATACAGAGTAGAAAAAATTTGTAACTGAGTTACAATACAATATACAGTACAATGCAGAAATGGGATGAGGTACAACTTAGGGTAAGGTGCAGTGAGGTATGAGTTGTAGTGCAAATCTCTTTACCAATAAATATAAAGTGTGTTAAAGTGTCTAAAGTGGGTAAAGTGGGTGCTACAGTGAGTTGTTTATTTAAAGTGAGTGTGTACGTGTGGATGTGTGTGCTGTGAGTGTATTTAATGGTTTGTTACATAGTGTTATTGTCATTGAGCATCCTGATGGCCTGGGTATAGAAGCTCCTTCTGAGTCTCTCTGTACTGGCCATGAGACTCCGGTATCGCTTGCCTGACCGCAGCAGTTCAAAGAGGCAGTTGTTAGGGTGACTAGAGTCTTTGATTATTCTCTTAGCCTTACTCTTGCAACGCTTGTTGTAAATGTCTTGGAGAGTGGGAAGCCCACCTCCAATTGTGCGTTCTGTTACGAATGGCGTGTTTCGATAGCATGGTGGAGTGTGGAACCCAGTTGCAGCAGATAACGGAGAGATAACTTAACAGGAAGCAGGAGACGGCGTTGTGATGATAACAAGGTTTTACTCAAACAGAAAACAAGGAAACACGACTGACACACAGGTAACATTAAACAATGAACCAGCAAGTGTATGCTGGCCCAGAACACTTAAATACAAACACTAATTAGACACAGAGGGTAATTACTAACAGAACACAGGTGTGGTAGACAGAACTAACAGAATACAGAGCACACGGGGAAACAATAACAATTGTACAAACTGAGACAAACGAGACTAAAACACATTTACAAAACACAGACAGTAGGGACACAAGACTAACACAGTGGAAATAATAAAGACAACATAGACAACGAATAAATCAAACATAAATGGCAGCAAATAATGTTAATCAGGTGAGTGAGCTGATGCCAGATCTGCCACATATGGATCAGCCCACCGGTTGGCAATGTTGTAGTGTGAAGGGGTGTATGGAAGGGGAGTTGAGAAGGTCCGAAACCTGGACCAGCCGAACCGGGAGGAGGGTTGCCGTCCGGTCCCGCAGGACCGGAGGAAGCGTTACAGTACCCTCCCCTCGATGGACGACTCCCAGGCGGCCGGCCAGGCCCCCCAGGAACGGGCAGGGTGGGAGGGTGGAACGCAGCGCCGGCGAAGAGGGGCTGGGGGAAGGGGGGTTGAGGAACGGGACTCGTGGGAACTGGGTCGGAAGGAGGGGGTCGACGAGGAGGGCTGGAGCTGGGGGAGGTGGAGGAGGAGGAGGTGGATGAGCTGGAGGACCCGGCGGGGGAGGACAGGGAGGATAGAGGCGATGGCTCATCCTCCGGAACCTCCCAGGGAGGAGGAAACCCCGACCAAGGCGGCAAGGAGGACCTGCGGTCCTGGGAACCCTGCTTCCCCCGGCGGCTGTGACGCCGGGATCCGCGGCCCTTCCCGGACGTTCCCTTGCGGGCCAGGCGACTCCCCACCTAGGGATCCGGACCCGGAGCGGCCGCGGCGATAGCACCCAATGTCATCGGCTCGGCTGGGCCGGCCACTCCGTCCCACGGTGTCAACCCCGAGCGGCCGCTCGGTCGGCATCCATGACCGTAGCCCCCAAAATGCAGAGCGCGTAGCTCGTCCCGTCTCCGTTCTTCTCTACTGGGTTCCGAGGTGGCTGGTTCATTCTGTTATGAATGGTGTGTTTCGATAGCATGGTGGAGTGTGGAACCCAGTTGCAGCAGATAACGGAGAGATAACTTAACAGGAAGCAGGAGACGGCGTTGTGATGATAACAAGGTTTTACTCAAACAGAAAACAAGGAAACACGACTGACACACAGGTAACATTAAACAATGAACCAGCAAATGTATGCTGGCCCAGAACACTTAAATACAAACACTAATTAGACACAGAGGGTAATTACTAACAGGACACAGGTGTGGTAGACAGAACTAACAGAATACAGAGCACACAGGGGGAAACAATAACAATTGTACAAACTGAGACAAACGAGACTAAAACACATTTACAAAACACAGACAGTAGGGACACAAGACTAACAGTGGAAATAATAAAGACAACATAGACAACGAATAAATTAAACATAAATGGCAGCAAATAATGTTAATCAGGTGAGTGAGCTGATGCCAGATCTGCCACATCTGGATCAGCCCACCGGTTGGCAATGTTGTAGTGTGAAGAGGTGTATGGAAGGGGAGTTGAGAAGGTCCAAAACCTGGACCAGCCGAACCGGGAGGAGGGTTGCCGTCCGGTCCCGCAGGACCGGAGGAAGCGTTACAGCGTTCGGCTGAACGGGCCACTCTCTGCAGTCTGCTACTGTCTTGTGTGGTGCTATTCCCGAACCAGGAGGTGATATTGCCAGTCAGGATGCTCTCTATTGTGTAAAAGTTCTTAAGGATCTTCGGACTCACTTTGAACTTCCTTAGGCGCCTAAGGAAGTAGAGGCGTTGCTGTGCCTTCTTGACTACACTGTCAATGTGCGTGGTCCATGTCAAGTCCTCGGATATGTGGACTCTGAGGTACTTAAAACTGTTCACTCTCTCGACCGGTGCCCCGTCGATGCTGAGGGGGCTGTAGTCCCTGACCCCCGACCTCCTAAAGTCCACAATCATCTCTTTTGTTTTGCTGACGTTCAGGGAGAGGCAGTTCTCCTGACACCACCGCTCCAGATCCTCTACCTCTTCCAGGTACGCCCTCTCATTGTTTGCAGAGATCAGGCCCACCACTACTGTGTCGTCAGCAAATTTGATGATTGTGTTGTTGTTCCGCTGTGCCACACAGTCATGTGTGTACAGCGAGTGTAGAGGATGGGACTCAGAACACAGCCCTGGGGGGGCCCCTATGTTGAGAGTGATGGATGAGGAGGTGCAGTTATGTTTCAGGCATTCTATTGTCTTAATAACTGTAATTCATTGCAATACTTGTCTACATTTGAGGTAAGTATACACTTCAATCCATTTAAGGTTTTTGTTACATTAATCTCTCTGTCCAGATAGATTCCTCAACCTATCTCCATGTCTCTAATTGCACCGGCCTTTTGTTTAGTGCTTGAGGCTTGAGGCAGTACCTGATTGTCAACATAGCAGCTGAGATCTCTGTGAGGCATTTTGGCCATTTTGGGTTGTAGCACAAATTGAAGATGACAGGGAAACATGTCAGTGCAAGACGCACGATAACCTGCAGCTCATGTCTATTGCCTTTTCAGTAGTGGGCTTCTGTCCACTAAAGATGTAGAGAAGATGGCAGATACCATCATCTGCGATCCCAATGTGAAGGATTGCGCCTATGGTGTTTGTGGAGAGTGCCAATTCACTGCTGTTCCTTTGGTTAGGCCTGTGACAACAGATAGTATTGGTCTCACTCAGTGATCTACTGAGGTCAATAAAGATGAAACAATTTCTGTTGTGACAGTAAAAAAAGAGATAATGCTGACAGAGGATAAAGCAGTAGACCAGTTCCAAGATCGGATGGCAAGATTTCGGCAACATATCTTCAACATCCGGTGGCAATACAGGGTGTACAGGGAGCTCATTCATGTTGACTTCAGTGAGAATTATGGCTGCAAGTACACTAATGAGGTTCAGTCTGTCCACTTTGGGGGATCCCATCAGCAAGACACCCTCTGTACACATCCTCCCAGTCACCTCTGAGCTTTTGTTCCATCTCCCCTTCTCGGAGGCACGACCCATCGGCCATCTGGGCCCACCTGTACCCAGTGCTGGATATGGTAAAGGAGAAGTCCCCCCAGCTCCAGCACAAAGGCATTGAATGCAGAGACGTCCAGGATGTTGTAAAATACTGCATTCAATGCCTTTGTGCTGTGGATCTGTGATGACTTGTCGTACAGAACTTGTAAGTCGCTTTGGATAAAAGCGTCAGCTAAATGACTAAATGTAAATGTAAATGGTCCAACCTGGAACCAGGGCAAGCTGTACAGGCGTCGTCTGTTCCTGGAGGAGCTGGGAACAGCACTCTCGACTCCATAGATGCAGCAACGACAGCGCAGACCAAGAGTCGCTGCCAGGATGGCCGAAGCACGAGGGCAGACCAGTGCCAGTGCCAGTGGGGATCCAGGGCCCTCAACAAGGCGGCTATGTGTGCAGTGCACTACCAAGAGAAAGAAGGCCACTATCACCTGCTGCAAGTGTAAAAAGCACATTTGCAAATACCACACACATATACTGCCACTCCTGTTACAGAAACTGAACACACAGGCAGCTGGGTGGCGTAGCGGAGATTGCACTCGTCACCAATGCAAGAGACTCCGGTATCGAATCCCAGTCTCAGCATTGCCTTCGACTTGGGCCGGCCGTCGTACTGGCTCATTGGCAGAGTCAGCGGGTGGAAGTCGATGGGTGGGGATTGGACGTTGTGGACAGCGACACCTACAGGTCGGTTGGGAGACGCCTGTACAGCAGAGACACGAAATGGCGGGGGTAGTGTGAGCCTCCCATGCGTTACACCTCGCCAATGAGAGTCCGCGCTGTCTGGTGAAAAGATGCGACAGGCTGCCTCCTTGTGTGCCGGAGGGAACACGTCATGCAAGGCTTCTATCCTCTCTACAACCGACCAGTGGGGGGCATAGTCGAGCAACGTTCAAGACAGGGGAGGGGAGAATTGGATACATGAAATTGGGATGGGAGAAAAATAGAAAAATAAGGAGAAAAAGTGGATAAAAAAAAACTGAACACACACACACACACGTTTGAACGTTTTGTTTTTTGTTTGAAAGTTTTTTTTGTTGACAAATAAACATGTCCTTGTTCAAAGTGATGTTGTATTCATTTCTAGTGTGAAATAAGGTAATAGGACTCTGCACTACAAACTAGCAAAGGGTTAAGAGTAGGGTTGGGCATCACAGCTTATTTCGCAGGAGATTATTATTATTATTTTTTATCTTAAATTTTTTTCATACTATTCACATTGTCAGTTGACTTGATACAGTTTAATCTGGTTGCTGTACTGTAACTAGGGTATTAATTAATAAAGTTAAAAAAAAAAGAAAAAAAAAAAGTGCAAATATGTTACTTCCGGTTCCAGAAGTAAGTAGGTGCCCAACCCTAGTTAAGAGGTGATGTTATTAGGTCATGGGAGCAGGGGGTTCATATTGATGTCTGCATTGGCCTCTGTGTTATCAAGCAGACTTGAACTATACAGTACCTTTTTACTATGAGTAAATTTGGCATAGTTACTCATGGTCTCTTGCTAACAATAACACTGGCATTTATTGGCAGAATATTCTTTGTATCTGATATTACAAAAAAACTGAAAATCCATAAAAATCAGTGAGTAGTTGCTAATCATTGACATATGCTAGCCTGTAATAAACCCCCCCCCCCCCCAGAAAAAACCATTTAGCATGTTTTGATATATTGAAGTTATAAAACTAAATTTGTGTTTTCTTTTAACAATAATTTGTGATGCCATCACACGCACTGGCATTTAAAGGGTAAAAATTCAAAGATTTATTGAATTTTTGGTGGTTATGAAAAAAAAAGTGTACAATATAATATTTGTATTGCGATTTTGAAGAGGACAATTTTGTCCCTTAACTCATTCCCCGTCATCGACGAGTATACTTGTTATAGCCCGCCAATCGTTGGACGCCAACAATGAGTATACTCGTTATTATGATCGGTATTTCTTTTATTCGCTATTTCCATTCATAAATCATCCTGGAAGGCTGTGGTACTGTGAGGCAATGTGTCTGAGATCGCAACGGTCCGATACCGCCGCCTGGTGGGATGCGGCCGATGTCGCACTTCCTTTATTTTTTTTATACTTAAATTTTTATTTCCAGTTTTTTGCTTTACAAACAAAACATCCACATACAATAATACAATTGGCGGTCAAAATTATAAACGACAGTACAATAGAATTCGATAGATAAGAACTAAAAGATATAGCTGATATTAGAAAAATTAATATCGAAATCGAATGACAAGTTGACCTAAAATAAATTCACTAAAGGGGAAAAAGAAAAAACACAGCTAAACAAAAACAAAGAAAAGAGAGAAACAATAAATAAATACAAAAAAAAAAAAAAAAAAGTGACATGGGTTCTTTGGTACCTTCATAGTTTATTTTCGTTTCGTTTTTTCTTCTTGTCTCCTTTTTACTCTCCTGTGATGTCGTTTCTTTTTTTCCTATACTCTTCCCACTTCTCCCATTTTGATTCAAACTTCTCGTCTTGTAGCCTCAGCCTATATGTGATTCTCTCCATTTCCTGTATCCCACCCACTATCTCTGTCCATTGTTCCCTCGTCGGTGCTTCTACTCTATACCACATTTTCGTCAGTGCTTTCTTGGCTGCTACTAGTAATATCTTAATCAAGTATATATCTTTCCCCTGCATTCCTTCCTGTGTTAAGTTCCCTAAATACAATACTTGTCCTGTCTGGGGTATTTCATATCCTACTATTTCATTTATTATCCCTCCTATCTCTTCCCAATAGTTCTTTATTATCTGACATCCCCAGAATATGTGTGTGTGGTTTGCTATTTCCTGTCCACATTTTCTCCAGCATGGTTTCTGTGTTGGTGTATAGTTGCCCTGTATTTCTGGTGTTATAAAAAATCGAATTATGTTTTTCCACCCAAACTCCCTCCATATCCTTGACCCTGTGGTTGTGTGTTGTATCTTACATATGTTATACCATTCTTCTTCTGTTATCTCCGTTTCTAATTCCTTCTCCCACTTTTCCTTTATATATTTGGTTGTGATGTCCTTGCTGTCCATTATTGCCCGATATAGTGCTGATATCCCCCCCCCTTCCTTCCTTCGTATGCTTTTACCATTATCTTAATTATCCCATTCTGATCTTTGTCTTTGTCTAGTTTTATTTCCTTGTTGTAGTCGCACTTCCTTTCTGACTCTGTGTATGTGGCTGTGCGTCATTGAAAGTCATCCGGACGGAGTTCTCTTGTAACGTGGATCAAGATATTCACCCGATCGCATTGAATCGCTTTCGGGACGCCGGATTCATTATGCTGTGGGGGGTTATGGCATGGGCCAAATGGACATACGATCTAGCAGAAGGCAATCAAATAATTGTACTATTCTTTTTGGAATATCATTGGCCACAGGTAAGAGCAATTTAACGTCAATTTCAGCTTGGTTGGGAATTTTAGTCCATTGCCATCGCCCTGATCATCGTATGCTGTTGTACTAACGAATGCCGTTATTGACAATCAATTAATCAGAAACGACCACCCCCCCCCCCCCCCCTTTCATGCATGTGTAGCAGGGTGGATTATCCCTGCTTCGTGGGAACGGTTGCTGGCAGTCACAAGGTAGCTGGACACAGTAGAGCTCCGTCTGACTGCACCCTCGTCTTTGGGCCTGGAGCGTCGACTGGAGGCTGGTAGTGCGAGTGGATGGGGCCCGGGATTTACCAACCTGGTCTGGTACTCTGGTTTTCCTCGCCTGCAGCAGGGCGGTCAGCAGTACTCCCCAACACACTCCCACTTCCCCCAGTTGCTCCTTAAGCCCTCCCACACCTAGTGACTGAATTGTAAATAAATACCCTGAGTTCCCCCTGCAAGCAGTACCCTCCCTCAATGACCCTAGAAACCTTACAATGAAAAGGGAAAGGTGGAATAGGAAGGGGTTAATTATGTTAACGTTACCCACACCAAAAGAGTTGTTAAACGGCTCATGGATGGACACGCACACAGAGCTCCCATCTAATTCTTTAATGTTATTGATACCGGTCAGTTACAATGATTTACTACTAGTGACCAATTGGACTGAGGTCCCACTATAGTACCGTTGGTAACTCCATACCTCATAAACACGTATATTATACACCCACCTCTGGGTTAATATCAGGGATAATATACTTCAATGTGTTTGACTCATCGCCCACGTCTGGGTCTTCACCCTGTATAGTACCTCCAAAAGGCTTTAATTATACGGCAAAAATAATACCTCTCTAGGCTTTATTTATAATGCACCCGGTCTGTAACTTCCTCACAGGGAAAGGATTAATTAGATGGGAAATTATCATTAAACACAAACATGTTATCACACTCAAAGAAAATGAAAAGAAATCAACAGGTGGGCCCACAAATACCTTTACAAAAGCCCTATGCTAATGCCGGCATGTATTGTTTGGGGTTCCCCTTATGAACTGTAATAGCAACGTTAACTTCGCCCGCAGGCTGCACCACACTGTGTACGGTGTAAGGGCTCCGGAGCATAGATGCTCATTTGTACTCATCCAAAGTGGCGGCCTCGCCGCGCCACCGTCGTCCGGAAGGCAAGATGGCGTCGAACGCTCTCGGCGGGGTTGGGGCGGAGGGCAGTGTTGGGCTGAGAGCGTGTGTTGGGTGGTAGCGACCTCTGTCGGTCTCTGAAGGCAGCCGGGTGCAGATCTGGTCTCTGAAGGCAGCCGGGTGCAGATCTGGTTGTAGAGTTGGTGCTGGGTCGACACGCGGATCTACCTTGCCCTCACTCACACTGCAGCTAAACTCTGGGTCCCAAACAGCCCACCTGCTACACGATTATACTGTGGCGCAACGTGGTTGACTATACCACCGGTCGTCTTCAGCGCCTCGCGCTAGAGTTGCACTGGAGTCGATATAGCCTTTAGCCGCATGCTAATTATACCGTCACACTGCTACTGTAACCCGACAACTAGGGACGTCAGTCCCGTGGCTCAGTCTCTCTTACTCACGCACTATCACGGATACTCCTATGATAACCCGTCGCTCGCTTCGGCGGGGCTCTCTGGGGGTTCTCTAACGGGGCTATTCCAAAAGCACCTCCCGTCGCAGCTGCGACTGTTCACAGCAACATCCCAAACAGAAGAGAGCGTCTCTCCTCTTCCGCTTCCATATATCTCCTTCCATCTCTCTCCGACACTCTCTGCCTGCCACCGCCCCCTGCTGGTCGCCTACTAGCTCCACAGGGAGTAGAATAGAATCCAGTAATGCCGTTTATAATCCATATTCCAGCGATAGAAGAAGGAGGAGCTCGCATTATTGTTCGATGAGAATATCAATGGAAACTAGTCAACATGTCTTTGTGCACAAAGGGGAGATAAAAGGCAAGTCAGCACATCTGAATAATAAGCATATTTTTCAGGTTGCTACACATGCATGATGGAACATAATATACCGATCATATGCATTTGAATTTTTTATTGTAGCGTGTATAGGGACGAAATGTCAATGGATTAAGTATAATATGCGTCGCTATTACTAGCCTCCCAGGAATTACCCCAGACCACTCTAAAACCATACTTATATTCACCACGGTATAAAAGGAGAATGTATGGATGGAAAAAATATTCCTTTTTTACATCTTGAACGATAGATACTCGATGTCAAATGGGCCATAGTATTGCATATATAGCTATAATATTTAAATAGTTATAGCCCTGCAATCAAGGTGAGCGACTCCCACCGTTTACGGCTATGGCGGTAGCTACTACAGGATGAGGCTAATGCGTGGAGTCAGAAAAGAAGAGATACAGTACCAAATTCATCTCTCTGCCTTCAGTGGAAAGCTATCAGGCTGTAAGCTAGCCTAGGTTAGCTAATGGAAGCAGACCACTAGCCTACCTTAAAAGTCTGGGCGAGGTGTTTTTGGCCACCAGCTAGGCTAGCTGGTCCATATTCGCTTCTTGTCATTTCTGTGTCGGACTTGAGGAAGCCTAGCTGACATTTATTATGGAATCATAATAAACTAAACTAAACATACACTGGGCTTGCATTTGTTTAATTTGTTTGTGCAAATGGTAATAATGGTATCCTGTATCCTGATCAGTAGGCCTACATAAAAATAGGGTATTTTTAAGGAATGGGGAGACCGGGGCTGTAACACCCTGAGAAAATGTACTGTAACACCCTTAAACATTTAGTAACATTAAGGCTCCTATGTTGGAAGCAACCACATTAACCACAGAGCTATAGCATGTTAGGCCTATATCACACAATACTATAGCGGCACCCTATGGCATACTACCTTTAAGTGTTAAGGTAATTACATTGACCCCAGTGTCCCCTAAAACAAAATACTATTGTAAAAGAAAATCCTAGTTTATCATCTTTTATTTTACTACTGCATCACTGGTGACAATATACTCTGCATTTGTTTTTCAGCTGCCCTACAAACTGCATCTTGGTATTGTTAGCATTAAGTGATTGAAACCAATGGATGGCTGCAAGATAGTAATGAGCTACATTGAAACCAATGGATGGCTGCAAAATAGTAACGAGCTACATTACCGGTACCATAACTGAAAGTAAACAATACTAAGATGCAGTTAGTTAGTCATTTAAATGCCAGTACAGAACCTTGTTCTCCCACTGTGACAAGTGTGTTGCAAGAAAAACAACCACAGAGTTGTAAATAGAATAGAATAATCGGTAATTTGGGTAATTTACCTGAACATAAATTATTCACTCATTTACTTGCACTAATGTCAGGCTATATCTGTTGAAACTGTCAAACCACGTATTTCCTTTTTATCTGCAAGAAAAAAAGATTCAGAGAATGTTCTGCAACACATAGCCGGTGTGTTTGTGTAGTATGACCAGATTAGGATAATGTACTCTCTGTGGGCAAAATTAAGATGTTTTCCCATAAATAAAGACTAGGGGAGAGCGGGGCACAACATAACACATTTTGATACTCATACTGTGAAATTAACCCTTTCTCTGTTTTCACAAATCAGAAAAGGTTTAAAAAATCTGAAACATGGTTTCAAAGAGTCGTTAGGTTCTCATTGTTAATCTAGTCCAGCGTCTGAGTATAGCAGTTTTTGGATCTAGACCTGGTCTGATGTGGTTTGTAGAGAAAACACAGTGAAATCAGCCTTTTCTCTCTTTTCACATATCTGAAACATGGTTTCAAAGAGTCTTTAGGCAATATGGATGTGACACAAGTCTGAAATAAGCATTCACATGTTGTCAATCCTGTGAAACATTAAAGGAATCATCTACATGTACGTGACAACATCAGCAGAAGGCTTTAGAGTGGTTGAGTAACATAAAATACTAACCTGCAGTTAGTTAGTTAATTTAAATGCCAGTACAGAACACTGTCACCCCCCCCCCCCCACCCCCCCCACTGTGACAAGAAAAACAACCTGGGGGAATATTATTGTCAAACATAATACAGCTAAAATGGTCCCTTCATTTTACCTTGATTTAAAATCTAACAAGTGTGTCTTCCCCTCAAATTTCCGGTGGGGGGTTGGGGTGGAAATGGACCATTACAGGGTCTATTTTCACCACCATGCAGTCGGTGTGTCTACTTCCCTAGCGTTAGTCAGCGGCCTGTGGTCCAGGGCTTATGTGTCAATAGGACTATGTGTGTATATATGAACACTGTCCCATGACTATATGGTCATACACTCACACAGTAGTCTACTGCATGCTTAAGTCATCCATCTAAATATGGGTACCTCCCACACCTCATGTCCCACGAGAACACCATGTTAATCACACTGGGGCCTGGATAAATGCCAATACCTGGATTAATTTGTCTCTGTATATATATATCTGTCTGTTTGTCTATCTATCTATCTATCTATCTATCTATCTATCTATCTATCTATCTATCTATCTATCTATCTATCTATCTATCTATCTATCTATCTATCTATCTATCTATCTATCTATCTATCTATCTATCTATCTATCTATCTATCTATCTATCTATCTATCTATCTATCTATCTATCTATCTATCTATCTATCTATCTATCTATCTATCTATCTATCTATCTATCTATCTATCTATCTATCTATCTATCTATCTATCTATCTATCTATCTATCTATCTATCTATCTATCTATCTATCTATCTATCTATCTATCTATCTATCTATCTATCTATCTATCTATCTATCTATCTATCTATCTATCTATCTATCTATCTATCTATCTATCTATCTATCTATCTATCTATCTATCTATCTATCTATCTATCTATCTATCTATCTATCTATCTATCTATCTATCTATCTATCTATCTATCTATCTATCTATCTATCTCATTAAACATACATTACCATAACATTCAGCACTAAGTAACATCTTTATTTAAATAATCTAAAAAAATAAATTAAGAAAATGGAATTGGTGAGTTATTTTGAACAGCATCATGAAGCATGTTTAATGAAGCATGTTTAATGGAGCAAGTCATCCATGTTCTGATGTCTAGGAGTGACGTTTCCAGTCCCATAAGACCACTGGATATTTTACATTGAAAAACAGTCAGTCACACATCAATGCAATATCGATTAAAAACTCCAGCAGATGGAGTCATTCGTCTTTTGGAATAGCAGCTCCCAGGGTCACGTGCAAACCGCTGGGCGTGCTGATTGCATCCAGTGCAGGCGCCTCCATAAACGCGTCAAAGACTACTCAGTATCTATCTGATCTATGGGGCTTCTAGGAGACGCTTGGAGTGCATGTCCAGCTGGGTTCCACTGGGTGGTGGAGTGAGAGAGAGAGAGAGAGAGAGAGAGAGAGAGAGAGAGAGAGAGAGAGAGAGAGAGAGAGAGAGAGAGAGAGAGAGAGAGAGAGAGAGAGAGAGAGAGAGAGAGAGAGAGAGAGAGAGAGAGAGAGAGTGGGCCTTAAGCTCCTTTAAGGCTCTTACTTCAGGCTCCACTGTATGGGCCGGCCACTCTAGATAATGAGGCTGAAGACCGGCACCTCCATCGATCCAGCAGGCCAGCGCCCATCCCCCCCTCTCAGCACCAGGAACATACCTTCATCAGCCGGCGGGTCATGACCTGTGTGCGTGTGTGTGTTGGGTGGGTGATAGATTCATAATCCTTAGTGAGGTGGTTACCACTGGGTCAATCAATCTGCTTATTTCTGCCCTTGAACTGTCTAAAAATCCATTGGCGTCTCTATCTATTATTTGATGTTGAGGTCATACTGTATTTGTCCATCTTTCCCCATAATTGCTGAGCAATCCAAATGTGTGCACATCTCATGTGATCAGCGGCGGCCATTATCCTTTTGCAGCGGATTGATTTTCGTGTTTAAACCAGACCCCTCCTCCCTGTAAATATACAGGACATAAAGCGTACGTTTGCCGTGTGTTCTTCATTCCTCTCCCCTGTGTTTCACAGGAGCAGTGGGAGGCAGGCCACACATCTGTTTCCTGTTTAAACACTGCATACCATTCAAGGCCCCCGACCGCAAAACCGGGAAGCAGCTCCCACTCCCAGAATCCTTTGCTCCCATCATGTGACC
Source organism: Notolepis coatsorum (assembly GCF_963971535.1). Classification (NCBI taxonomy): domain Eukaryota; kingdom Metazoa; phylum Chordata; class Actinopteri; order Aulopiformes; family Paralepididae; genus Notolepis; species Notolepis coatsorum. The sequence goes on along the minus strand of NC_140183.1, from coordinate 36,406,699 downwards.
AAAAAACCCTGTTACTCACACACACACATGGTAGACTATACTCTTACGCCGTGGTCGGCTGTAATAACAAGAAGTAATCTTACATCACCACGCACACTCGCACAGGTTCTATAGATAGTGAGAAGATAGTGGAGGAACAGTGCTGTTCCCCTGATCCTACTGTATGTCCTCTCTGTTGTTGTTCACATTATGTAACCTATATGCTATGAGAGCTGCTGCTGGCTGAGTCCAACAGCCAAGCTCTGTCAAACCTTTTCAGATGAGAATGTAGCACTGCGGATCTGTGGATCAACACCACAGCTATACTGTATCAGTTATACACTCAGTATCATTCATTCAGATACCTCTCTCTCCATCTTGCTCTCTCTCTCTCTCTCTCTCTCTCTCTCTCTCTCTCTCTCTCTCTCTCTCTCTCTCCAAATCCTCATTTGAACTGTTTGCACTTTTCCCTGACCAGTTTGGAGATTAATGTTTCGGACACAAGAAGGCAGGTTTAGAGTCTTGTTTTGACTGGAGCAGTTATTATTATTATTTAATTTTTTTCATCCAAGCTCAGATTCTTTGTTGAAAGAAAAGCTGGATGTTTTTTCTGGCTGGAAAGAATTTGCATTTTAATACAACAACTTGTGTGTTTTCCACATTATATGCACAGAGACAATGGTATGTAGAATGCAGAATTCTACTTGTCATTTATCTGACATGGTTATAATAAAAGAAATGTAAGGGGCCAATTTAATAAAGGTAATATAATATTATTGTTTTCAAAACTCAAAAAACTCAAAAAAATCTGCCTGAAGACATTGATCATTTGATGCAAAGTAGAGTAGCAGTGTGGACATTCAACCTGTCTTAGGCCAGGTGTAGGATAAAGGCACGGTGCATGAGAAGACGGAAGCAAAGGAATATCCTCCATGGATTACACATCCCTATGTCACGATCCAGCGGCTCCTGTCTCCCCTACCCCTGTTTTTCTCCTGTCTGTCCCTGTCTGTGTGTTAGCTGAGGGGAACAGCTTCCTGCAGACCATATATGGGCAGCTTCCTTGCAATCAGCTCATTCATCTCACCTGCTCAACAACCACACCTGTCAGCCATCTTCTCATCAGCCCTGCAGTACATCTACCCTGGTTTTTCAGACCCTCTTCGTCAGATCGTTAACTCAGCTACTTGGTAGTGACGTTTCAGGCCTCTCTTTAGAAAATATTACTCTATAGATATTTGGTCAGTTTTCCTTTGTTTTTGTGCTTCGCTAATTTTTGTCTTTCTTTTGTCTCAGGATCACCCCTGCCTGCCTGCCTGCCATAGGAATTTACCATTCAACTGTACCTTGTGAATTTGTGACCCTGTGACCCAATCGGGCCAATCCAATACAGGAAGGCAATTTTCTCCTAGTAACATTTCATGAATATGAATTGTAAATGTTGCTATGATTTGTGTAGAGAATCATTCCTTTTTATAGCAAGATGGATGAGAGGCCTCACCAGCGAAATGTCAATTGCACCAGTCATGCTGATAACCCTAAGCCTGTGAAAAGAAAAGACAAGAGACATGTCCTTTTGACATTAAAATAAAATTTCATCAGTACCAACAGTGTGGAGCTTTGACCCGTTACTACTATTACTCACAGTAACTGCCTTGCCGCAAGGTCATTTCAGATCTCAGTGAAACACTTTAACCAGAGTCCACCTCATAATTCAGCAAGCAACATTTTCTTTTTCATGCCATGTGCTTTATATCTGTAGCTTCCAGGAAACTAGAATGGTGTGCTCAGTAGAGTCTCCACCAGGTGGCACACTGGACATGACAAACACACTGACCACTTTCCAATTATAGTTATTAGCATTAGCATTAGCATTAGTATTAGCATTACTGTGCTAACGCTAGACAGTAATAGGAAGCACAGGAAGGGTGATAGGAAGCATAGGAGACATGTTAGGAAGCATTATGAAGGATGTTAACCTCTTAAGCCGGGAGCCATATTTTCTGGGGAGAACTGTACATTGGAGGGGGTTGGGTATGGACATTTACAGGGGCCAGTTTCGAATTGCAGTCTCCCGTAGGTGCTCTTTGAGAGTGGTTTTTTGAAGGTTTCATCTAGTTTAATTAATTGGAATATGGTGTGGGGGAATATTTTGCTGTCATACAGAAACCCAAATCACCAAATAATGAATTATAATTATGCACATAGACTATACTGCACTCCATGTGAATGATGTCATCTTGGAAGCCCTGGTACCTTTATTCCTATGATTTGGGAATGCTTGGCTGTTTTATTATTTTGGAGAATAGTTGCTGGTTGATGTTCCTTGTTCCCCTGTCGTTTTATTATTAAATGATTTTACTGGAATGAACCTGACCATGAGGCAGTGAGGATGGTTGGGCCTTACAGCAGCAAAACATGGCCAAAGGTGGAAGGCTCCACACACTTTGCCATATTAGCAATAGATATTCTCAGTATTGAGTGTATTGAGTTTATTAGGATCCCCATTAGCTGTTGCATGCAACTAGTCTTCCTGGGGTCCACACAAAACATAAAACATTACATTCGACAAGACTTTTACAGAACAGTAAATAAATAAAAATAAAACTGATTTCCGAAGTCCATTTTCCTTCAAGCATTAGCATTGACTTTCATATTTTCCATCATATACCACTTATTTTCAGATTTTCATTTCATTGGAAAGAAAAGAATGATAATAATAATAATAATAATGATAATAAAATAAGAATAAAGTACTTATATCTGCATTTACATATGCCAGCCTTCAATTCTCTCTCGAGTTAACTCGTTATTGCCCATGATGCATTCAGCGCCAGAAACGAGTTAACTCGTTTTTGGGATAGTTATTTCATTTATTTGCTATATCTATTCATAATTCATAGCTGCAGCCTCTGTATACCCTTCAGACCCTGTCTGAGCTGGCAGACGGTCAACACCGCCCTCTACTGCCTTGCGGAGCTATTGCATCCCATTGGAAATGGGCTGGTGTGTTTTAGGAGCCGATCTGAGCTGTGCGGGCGGGGTTTAAATACTCAGGCGAGCCAGGCCTTTACAACGACGGCATGGAATACTAACCCCGCCCGCCCGTCCGTGTGTAACGCTCGGTAATGTCGGGGACATGATCGCTGTGGATAACTGGAATGGCGATCAGATAATTGGATTCTTTTTTTTTGCATTACATCAGATACCAGGTAAGGACTCTATATATGAAACCTTACGTTGATCTGATATTTCTTTCTACCGCGATCAAAGCTATCTGTGTGTAGGTGTATGTGCTTGTTACCATTGACTGCGGGGGGAGGGGGGGGGGCGCGAGCGCCCCGCTATGTGGGCCATTTCATTTATGCACGACGAGATGATAATAATGATGATAATGATGATAATCTAGCGTTGATTTCAGGATGATTAGATAATCAGCCGAAAAATTACAACGTGATGACTGGATTACACTAAAATGCCTTTTTCTAGTATTTTTCCTGGAATTACTCAAAAGCACCCAAACCATACTCTATTCAAAACGGTATAAAACGGAAATGTACCAATGAAAAAACAATCTGTTTTGGGCATGTTGACTGGAAGTAACTCACTGACAGTCGACAGCGTTATTAGACCCATAGATATAATATAAGCACTCGCAAATATTGCAGTCTAAAACTATATCCATTGAATAAAGACCTGGCGCTGAAGGGGGATCAGCGCCCCCTGCTGCTGGCGGTCAATGTGTTAAGGTACAACTACCTGAAATGAAAATAAAAGAGAAGAATTAATCCCACTGATGAGGGCTCACTCACGTGTGTGTGTGTGTGTGTGCTAAATATGTGCGCTGCTGTGTCATTAACTTACAATCTTTGGGGTTTTAGATGCCTTTTCAATTGTCTTTTGAAACTTGATTTTGTTTTTTCTTTAGAGATGTGATCTGGCAAATTGTTCCATTCAGGCCTTGTCCAGACTAAAACGATTTTGATCTGTTTCGTTTTCGTTTCGTTTTTAGGTTTCCGTAAAAACGAAAGCGTCTCAAGATAATAAGTGCATGCCACAAATTTACTAAATAAATTTCTTTCCTGTTTTATTTTGAAAACCCCCGCCCGGAAGTGTTATAGTGTCTGTTGCTAGCAGCTTGGCGTACCCATTTCAAAGTGTCCACGCATTATTTCTCTCTCTACGCTCATAGCATGGGGGGCATACTAGCGTAGGTCAGTGGCCAATCAGAGTGCAAAACGGGAACCCGGAAACACGAACCGGTTGGTAAAAGCATAGACGCGGCCGGCGTTGTGCTTTTCGAGCTAACATAACGTCATTAGTTTCCAACGGAGAGGAGAGAAAGACCGCGGCTCACATGCAGTTGAAACTACCTGTTGGAATAAATTAATTAATTGATGTTTAACTTGTCCCTGTGTGTGTTACCTCAGGATACCACTGTTTATTGTATTTAGTTGGTTAGCTATTTAGCTAATGTGGATAGCATTTTGAATAGCATCAATGCTATCTGGCTGGATACAGCTTTATTTACTAAATTATGGAGGCTTTTTAATCGTCAAAGTAAGGGCAAATAAAAATGTAAGTTTAAAAAAAAAAAAAAAGAGAGGAGTTGTCATGATCAACTGAAGGCGTATGGAACAATATGTGCTTGGGTTTTCAGAAAAAGGCCAGCTATGTGACGCTAATTATTTAGCTAATATTGATAGCATAGCTTGCTGGCTACAGCTCAACACCATGCCATGGAGATACTATTTACTAAATTATGGAGGCTTTTTAATTGTCAAGGTAAGAGAGGATTTGTCATGATCAACTGAAGGGGTATGTTATGGAACAGTTTGCCGCAAAAGCCCGATCAGGCTCAATAGCTTCTGCACCACGAACGCAAC
>NC_140183.1:36384334-36396834 GCF_963971535.1 Notolepis coatsorum | reverse complement strand
CTACACAAGACTAATTTGGCCAATAGCGACCAAACCTATTGAGCTTCATTAATGTACAGAGAATCATGCTTCCCAACACTTTCACCAATCACGACACACCCCCAGCCCCTAAAACTGGGTATTCAATGGGCGGAGAACAAAAATCCATAACTAGCTCATGTTTCTTCACTTTGTTCCCAGTCCATTTTACAGACATATACTACCCCGTCCTGATGTGTCGAGATCACTCCCAGCTTGCCAGGTACCCTAAGAAAAAACACACAGAAAGAAAGAAAACAGAAAACAAAACACAAAGAAAACGCTGCCAAACCAATAAATGAAAAAATAAACCAAGCTTGCGAGCTTTTTCTTTCTTCTTCTAAGCTCATTTTTAACTAAGAAACAAAAAGGGAAATCAAATGAATAAACAAAATGTACGCTCCCGGCCTAAGTCAGGAATTGCTCGTAACACACTAGAAAAGAGAAGTAAAAATAAAAGTAAATAAACACCTATCCTATTGCTCATAACTGTTAATACTCTATCAATACTATAAAATACTAGAAACAACTATGAGTCTTTTTAATTTCTTAATCATGCAGTCCACCCTTTGATCAATCTGAATGTTGACCAAGCATGGATAATTTACTGATCACTAGCTGCCGCAGTGTCACATCATCACACTGTCTAATATTGATTAACTGTTTAACATAATTTGATCCTCTTGTTAGTCTGATTAGTTCATGCATTTGTCAGTCACTCATACATCCGTTTTTAGTAACTTTCATTCATAATCTAATCACCTAACACCTCTATTTATTTTTTATTCTATTTTTATTCTAATCTAATTAGGAGCATATTTTATCATTCAATATATCCCACCTCTACCCTAGTCAGTTGCATATATTTTTATTCTGCCGGTGGCCTCTGCAGACATGACCTTTGAAAATGACCGTTCACTCCACAGATCCAACAACACTGGCGGTCTCCCCCGGGTTGTGGGACCCGGTGGGTCAGTCGCCTGTGACCGGATGACCCTGGGGTCATCGGGCCCAGAACATGTCCTGGTGGTATGCCATCATCGCCATGGTTCCCTGGAGCCTGTTCGGAGGAGAAAGCCACGTACCTATTTGGTCCAGTCACAGTTCCTTGAGAGGGGCCCGTGGTTGGGAGGGGCCCGCCACCTGTTTCTGTACAAACACGCCCTGTTGTGGATAGATGGTCCCGCTCTGCACAGTCCCGAGAAATGTGTCCGAGGGTCCCACACGTCCAACACTGCACCTGCCGCACACGGTAGCCATTCGGATTCCTGCCTCTGCCTCCACCTTTTCCTCGTGGTTGCCACCTCGTGGGTGGTCTTATTGGGGTTTGTTGTTGTTCCGGCACGGGACCCCCTTGTGGCCCCAACTGGGCCCGTCTCTGGCCATCTGGTTCTCCAGAGGGAGAGGGAGAGAGGCGATTGGAACCTGTCTCCCCTCCGGGCTGTGTGGACTGGATTAGGCCTTGGAGATAGTCCACTACCCGTCTAGCCTCGGCTAGCTGTTGTTCGAGAGGGAGGCACGTCTTTAACTGGCAGTCATCTGCAACGGACACTTCAGCGTGGATTGACTCGGGTAATACAGCTGTCTCTGGGTCGCTTGCTGCAACGACTCCCTGTGGCGGAGTAAAAGACATTATTTCCAGTCCCTCCGTCACACTGGACACTAGAGGGGAGTCGATCAAATTCCAGTCAATCAAGTTAACGTCCAATTCGGTCAATGTAATGTCTGCAGAGGTTATCGGAATTATCTTGATTTGGGTACGCATTCTATACCGGCCTCCTTTAACTACAAGGTTCTGTAATGGCCTGAATATCTTTGGCCATCTTTTCGTCACTTTTATTGTGACATCTCCAGTCGTTGAAATAGACAGATTGTCTACCCTTTCTATGGTCAGTGCATCTAACCCTCCGGTTGCTCCTATCTGTGTATTTTCCATTCTCACCTTTCTTCAAACACTCGTAACGTCACCGTTTGGAAAGCAAGTTTCTCTGTATTCAAACTATTTTTACCAAACTTGAGTTAATTTCACTCACACTTCTATATTGGTGTAAACAGGAATTGATAATCTCGGTCTTGTGATACTATACCCCCTGACTGTCAACGGTCTCTTTGATTTCCCTGTTGGGGTTCGGAATTGTCAGCGCTGGCCATCCGTCCTGGAGCAGCTGTGAAGAGAGAAGCAAAAAATACACTTAATTATCAGTGACATTTCCCATTCACAATCCATCATTTGTCTTTAAGCATGGAATGTCGGGCATCTCCTATACTAAGATCACATGAGAGCATTTGTGCAATTTTCGTTTTTGATTTATCAATGACACGGCCTTAATCTTTTTCCAGTTGTCTCCAATGGAAACCCAGACTCTCAATCCTGTTGTCATGATCCTCCTTAACACAACTCCGGGGAACTTATTTTGCATCAGCCGTTTCCTTCTGTTGGTCAATCAGAAATTTGTTATTTACAGCCTATCATTTCTAAACATCTTTATTGGACATGGTAATTTAGGTGAATAATCTCACTTTTACTCTAATTGTTATTTGCAAATGACTATGTGTATGTGTAACTATATTTATTTCTGTCCGTGAAAGCCTAGTATGTATTTCGCTCATATTACATTATACATATCAGTAACATACATATTTTCCATTCATAATCTCTCACACAGTTACTATATTTCCCCCGTAACACCTAACCCTTTAGGTGTTAAAATAACGCGCTTCTCACGGGAACAGAAATCAATTTTCAGTGCCTTATGTCACCGAAGTCCCCGTGCATTTAGAACAGTGTCACACAACCCGTTCATAACCACCGGCGCCGACACCATCCCCACATTGAAAATCCTGCCGACCAATGACATTCCACTGGCCAACTCGTCCTGTGGCCCACGGCATCACCCCCAGTTTCGAACCTGGAACGCGAAACCCCGGGCCACCTACTCAAGGATAATCAAAGATCATTCCACTCACAACCACTGCCACACACATACAGCACCTCTGACACCACCGTAACCAGTCACCCAAATACCCACACACAATATAATTCGACGCGCGTAGTGTGGCAGCGAGCCTCTGACGAGTGCACGCATAGCGCACCCCCGTTAATGCGCGGTGGCAGACAGCGAGCCCACCCCCGCCACGACGTTTAGCAGTCCCCGTACCCCTGGCAAAATGAAAAATGTGCGCAGTGTGACAGCGAGCACCGACGAGTCGCACACAGCGCATCCCCGTCAAAGCGTGGAGGCAGACAGTGAGCCACGACGAACTGTCTACCCACACCCCCATCGCAGGCGCAGCCGAGTAGAGTAATTATGCTCCGACTTACGGCCCACCAACATGAACTGACACGGAGCCCCTGCCTTACCAGCCGGAGCTTGTCCAAATGCAAGGAAAGAAGTACGAGCGCCTTGTCGAACAAAGCGTAGCGCCAACGCCAGCCAATACCACTGCCAGCACTAGAAATTCCCTAAAAACAACAATAAAACTGAATATGGAACAACAACATACGCATAATAATGCCAAACTCAACCTACCGCCTTTGAACCCTACAGTAAACAGCAATAAACAATATACCTAGCACTACACCGCGTTTGAAACCCATAAAAAAACCTCTATATACAGGCCCTAAACTAGGAGAGAAAGAGAAAGCGTTTCGGGGGGGCCGAGGGGGGGGAAATATATGGAAGAGAGGCGGTGTTGGAATGAGGGGAGTGAGTGAGAGGGGGGGGTAAGAGAGAGAGAGAGAGAGGGAGGGAGAGGGAAAGAGGGGGGGAGGTGAGAGGGAGAGGGAGAGAGGGGGGAGGTGAAAGGGAGAGGGAGGGAGGAGGGTGAGAGAAGGAAAGAAAGAGAGGGGGGGGTGAAAGAGAAAGAGAGAGAGGGAGAAGAGGTGAGAGGGAGAGGGAGGGAGGAGAGGTGAGAGGGAGAGGGAGAGAGGAGGGCGAGAGAAGGAAAGAAAGAGAGGGGGGGGTGAAAGAGAAAGAGAGAGAGAGGAGGTGAGAGGGAGAGGGAGAGGGGCGAAAAGGGAGAGGGAGGGAGGAGAGGTGAGAGGGAAAGAAAGAGAGGGGGGTGAAAGAGAAAGAGAAAGAGAGAGAGAGGGAGGGAAGGTGAGAGGGAGAGAGAGAGAGAGAGAGAAATAGAGAGAGAGAGAATGGTGCGTGTGGGAGAAAGAGAGAGAGTGAGAGAGAGAGAGGAAGAGAGAGAGAGAGAGAGAGAGAGGAAGAGAGAGAGAGAGAAAGAGAGAGAGAGAGAGAGAGAGGGGGAGAGAGAGAGGGGGAGAAAGAGAAGAGAGGGGGAGAGAGAGTGTACAATGAAAACGTTCTGTGAGCAGAATCCAAACATATTCATCCTGTCCTCTTCTGCCCCCTACCGTATTCCTAAATAAACTCCACCTTCCCCTTAACAATGGACGCTCGCCGCCCCTACCAAGATGGACGCTCGGCGCCCCTACCAAAATGGACGCTCGGTGCCCCTACCAAGATGGACGCTCGGCGCCCCTACCAAGATGGCCGTCCCATCGCGAGACATCCCGAGAGCCCCGTCATGCCATGACGTCAGCACAGTTAGCTTAGCATATTAGCTTCGTTAGCTTCAACCCAGCGCGCGTAGGCCGTCAGACCGCGCACCCTTATGACGTCACAACCGGCGACCGCTTTAGCCGTTAGCGCGGCTAGGTAGCATTAGCTTAGCTTCTCCCATGATCCCATAAAAACGTTCCCCAACGACCCATCGACCCGTTTCGCCGCGCGGGCCGACACCTCGCAATGTTAATACAACACCACATTCCCCACAACAGAATCCTATTTCCCTCAAAACGCCAGTGTAGTGATCTAAATAGAAATATAAAAACATAACAGCAAAACACTAGTTTGACCCCTCTGTCGTCATCACCGGCGAGCTTAGAACGACTTCCGGGTCCCCGTCTAGATAATCCCAATCACCTTAAACATTACACATCTATTTTATCCGCCACGAATATGAAAACTTTTAAGTGCCTTACACATCCCCGTAATCTCAAGACACTATCGATCGACCTTATACATTTGAACCTATGTTTATTTGTCCGCCGTATCTTCCGGCGCCTCAGAGGCTAATACAACAGCTAACTGCTGCTGCGTTCCCCGGGCCCCGGAAAACCGGCGTTACCATTACACTTCCCCACGGCCAACCGGTGACTTAAATTACATAATAACACAACTATACTCTCACACGTCCCACCAATCACTCCTAACCATAAACATTCGCCAACTATACATTCATACACGCTTCCTAACACAAATAAAAAATCTACATTAAGTACTATCTTATGTTACAGCCTAACGCCGTCTAATTTTAACACGCCCGCCGTGCCCAAGGTTAAACTAGACCGATATGTGCTCAATCTCTACTTTAGAAAATACGACGCACGGTGTGCTTAAGCCCTTACTCTAAGACATACGACGCACACTTGTTTACCTTGGTTTTTACCTTGAGCACAAATCTAGACATGTTTCCTACCTCCTTACATGTTCCGACTGGCAGCGGCGCTCCGTTTATTGTGCTAAAATTTTACTTTAAAATGTACCACGCACGGTGTGCTTAAAACCCTGCTTCAGGACATACTACGCACGCTGTTTACAGAGCCGCCCTCCCCAGCCAGAACATTCAATCTAATTTTCCCTTACATCATGCTTACATGAGGTTAAATTCTTAGCAACCCCCTCCGTGGTTCGAATAGAGCACCCAAACATCATCACACTCACCTCTTAGCAACCTCCTAGTCACTTGAAGACGATCGATCGATCAGTTGATTCCCTCGTTTGACCGGCGTGAAGAAAGTGAGAAGAAAAAAAAAATATTCTTTTGTTGTGGTGATAAAACGAGCGCTCTGATTCTTGAGTACGGCACCAAAATGAAGTGGATTTCCCAAGCTATTTCGGTTCTGTTCTGCTCAGAACCGGGTTGCGTTAGTACTCTGCGTTGTGATTCAATACTTTTAAAGCTCTGGGAATCACTTCTCTTCAAACTGAGCGGTGCAGGCAGAAGGAATTAGGAGGAAAAAGGTTATATAGCAGCTGTTTAATCAAAGTTTAAGAGTGTATACAAATTACAATAAGAACACTATAAAAGATTCAAGGTACCAGAGCACTATGCCGCTCGCCCTATCTAAGAAAAGAGATTAAAGAATGATAGTTGATAAATTGTTGATGGCTTTGTTGTTTGATAACAAAGAGTTGGTTTTCCCTCCAAAAAGTCCTTTGTCCTTGTTGCCTTGCTTTGTGGATGAGATGGTGGAGAGGTCTTGTCCTGTGGTTGGGTTGTTCCAGAGTCCCTCTCCCCCATCACACCTGGGATCTTATAGCCAGACCTGCATAATCTTGTGATGTCATCAGAATGACATCACCAAATTCTTTCCTCCAATCCCAGGTCTGCTAAGCTGGTATTTGAAAATAGGGGTTTGGCTTATAGGCCAAACCCCCTTCACATAACTGCAAACAGAGGCTGTCCTTACAGTCAACAATGTATACTGTCCTTTGTTTAATACTAACAATCTACCTTAAACATTGCATTATTTTCATTTCCTAATATCTATATTTGAATTACAATTGCCCACATAAACACAGATATATTTCTTTATCACCAAGTCTACTGACTTTCAGAAAATATCTAACAAATCTAATCATTCTGTTAGCTTAATAGAATACAAATCAATACCATAGATCAGAATATAAAACCATCAATTAATCAAATTGAACATATTGGAAACAGCACAGACACATTAACTAATTGTAGACATTGAATTTCTGCAAACTGTAGTTCAGATCAGTACAAAATGCTCATATCTCTGATCTGGGTGTGTGTATATATATATATATATATGTATGTGTGTCTATTTGTGTCTGTGTGTGTCTATGTGTCTGTGTGTGTGTGTGTGTGTGTCTATGTGTGTGTGTGTGTGTGTGTGTGTGTCTGTGTGTGTGTGTGTGTGTCTGAATGTGTGTGTGTGTGAGTCTATGTGTGTGTGTGTGAGTCTATGTGTGTGTGTCACAGGAAACTCCAGCGAGATAACATGTTTACGTGACCTTTTGGTCTTTTGTTCCGATCTTACAGAGCCCATTGTCTTAAACTCTTCCCAGGCCATGGCAGATGGCCCTTGGGTTCCTGTCGTCATTTGACCACTCACTCCATATGTAAATCGACCTGTGTGCCCACAATGGCAATCAGTCTATGTAAACACACACACAATCTATGAATTATTGTTTTGAGGGCCAAGTATTTCTACACATTAGTTAATCATGAGATCTATGTTTGGGAATTTACCACATGTGTTATCTCTCCACTCCGGGCTGGTAGTGCTTGTGCCAGCACAGGATATAAGATATATATTATTTTATATATAGGCTATACAGTATATACATATTTTAATCAATATCTGCCTTTTGAATAAAATAGGCACAGGAATCAGGATTGTTAAAGCTAATTAGCCTAATCCATGTAAAAAAAGAGTAGCCTATAGTAAATGTATACACACACAAGAGAGAGGGAGAATAGCTTATAGCAGACTTAATTTATTTCACAATATTTTTGCTAATGAAGTGAAATATTAATTATCATCAACTATCCAGTTAGTTTGTATAGTGTAACATACAGAGAGAGAGAGGGGAGAGAGAGGGGAGAGAGAGGGAGAGAGAGACAGGGCTCACCCCCCCCCTCCTTAAAGGTGACATGCATTATAAATGTCTTTTTTGAGTTTCTAGCATTGTATTATAGTAATAGGAGTTAGTATCAATGTGTTTTTGTGTCTAAATACAATATTGGCGGATGTTGAGATCAGAAGCTCTGTGTAGGATTGTTAGTAACTGTCTAACTGTACATATGGCTGTTTACACTAGTAACTGTTTACCTGCATATATAATTGTCTCCACCAGTGACTGTCTAGTTGCATATATATCTGTTCCCACTAGAGGGCGCTCTATGCGGAGCCACCCAGGTACTCCACCTTGTGTCGAGTATAAAAGCAAAGGTATACTCCCATTTCGTTCTCTCCCCCAATGTCTCTCAGTGAGAGAAGAACATGTATGTTACTGCTGCTCTTTCCATGTGAATAAAAAGAAACCACGCCAGTTCAGGCTTAAGATAGGAACCATGCCTCTTGACTAGGGATGCTCGATATTGGCTTTTTTACCGATACCGATATTCCGATATTGTCCAACTCTTAATTTCCGATACCGATATCAACCGATATCAACCGATACCGATATATGCAGGGTTTCCCCCCGCAAAAAACGGAATAATTTCAGGCAACTAATAGTTTCACTGGATATATATATAACAAATATTGTTATTGTTTTTTTCTTTTTTTAAACCGATACCGATATTTTCCGATATCACATTTTACTGCCGATATCGGCCGATAATATCGGTCGGCCGATAATATCGGACATCCCTACTCTTGACCACATTATTGTCGCCCTATAGCCGAATTCTGTTAACAGGTTATGGGCCCAGATAACGCTGGGGCGAAATAGTGGAGGTACTGTAGCAAGCTTAGCTGAAGTATAGGCTAGGATAGCGCCGGGAGCACCGCGTGGCTAGACGCTAGGCCAACAAGAGCGAAAGCTAAGCATACCATTAACGAAGAGGATGGAAAACAAGAGAAGAGGCAAATGGCCGACATTCAATGGAAAAGCAGAGAACTACGAGCTCTGGGAAGAGCGCATGCTGTGCTGCATGCACGGGGCGGGGCTGAAGGAGACGATCCTGGGGGCCCCCACCGGAGAACTGACAGCGGAAGAGCAAGCCCTGGACGACCAGCGGAACGCAAGCGCGTACTGTGAGTTAGCGCCGATGCTCGACGACACCAGCCTGGGGCTGATATTCCGCGACACTAAAGACAGAGGCCGAGAAAGCCTGGCGGTATTGAGAGAGCATTTCATCGGGGGAGGAAGACCCAGAGTTGTGGCCCTCTACACAGCACTAACGGGCCTGAGGAAGGGGACCACCGAAACCGTGACCGAATACGTCAACAGAGCGGAGCAAATCACAACGCCACTGAGGAGTGCCGGAGAAGCACCAAGCGATGGGCTAATGATGGCGATGATAATGAGAGGACTACCGGAGCTGTACAAACCGTTCACACTCCTGGTAACACACGGTTCAACGGACATTATGTTGGGACAATTCAAGGCTAAGTTAAGGAACTTCGAGGCCTCAGAAGACACCCACCCAGCCGCCGCGGAGGAGGGGGAGAGGGTGCTAAAGGCCCGAGCAACGCCAAGAGAGAGAACCAGGACCACGACGGAACTGGCGTGTTGGCGATGCGGAGATAAAGGACACGGACAAAATGGCGACTACAGACGAGGCAAAGGCCACAGAGACAAAATGGCGACTACAGACAAGACGGAGGCCACGGACAAAATTGCGACTACGGACAAGATAACGGCTGTGGACAGGATGACGACAACAGACACGACGGCGGTGACTATCGACGTGAGATTAATCGAGACGACGCCCGGAGAATCGATGGCGCCGACGATCGACGTGAGGCGAGTCGAGACAACGCCTGGAGGATAACGGGACAAGAAGACTGTGCTTTTGGAGCGTGGACGGCGGGCATCGCCGGACTGGCCCAGCTGCAGCGGGCCCAGAGAAGGGGACTGATCGTGGACACGGGCGCGTCGTCCCATGTCATCAACGACAGGAGTCGGTTCAAGAACTTTGACGACATCTTCCACCCGGAGAGGCACTGCATGGAGCTGGCGGACGGTAGACACATCTACGGATTGGCACAAGAGAGGGGAGACGCACAGGTATGCCTCACGGACAGCAAGGGGCGCCGGCGTACGGTGACGCTAAAGAACGCTCTATACGTACCATCGTTCCCACAAGGACTATTCTCTGTAATAGCTGCTACGGCAAGCGGCGCCAAGGTATTCTTCGACAAAGGTAAAAATTTTCTTGTAGAACCTGACGGTACCCGGTTTGACATAAAGATGTACCAGAGAATATTTTATCTGAAAACGGAGTGTAATGATAATGATGATGTGTGTAGCGGGACGGCCAGTCACGAAATTCAGACGTGGCACGAGATTATGGATCATTGTAATTACGAGGATTTACTGAAACTGCAAGTAGTGTCAGAGGGCATGCACATTGAAGGGGAGAAGCGTAGACCTGACAACAATTGTGCAACGTGCAAAACGGGGAAGTTTACCCAACCGAGATACAGAAATCCCACAGACAGAGTAAGGGTACCACTTGCACCAGTTGACATGGACCTAGCAGGCCCAGTAAGCAACGAGTCCATAGGAGGTTTTAGATATGTACAGTCCTTTACAGACGTGTGTACAGGGGCAGTGTTTGTTTACTTTATCAAAGAAAAGAGTGACACACTCCAGGCCACAGAAAGATTCCTGGCAGACGTAGCCTCTTATGGTACAGTAAGATGTTTGAGGTCCTACCACGAAACCGAGTTCACAAACAGAGAGTTCCAATCACTGTTGAGAAGGTATAAGATAAGACACGAGAAGTCACGTCCATATCCCACGCACCAGAGCGGGGTGGCAGAGAGGGAATGGCACACCCTTTTCGAAATGGCTAGGTGTAAGCTAGCAGATAGTAACTTACCAAAGAGCCTGTGGCATTATGCGATGCAAGAAGCCGCTTACACCAGAAACAGGTGCTTTAATAAGCACTCGGGCACCACCCCCCGTATACAGCGCTGACAGGAAAGAAGTGTAATCTAGCCAGAATGCACCGATTTGGATCAGTGTGTTATGCGTACCTGCAGGACAGGGGAAAACCCAAGTCCAAGGATGTAAAAGGATTTTTCGTAGGACACGACAGAGGAAGTCCTGCTTTCCTAGTTTATCACCCCGGTAACGGGAGAGTGCAGAAACACATGCTAGTCAAGTTTGTCACGAAGACAACCTGTGAGAGCGAGACAGAGCTGGACTCCAGAGCAAGGTGTGTAGAAACAGAAACACATCACCCCAGTGTACTTAGTACAGTTGTGCAGACAGACAGTCAGCAACCCCCAGAGAGCGATGACGAGGAGCACCTGAGGGTGACGTCAAGTGCCCCAAGCAGTGGGAGGTATTCCCCAAGGGAACACAAACCCCCAGAATATCTGCCAGACTATGCCAGGAAAGGGAGTGACGAGGAGGACAATACACCTACCCCCGTTGAGTACTACTACAACTACAGGGTAGTCAGTGGGGTAAATCCGACCTTTAAGGAGGCCACATTGTCCCCCGAAGAGGGCAGACATACAGTGGGAGGAAAATGGGTGTATTCAACCAAGTTACCAGAGGGCAGACAGCCAGTGGGAGGGAAATGGTTGTATTCGATCCAGGAGGGTATTGAAGACCACGGTAAATACAAAGTATGGTTCATAGAAAATTGATTAAATGCTGAAGAAATGAGCCATATGTTTGGTCCCATGTTTAAGTACAGAGGTGGATGAGTTACCAGGTTTAAAATACTAAAATGGATCTTATGTTTAACCCCATGTTTAAGTACAGAGGTGGGTGGTTTACAATGTTAAAGTACAGAGGTGATTCAATGTTTAAATACAAAAGAGGATCTATGTTTAAAATACAGAAGTGGAGGATTTGATCATCGCTCCAGACCACAAAAGAAAGACCTAGGCAGTTTTAAACCATTTTATAGGTATGGACTTCGAACAGTCTGCCAACTGTGTAAAAATATCACAGATGAGATATGTGGGAAAAGGTCCTGAGATGTTTTTGACTGAAGTAAGAAATGTATATATAAACTGTGGGTAGCTTCATTCTGTTGGACAACCTGTACTCGCCCTGACCTATGTTCTGTAGTGAGTAAGAGTGTCATAGTATTTTTGTTGACCCCACAGAGAATCATTGAACTACGTCAAAAATACGTTTTTCGTTATCCCAGAGGTGCTGCAGACGGACAGCGGTGTTTCAGAAAAGACAACAAAGGTTTAAGGGCTTAGAGCCTACAGTGATACTATCAGCCTGTGAAGCTGAGTATATGTTTCTAGCTATGACAATGCAAAATGTGTTTATCTAGAGCAACTGCTCGAAGTGATGAAGATAAGGTTATGAATGTATTGCTTAAAATGCAGTAGGTAATTGAAATGTATCCTCTATACCGAATATGGTGTTTTGAAGAATGGGCGTTCTGTCAAAACCGTTTAAAATGATGAACATTGTGTATATATGGAGACTGTTGTTTATGAGGACAACCAGGTGACCATTGTGATTACTAGGAACCCAATATGTCAATATAGATGTAAACATGTCATTATAAATAATATCATCTCATCAGGTATGTCATCAGATAAGAAAGAATGACACCGGTTTACTGTCCAATGGACGACAGAGTAATAGATACTATGAGAGAGCTGTTTCAAATTAAATTGAAGGGATTTGCAAAGGTCATGTTTAATGTGAAGATATTGACTGTCATACCCTATGGATATTTTTGGGAAAAGGTCCCCTTTTCTATCTCTCTCTCTCTCTCTCTCT
>NC_140183.1:36272237-36384134 GCF_963971535.1 Notolepis coatsorum | reverse complement strand
CTAGGAATAGCAATGCAGGTTATCTTAGCTTAGTTAGCATTAACAGCTAACGTTAGTTAAGGCTTTTACTAGGGATGTCCGATATTATCGGCCTACCGATATTATCGGCCGATATTGGCATTCAAATGTGAAAATATCGGTATCTAGGGATGCTCGATATTGGCTTTTTTACCGATACCGATATACCGTTATTGTCCAACTCTTAATTTCCGATACCGATATCAACCGATATCAACCGATACCGATATCGGAAATTAAGAGTTGGACAATATCGGTATATCGGTATCGGTAAAAAAGCCAATATCGAGCATCCCTAGTTTTTACCGTGACGTGGGCATACAGGAATAGGCGAGGATGCAAAGCATGTTAGACGCATTGGACACACAGCGCGACTCGCGAGAGGAGTTGTCACAGGGCTGTAGAATGCAGGGCTGAAGAGCTGCCATAGCTTCTAAAATTGAAGGTGGGGGTATCGGGCTCAGCCCCTCCCTTACAGCTGGAATTAACGTGAAACACGGAAGTTATCAAATGCGAGCGAAACACGCACTGTCGAGTCCTGGCTCTAGGCAGAATCACGAATAGTGGTTTAAGAGAAGTTATTTATATTTTGAACGTGATTCATTGTGCACTAGTTCGATTACACGTTGCGTATGTTATGACTTTGAACGTTTGCCATTTCCACCGCAATAGGCACATACAAGTAACAATACGATGCGTTGATCATGAATATGCAAATCGACAACATTTCATCGTTGACGAATCGTTGCAGTTCTAGTGGAAGCATATGATAGGAAGCATAGGGAGGATGTTAAGAAGAGTGATAGGAAGCATAGGAAGGATGATAGGAAGCATAGGAAGGGTTATATGAAGCATAAGAAGGGTGATAGGAAGCATAAGAGTGATAGGAAGCATAGGAAGGGTGATAGGAAGCATAGGGAGGATGTTAAGAAGAGTGATAGGGAGGATGTTAAGAAGAGTGATAGGAAGCATAGGAAGGGTGATAGGAAGCATAGGAAGGGTGATAGGAAGCATACATTAGGAAGGGTGATAGGAAACATACAGTAGGATGGATTATAGGAAGCTATCACCCACAATCCCCTGCTCCAGTCTCTTCTGCAGTTATTCAGTCTGACTGCTGTCTGTTTAGCACTCCATTAAATCTTCAAACAACTAAGAATTCAAACAAATTAAGTCAAAGTCAGCTTTATTGTAACTTCTCGTAATGTGCAAGACATATAGAGAAATTAAATTGTGTTTCCCCTTCCCACGGTGTATATAAAAAAGATCTAATATAAACATAAAGTAATATATAGGACACTATAAACATAAAGTAACATATGGGACACGATGTACACACAATATACAGGACTATACAATATAAACACTAGCTAAAAAAAATTATGTATGAGTGAAATAAATATAGAGGTAAAAGATAACTTAGCAGCAGTGGTACATAGTATAAGTATAAGTATAAATAATAAATAATGGCAGTAAAATACAATAATGGCAGTAAAGTGACAGTGAGATGATAGATATGGCAGTAAACTAATATAATGTAAACTATGTCAGTGGGGGGGGGGGGTAGTCCAGAGTCTGTGGGGGCAGAGTAAGAGAGAGGAGTCCAGAGTCTGTGGGGGCAGGGTAAGAGAGAGGAGTCCAGAGTCTGTGGGGCAGGGTAAGAGAGAGGAGTCCAGAGTCTGTGGGGGCAGGGTAAGAGAGGGGGGGGGGGGGGGGGGGGGGCGTTCTTAATCCAGGTTCTAGTCCAGGTTCTGCGGTGGAGTGCGTCCCAATTTTTTCTTCAATGATGATTCATATAGGCGAGATACTGTATGTTGTGCGCACGCACGCACACACACACACACACACACACACACACACACACACACACACACACACACACACACACACACACACAATGACAGACACAACCGATTGCATAATCCTCAGATAGTTAATGAAAACAATTATTATAATAATGACAGTGTCATAGATGTGAAACACTTACACAAAGTGACATGCCTGTGAGCCGCCACTAGGGGCAGAGTGGCTAACTGTGTGAATGACATTGCAGTGGTCTTTGCATGTACAGTATCCTAAAAGAGACTTATCATTATCAACAAACTGACAGTGATGTACCTGAACGCGTTCAATGAACGATCGTTCATGAACGCGTTCGTATTTTGGGCGAACTTGAACTGAACGTACTGTATATCCGCTAAATGAACGTAATTGAGAACGAGTTCATTCTCAGCCCTGTGTAACGGAGTTCAAAAGTGCGTTCATTCTCGGCACTCTGTTATTATAACGGCGTTCAAAGATGTGCCATATTTCATATGCATTTCAGCCGAAAACTCAGTTAAAACACACTGTAAACTGGACAAAAATGATGCGTAAAAACCACCCGATCTGGCAACGTGCCTGTCACCCCCTGCTATTGGCTACGTGATCAGACTCCTCCTCACAACAAGCAGTGGAACAGTGCTTACAGCAGAATCTGCGCGCAGAAGCCGAGAGGCGCTGCAGCAGCACTCGCTCAGTCAGAGTCAGACTCTAGACGTCGTCGTATGCATTTAAAAGAGTTTACTATTCAAACTATTTGATAAACTTCTACTTTCAGCCCGGAAATGCATTCTGATAAACTGGATTAAGGATAAGCCTCAATTTTTACAAATGTGGTATAGAGAGATCTTCGGTATGCTGCTACCCCATGAAAGACACTGTGCATAGAGGCAACAACGCTTCCTTTCAGGAGGTGTGTGGGCCCCACTATTAGACTATTTTCCTGCTGAAATGTATCGGATCCTTCTAAAGGCCCAATGCCCCATTGTATGGACAGACCTAGGATAGAAAAAATAAATATATGTATGTTTACATGTGAATGGGCTCGAGGCAAGTGCAATAATGTACAGTGCCTGTCTTGGTCTGCTTTCCTTTTTGCTTGTTTTTCTTTTTTTGTTTTTGCTTGCTTATGGTGTGGATGATGGCATATAGATGAACTGGAGGACCCCCCCCCCCTTGTCCCAATGTGTGTTTTTGTAATGTAAGTAACTGTACGTGAAACATCTATAATAAAAAAAAATATTCAAAAAAGAACTAAAAAGAACTAAATTAGTTCATTTTTGAAACCATGAACTTTAGTTCAACATTTTGAATTATGAACTATGAACTGAACTAGTTCATTTAAAAAAATTTGAACTGTGAACTGAACTAGTTCATGTAGAAAGTGAACTTTCCCAACACTGCAAACTGACAATAGAGATGTATCAGTATACTGTGTGACATACTGTGTGACAGAGACTTATAAACACACTGGGTCTCATTCCCGAACGGATTTACGACCAAACATTTCCTCTTAGGCAGATTTCTGCCCATTTAAGACATAATGGGCTGGTAGCGCGATTCCCCACATTTTCCTGAAATCAGATTTGAGCGTGGCTGAGAACAGATTTAAGTGCTGAGGAGCACACTTATGATTGATTGACTAATTGAACATTTTATTAACTTGACAGACTGTGTTCTCATAGTGATTCCTTCATGTCAACGCTACAGGCCTCCTTAGAATTAATTACTTAATCATAATTAAAATAAATATGACAATATTTGTACGATAAGAAATTACGCATTTGGTGTCGGAAAAATAAATAATATGGATTCATCTGATCACAGGGCAGCTGGATTAACCATATCTGAACCAGCTATTTTGGACAAATGTATAATTACTTTAATTACTCAGATATTCAAACACAATTATGCAATTATTGTGAAATTATTGAAAATAATAATTATTTAATGCCTTCTGTGGAATTTGTATTTCTTATTTGTTACATATCTGTTTTAATGGTCCTTCGAATATATCATTAATCAATTAAACTTATATTGAAATACACTATATAGCCTATATACCAACACTGAAATGACAGTGGATAAATAAATAAGAACTAAAGCTAATCGGTGGAAATAGACTTTATTAATATTCCATAACAAGTCTTGTGTGTGCCAGTATGGCCTACGTGTCTAATGAATGAACAGTATAGGCTTAATATATTCTAGTTACTTGTTTCATTAGGATTTAGTAGATACTATATATATATATATGCTCTGCCCCATGTACAGTATAAGTACAGTCTGTATGTATACAGACTGTACCTATACTGTACGTAGGGCAGAGCATATAGTATCTACTAAATCCTAATGAAACAAGTCATTAATGGAATAATAAGCCTATACTGCGTTCATTCATCATATATATATTATGTAAACAAGACAAAAGTCTTTCTCTGGTCTGCATCCGTACTGTAGTGTGTGTGTGTGTGTGCGCGCGCTGCGGCAGGTGTACCACGAGCTGTACTATATATGATGCCAATACATTAATCTAATCTAATTTTGATGCGTCGCAAGACTCGCAAGGCACTTCCGCTATTCCATTTTTTTTTTTTTTTAAACTTCATTTTTTAGCGTTTATCGCTTTTCTGGTCAAGCATGACCGACAGATGTAGGGTGAAACGGGAGAGAGAGCAGGGGAAGACATTCGGCAAATGACGGCGAGTCCGGGAATCGAACTCGGAGTCAACCAGACTCAGCACGGTATTCCGCGACGCAGCGCGGTACATGGTGTGCTACTGGAGCACCCCCCGCTATTCCATTTTCACGAGGCTGCGTCATTAGTTTCCTTATAAGGAGCTCTGGAGGCGTTGTTTTGTATGCAAATGACCTAGACGGGAACACGCATTTGTGTTTAAGACATGGTGTCATTCCCCAAGCAGATGTCACAGGTGCGACCGTTTGAGCCACTTAAGACATATTACCAGCACGTTGGGGACTCAGAGTGAACTTGTCATTGATTCTGTCTCAGTCGGTTCCAAGATAAGTCTTCCAAGAGAACTCTTTGGACATTTTTGGGGAATGAGACCCACTGTGTGACAATAGAGACTTATCAATATACTGTGTGACAATAGAGACATATCAACATACTGTGTGACAATAGAAACTTATCAACATACTGTGTGACTGACAATAGAGACATTATGGGTGTAACGGTACACAAAAACCACGGTTCGGTACGTACCTCGGTTTTGACGTCACGGTTCGGTACGGGTTTTCGGTACAGTGGGGGAAAGTTTGGCTTTCCATGTTCCACTCAGGGGTGATGTAGTGTGCGTTATACAACGGCATGCAATTTTCTTTTTAATTTTTCTTTTCTTTCTATAGAAGCAACTGGGAGGTGCGCTGTTTTAAGTGAGGGTGGACTGAATGGATATGTTGATAGCGTCATAACGACTAAATAAAAACCGATTCTGTCACGGCGAATGTCTTAGTTCTTTAAACAATGTTGGATGATGTAATTGATGGGTCATGAGTCATTGTGGAACAAAATAAAAATCGCGCAAATTGATTGATTGATTGATTAATTGCAATTATTTTTTAAATTTTTCTTTTCTTTCTATAGAAACAGCTGGGAGGTGCGCTGTTTTAAGTGAGGGTGGACTGAATGGATATGTTGATAGCGTCATAACGACTAAATGGAAAACGATTCTGTCACAGCGAATGTCTTAGTTGCTTAAACAATGTTGGATGATGTAATTGATGGGTCATGAGTCATTGTGCATCAAAATAAAAATCGCACGAATTGATTGATTGATTGATTAATTGCAATTTATTTTTTTACCTACTTTTCAATCTGCTTCCATAGAAAGTAGGGTTAAAAAATATATATAAATAAATAGGGCGAAGAAAACTTGTTTTTTTCCTATAGGGCAAAGAAAACTTTTTTTAATTTGTTTTACCTACTTTCTATAGAAGCATCTAATAATGAAGTTCTATAGAAAGTAGGTTAAAAACTAAAGAAAAGTTGGATGTGTTAGTTTGTTGGATGTCTTAGTTGAAAGACAGTTGGATGTGTTAGTTTGTTGGATGTCTTAGTTGAAAGACAGTTGGATGTGTTAGTTTGTTGGTTATCTTAGTTGAAAGACAGTTGGATGTGTTAGTTTGTTGGATGTCTTAGTTGAGAGACAGTTGGATGTGTTAGTTGTTGGATGTCCTACTGAGAACAGTTAGATGCACTTCCGAGCTGCTTCCACATGGAGGCAACTTCTCTTTTTCTGGCGGATGGTTTTTTCAATAAATCTTCAATTAATGTGTGTTTATTGTATAGCAATAAGGTTGGATGAATGTGCCAGTTGTATAAAAGCATTACACCACTTGTAGTCATGGATTGTGAAAATTAGACCATGCCTAGGGGGGTCTAACGACCACCCCTAGGCATGGTCTAATTTTCACAATCCACTCCTGCGCGTGATGTAATGCTTAAGTAACTAAGTAATTGTACTTGTAGGGCTGTCAACGAATATTCTATATTGAAATTAATAATCGACTTGTAAAGAAAAAATATATATATAATAATTATATTAGATTGTGAAAAAACAGCCCCCGGTGGTTACCATACCGTTGTATTCGTTTGGTACGCAGCCATTCGGTACGGTACGGTACACACTGAAACAGTTCGGTACGGATATGTGTACCTTTACACCCCTAAGAGACATATCAACATACTGTGTGACAATAGAAACTTATCAACATACTGTGTGACAATAGAGACTTATCAACATACTGTGTGACATACTGTGTGACAACAGAGCCTTATCAACATACTGTGTGACAACAGACTCTCAACCCCTTGGGATACATGTAGGGATACTGCTACTCTCTCCAACAACCATCCAGAATGTTTATCCAACTGGCCTTCTCATTCCTGTTTTATCAACCATGGAATCCAAACACCACAGCTGTCTCTCTTCTCTCAACGTTGGTTGACCCCTCGAGGCTTGGAATACAATCTCACTTCACGGCTTCCTCCTCTTGGTGTTTTTACGTTGCCAGACTAGGGAAATCATCAATAGATCCCGTCCGGAAACTGGATGCAAAACAAAGCCATTCATGATTCCTGATATCTAATCGCTTTATTTGGCTTGGCGATCTGGCGTCTGTTTCCTTTGGTTGATGCACACATGTCCCCAGGGTTCGAATTATCACCTGAGAGCTATGGGGGCCCCCTGAATTTTTTTTTTTTACAATTTTTTTTTTTAATAACTTTCTTTATTGGAAGAGTTTTCAAAATTATGCAGACAGTTATACATGTTATGCATCTTCCATTTTTTATTTTTTTCCCCATTTCCCTTTCCTATCCCCTAACCCCACCCCACCCCACAAAGAGCGACAACAAACATACATATAATACACAAATACGAAATAAAAGTATGTGACAGAAAAATAAAAGTAAAAAATAAAAAAAACCTATAGTACTAATATAACTGAGATGAAAAGACAAAACATTTTAAGAAATAAATAAAAATAGGGGAAAAAAACGGAGGGGGGGGGGGGGACTCAGTCGTCACACCCAGGCAGGGATGTCAAGGATTCTATGTGCTTTAAAAGGGGTCTCCAAGTCTTCTCAAAGGTATTCAGGGAGCCAGTAGGGCCTTTGAGGGAGAATCTGAGCTTTTCAAGATTAATAGATAATAGTAGTTCCTTAACCCACCTATTGTGAGATGGAGGTTGAGTATGTTTCCACTTAAAAATAATAAGTCGCCTGGCCAATAAAGTGGAGAAGGCAAGAACAGGATGTGACATTTTGGAGGGTAGAGGCTGCAGAGGAACACTTTTTTTTTACAATTTTTTTCCTGAAATTGTGGCTGTTTTCGAAGTCATATTTAGAGGAATATCTCATTAGGATTAGTCTAATACTATAAGTAATAATGACATCACACAACAGTCTAATCATTAGACTATTGTGTGATGTCATTATTCAGTCTCATTCTTAACCATCAATATTTGTTCATTTTCTTACTCACCTCTGATATATAATGCCATATTTACTTATTTGCATTTTGCATCTGATCAAATACAACAATTTAATTTGAAAAAATTAGACCAAATTTATGAACTTGAATTAACATTTATTTGTCTCTGCACTTATAAATCAAAAACTAACAAACGAATCTAATGGAAAATAAATAGTTGTATGGCACAACAGCAGCATTTATCAGGATACAGTAAGTAACATTATCATCTGATAATAAAATGAACATAAAATAAATACTTACTTAAATATAAATCTAAATAAAGAATGTTTTTTTTCATCTCTGTGGCAATGTGCTCTATGATCTGTGCACAAGAATGATCGGATCGGTGAGCTGGCCCGACTGTCGCACCGTTCAACTCATTAAGTGTCATAAGGGGGTTCAATTTGGTATACGGCAACCTTTCTTTAGCGACAGTATATGCTGCCCTGAATGAACTGGCTGTATCCTTGAGCAAAGCAGATGTGAGTTCGCTCACTTTTTTTGGAAGCACTTCCTTCTGGTTTTGACTTTCTATTTCTATAGCTTGCTTATGAGCAATGCTATCACTGTGCAAGTATATTTTCTTCCTCAACTTCTTGCTCTGAGAGCTAGTCACAGTCCCATTTATCCACTCTGCCAAATGGGCTCCAAATGATTTGTGCATGCCTAAAAATGGGGGAGCTCACTGGGCTTAAGAGAGGAAAAGATACATCATGTTTAAAGCCAAATAATTTTAACTGTTTACTATTTTTAAAACATTTTTTTACCCATGTTTAACATTCATAGCCTATTCCCAAGATATCTGTAAAAAATTACACATATTTTCGAATTTTAACCACTTAAATTAGTGTTTGTTTGATACCACGTCAGTTTTTATTGAAAAAACCCTGATAAACCGCCATATTCACCATATATCTATTATTTTTTTCCAATACTTTACAGCATATCAAAACGGGACAAAATACCTGTGAATAAGAATCTGCCATTATAAAAAAGAAAGGTAGACTATTTCGGTCAGAAATAGCGGTCAGAAATAGCCGTTAGTAAGCGTTAGTAAGCACCGGTTAGTACTAATCTATTACTAAAAGGTATGTATTGTATGTATTTTGAATGCCTGGTGTAATTATTCTGTTTATTTATCGATATATGATGTGAAAATTAGAGATTAGAGATACAAAAAAAATTAGACTTGCGGTTTTATGGCGGTTTTATAGCAGTTTTATTAACATGGAAGTGGATGGGAGTAGAAAAAGCGACTAGGGGTGAACAAGTCACTAAATCTGTAACTATTTTTCTAGAGTGTTTCATGTTATAAGCTTTTCACACAATGAACATATATGTAAAATTAAGATATTTACCCAATTTCATGAAATAATAATAAACACAGACACCGCTGTGCTCACACACAAACTCAAAATATTTCAAAAAAGTAGAAAAAGACCCCAGGGGTGCACAAGGGTAACATGTATTGGCGTTTTTACATGGAAGGCAGCCAATGCATCCCTCCTTGGCAAATAACCAGCTATATTTATTTTTCCAAAAGTTCCACTGACTCGGACCCCAGCATTGTGGTGGTTGAGTAGCAGCACAGTCGAGGTCTAGTGGTGGAGACTCGGGTCTGGCAGTGGCAACCGGCGCGGTAACAATAACAGGTGCACTGTGCACAGGAGCAGCAGAGCTAACACTAGTACTAGCAATAGCAGTGTCAACTTCAGTGACACTGTGACAGTAGCGCTGCTAGCTGCTGCACTAACAGCGTCAGTCTTTGGCCTTTTTATAAAACCAAAGCTGTCCAGCTTTGTACAGCCTTGCGGCGGGTTGAGCCTTTTTTTTTTGGCGGCATGTGGCGTACTGTTTAGTGTTTATGTTTTCAGTTGCAGGACACGGACCGGCAGCTTTCTGTTTACAGCAGCTGCTTGCTGCTTCTTCTTCACTAGGTTGGAGTAGCGTTAAACTTATGGGCGATGCTCATGGGCGACGCATAGCGGCTTGGAGGTGAAATGCAGCCTATTCCACAACATTAATTACTCTGTTATTTTAAAAACTGAAAAGAAAAATATGATCTATTAACAATTTATTTAGGTAACATAAATAATACTAATTCGTACATAAAAAAACAAAAAATAAATATTATTTTTGAGAGACCCCCACAGGGGGTCTTGACTATGGGGGCTCAGACTCTAGCTATGGGGGCTGAGCCCCCATTGGCCCCCTCATAATTCGAACACTGCATGTCCCCATACCGTTTATAAAGGATTAGTGTTTATTCCAGCCAGCAATAGCAGCCTCCATGTAACACAGACAAAATGACGACAACAACAACCGACAACACAGCACTGCCAGTGCAAATTCATAATCCCCCCCCCCCCTCTGATGATAGATCTGCCACGTGCTGCACCATCTCCAAGGTTGCTCTTCAGGGAGTACTTGTGTGACATGAGAGTGTGTATTCCTCATGCTTCTTCTGGGTCCCAACGCATATTCTTAGATGTGGGGGGTGGGGTCAAACTTCTAGTACTGACGTGAGACGTTTAAATGAGGGGGTGGGGTGGCGGGGTGGGGGGGTGGCGGCGCAGGCAGCTTAAGTGATGTGCCTTTATAGCTGTGCCAATAGTCTTACCCTAGTACTACTTGAGTACACTGTATTAAATAGACCTTTGTTAATGGAAGCACATACGGAAACAGATGAGGCCTTAGCATAGGTTTAAAAGCTGCAGGGCCTATTGGAGGTTGTATGCTCTGATCCACAGAGTAGCATTAGTGTAACCTTTGAACCCAGAACAGATTTACATGAGTTTGTGGAGTTTGATTGTCAGATATGGAAGCAGGAGAGACAGAAGTATTTGAATTTTATCAGACACCGTTATGGTATGGCTAATGCTATAATGTTTAAGACCTATGGTATGGTATGGTATGGTATGGTATGGTATGGTATGGTATGGTATGGTATGGTATGGTATGGTCAGGGCCGCCTCAGGGGGTGTGCGAGTAGTGCGGTCGCACAGGGCCTCGCGGGAAGGGGTGCCTCGCAAAAAAAAAAAAAAAAATCACAGACCTAAAATCTAGTTTTGCTTACATGCTTATATATTTCACATTAGACACGTTTGTAGAATAGTGTTCCGGGCTCTGCAGATATACTATTGGTTTCATACAATTACTTTTATGCAAAGCATCGTGGGGTGGGAGGACTAACACTAGGGGGAGCTGGTTGGCGTCGGTCTGGTAGTCGGTAGAGAGATGTGAAGAAGACCGGTATTATCCACGAGGGGAGGGGGTACAGCCAGGTACAGGGTCTATTCGGCACTGTCCACTGGAGCGAGTGGATGTCTTGGCCAAGAGAACCAGATGTGCAGCATCGGAGCAGAGGAGATGGCGCCGCATGCCGTGGGCTTGTCGGTACCGGGTGTGGTGATTGGGTTGTACCGGGACGGGGAGGACGTTCGGCGGATGGACTGAGGATGAAAGTTGTTGCGTGTTGGAACCTTCAGTCAGGCTATAGCTATGTCGGCTAGTAGCTTGGCTGGGGGCAGGGACAGCTAACTAGCGTTAGCTAACGCTAGCTAGCGTTGGCTACGTTGTCGGGTGCTAACGTGTAGCGGATGGACTGGGAGCGGACTCCCAGGTTCATCCCAACGGGGGGGACAATATCATGATGGGACTGGTGAACTTTCTCCACGGTCGTCTTCTTCCTCTTGGACCTGACTCTGGGTTAGGGTGAGTTTTTGGTGCTGCTCTGTTCCCGCCGTGGATCTCGCGCTCTCTCTCTCTCTCTCTCTCTCTCTCTCTCTCTCTCTCTCTCTCTCTCTCTCTCTCTCTCTCTCTCTCTCTCTCTCTCTCTCTCTCTCTCTCTCTCTCTCTCTCTCTCTCTCGCGCTCTCTCTCTTGCGCTCTCTCTCTTGCTCTCTCTCGCTCTCTCTCTCTCGCTCTCTCTCTCGCGCTCTCTCTCTCCTGCTCTCTCTCTCGCGCTCTCTCTCTCTCTCTCGCTCTCTCTCTCTTGCGCTCTCTCTCTCGCTCTCTCTATCCCTCTCTCTCCCTCTCTCTATCTATATCTCTCTCTTTCTCTCTCTCTATCTCTCGCTCTCTCTCTCTCTCTATATCTACCTATCTGGCTTTGGGCTTGTTTGTCAGGTTCCGGGGGTGTTTTGTGCATTTTCCCTGTTGCTGCCGGGTGTGCGACTGTGCAGGTGCATTGCCACTAAGCCTCGGGCAGCGCTATTATTTAAGGATGCGTTGACTGTATCATATGCCCAGCCTCTGGCAGCGCTATTATTTGGGAATGCGTTGACTGTGTCATGTGCCCAGCCTCGGGCAGCGCTACTATTTAAGAATATGTTGACTGTATCTGTGTGCCCAGCCTCGGGCAGCGCTATTGTTTAGGAGTATGTTGGCTGTATAATTTTTTTTAATGTAAAAATAAAAAAAATAAAAATGTATGTTAATATTATTATTATTATTATAATTTTTTTGCCTTTGGGGGGGGGGGGGGGGGGGGCTCGCATTTGGAACTCGCACAGGGCCTCGCATTTCTCCCAGACGGCACTGGGTATGGTTATTGCTATTGACGTAGGAAGTTACTCTAGACAGGAAGTTACACGCTACTTTTTATTTGGTGTTGATAAAACAATAAATAACTGAACCAGGATCATTTCAATTCGATGCTAAATAAACTTTTACGCATGCGTAAAATGTGCCAGATTTAATTTTACAGGCGTTGCATTTTTATCAATATCTTGGCCATTTCTTGTGCTAGAATCAAACGGAAAAAACTGGACGGAAGTGCCGAGAGAGGCGGAAGTTGACTGTGAGAAAAGAAGAGTAGAAGAAGAACGAAAGTGAGAGAGAATCCGTTCACAAGATAATTTCTGAGGAACACACACGTTTTTCCAGCCAGCAAAACTTTAGCTTTAGTAGTTCGACTTATAACAGTAGTAGTAGCAGTAGTAGTAGTAGCAGTAATAGTAGTAGTAGTAGTAGTAGTAGTAGTAGTAGTAGTAGTAGTAGTAGTAGTAGTAGTAGTAGTATAGTAGTAGTAGTAGTAGTAGTAGTAGTAGTAGTAGTAGTAGTAGCAGTAGTAGTAGAAGTAGAAGAATCTTCAGATGATTCAGATGTTGACGATCCATCTTTTGTAGATGACAACAACGAGAGGTAAAGACACTTATTTTGGACATTTATTGCTTATGTTTAGTCAGTCACACTCTTACTGTACTTGTTGGGTTTGCAAATAACTTTGGATTGTAAATATGTGTATATGTGCTGTGCTGTGTGCTGTATAAGATAAGAGATTCCTTGTTGAATGTTGAAAATAATGTGCTTTTATTGTTTTCTACAGTGAGGAGCAAGGAGCAGAAGAACTGCCTTCAACCAGTTCAGTGCAGGCGAGACATGGAAGGATGGCTAACCAAGACAGGTGAGAGACTTATTATTATTATTATTATTATTATTATTATTATTATTATTATTATTATTATTATTATTATTATTATTATTATTATTATTATTATTATTATTATATTATTATTATTATTATTATTATTATTATTATTATTATTATTATTATTATTATTATTATTATTTATTATTATTATTATTATTATTATTATTATTATTATTATTATTATTATTATTATTATTATTATTATTATTATTATTATTATTATTATTATTATTATTATTATTATTATTATTATTATTATTATTATTATTATTATTATTATTATTATTATTATTATTATTAGTGCTTTTGTTTAGTTATAACGCTGTTCATAAAAGTTGAAAATAATGTATTTTTACATGTCATTGTCTACAGCAATGATTTGCCTGGGACATCTAGGGGGGCAGGGCGTGCCCAAGCCCGGTCCAGGTCAAGAAATGACCCAGACAGGTGAGAGACTTATTATGGATGTTTATTGCTTTTTTATTATTACTAGGTTTGCAGACTTTGTACGCAATATATTTTGCGTTTATTTGATTTTGGGCACTTTTGGGAAAATGAATTTATCAAAAATAAAATTGCATAAAACCTTAAATGATCAATTAAGCTTTATAGTCATTTAGTCAGGAATCATAATATGAACATTGTTGTAAACATCACTTTATGGAATTTAATATATTTAACACTTTTCCTAGAATGTCAGAGAACATTGTCATTACCATCACGTTACCAAATAACTCTTTAAAGCGTAAAAAAAAAGTTTAAAATGTGTGCTTTTAAGGCATTTATGTAACATTATACCTTACTTCTGATGTATTAGAGTTTGAAATATTTTTAATTGAATTTAAACATGCTTTAGATCTTTAGATATGCAGCCTTTTAAATATATTGCTAGATCCTGTCAAGAAAGATACAATTACTACAACAACAGGTCCATGACTCTTGTTTTTCATACATAAAATGTTAAGGGAGGGCTTGTAATATAGGAAAACATGTAGGAAAATGTCAGATTTAAACAATTTCTTACAAATTTGTTAAGAAATATGTCATGTGTTGGTAATGACGTACTGTTGTGGTAATGACGAAATGTGATGGGAATGACATTTAGATAGATTTATTGAATTCATTCATGGATACAGTAACACAACATCAGAATCATAGGTATTGTACCATCAACAACTGTTACAACAG
Source organism: Notolepis coatsorum (assembly GCF_963971535.1). NCBI lineage: Eukaryota > Metazoa > Chordata > Actinopteri > Aulopiformes > Paralepididae > Notolepis > Notolepis coatsorum. Next base: position 36,369,675 of record NC_140183.1, on the reverse strand, counting down.
GATAGGAACATCTAAGAAACCATCTAAAAAACACTGACAACCTTTATGGTTTCAAACAACATACTTAAACAGTAGAAGAGGTTTGTTCTTTTAACATGCCTACATCTTCTTCTCCATGAGGGAGCATACTTGTCTCCAGACAGAGGCATTGAGCATCATATGTCTTTTAGTAATTGATTGGGGCTCTGGGACAAGGCCCAGCACATTTTCCATTCTATACCATATTATGTCGTCTCTCTGTGGCCAGAAGAAACGGTTTTCTCCAATCCGACTCATTGTTTTGACCAGAACAGAACTGTCTGAATCCACATCTTGGATAACACCGGGATACGCATCTCCATCGTACAGCACCACACACCAGTGTCCTTTCTGTCCTCCAGTGATGTCTTTCACTTGAAGAGATGGACCTTGGCTTTGGTCTGATGTACGGCCCGTACAGTACGGGTCATGGTTGGTTGCCCTTCACCAACTGTGTGGTCATCTTGATTAAAGGGGCAACAATTTGAAACCATTACACATTTCTATTGTGTCCTGTTGGTTTTGTAACCTAATGATTTCTCAAATAGCAGACTGGTACACCAACCATAACCCACATTATATAGTCCAAGAACAGTGAAACTCCTTATGACAAGTCAATGTACCATCAAAATGTTATTTCAAGGTTACCGGGTGTTGCTTTAAAGTCCACCGTCTGTGGGTCATAGCACTCACAGTCATCAGGGTCCTCCATTTGATGCTGCCTGGCTTGTCAGTGAATATCTTGGAACAGAAAAGACAATCATAATTTAATTCATGATGTAATACTAAATAATACCAATACAATTCAATTATTTATCTAGTCATGTATTTATTTAAATGTATTTATAAAAATAATAAAATGTAATAGCTTAAATACCTGGTGTATTTTCATTGTACCCCGTACTGTTTCCAGTTTCTCTGGTAGCAAGGTGTCATTGTTTTCAATCTCATTCTCAGAGATGTAGAACATCTTGACTTTGGACTGCTCTTTTGAGAGTGTTTCATAGACCACCTTTCCATTTGGGAGATCCATTCCTTTGGAGACAATGTCATCAGCTCTGCGTTTGATGGCTGCATCAACCCCATCTGCTGGCCCCTTCCCATGTCCAGCCTCCAAGAAGTTCCATGTCACCTTATTGAATCCAAGTTCAAAGGGGACAGTGCAAAGAAGAAAGACGTTTTTCTTTGAACGGTATTGGGTTGTTGGTCCATCACTTACAACATGAAGGGTACGTGCAGATGGAGTAACCTCTCTCAAGTAGTTAAGCACAGGGCTGAGGTGTGCCCATATGGCAGGAGGATCATGTTGCATTGAAGAAGATGAAATGGAACAGAGCGAGGTGATCCCATTAACTGTGTAGGCAACTGCAGTGTGCAGGGAGACTTGTTTATGAGAGTCTCCAAAATGTACTGCCTGAATTTCAGAGGCATATTTGCAAAGATAATTCTCTGCAAAATCTATATGAAGGATGATGTCATCTTCTCCACAATCTTGCTTCAGACGTCTCAGCACTGAATACTGATGTTGGATGTTGAAGACATGTCTTCCAAACTTAACTTTCAGCATTGTTGTGAAGTCTTCCAACAATTCTTGAATGGTACCATAGACACGGTCCTTCACTGTTAAATGAGCAGTGAACTTCATTCTTGTTCCATCTCTTTTTTTTCTCTCGTTCCTCAACTTTACTTTTCCATTCCATCCAGTGTGTCTGTTCACCAGGATCAAATGTACCGGTTTCAAGCTCTTTTGCTCGACAGTGGGGACACTCCCTGTACATGCACTCTTTAGTCGGGTTCTGGCAACATAAAGACTCCATCAAACACTTAATGTTGCTAGTCTTTAGCACTTTGTGATGGAGCAGTTTGTCAGCCATCAGTTGAGTGTTTGCATGTGTTTTACACAAGCATGTGTCCCTATCACGGACTGTTGGCCTCACTATCCAAAATGGGCAGGTTTTGCATAACGTACTATAGGAAATCTTGAGTTGTGGATGTTCATTCTTGAATTTTCCGCCAAAGACTGTACGTTTCATTCAGAAATCGATTTTGCATTTTCACTTTCTTCCGCGTCAATGTGTCTCTCTTTCCTGTTGTTGCCCTTGAGTTGTCATCACGTTCCAGAAACTCCTTGACTTTTGTTCTGGTAGAGAGAGGCAATGCATTTGCATGTTTCTTCTGAAGTCCAGTTCCTCTTCTGTATTTCCGCATCATCTTTGCAGAGAATCCAAGTTCCTTTTGAGCCAGATACACCAACTTGTACTTTTTCAGAATTTTCCCCCTTAGAATCTTTGAAATTACTTGCTTCTCTTTAGTGTTGGTGTCTCGCAGCTCTGACACTAGAGTATTGTGGAACAATAGTGTCTTCCTGAGATCACATGTCTTTGACTTCATTTGTTGTTTTGATTTTGATCGTGGCGATTCTTGTGGTTTGAGCTTATTTGACAGTCTTTCATATAGTTTTTTATATTTCTCCATATTTCGTTTTGCTCTCTCCAACATCAGGTTGGCTTCACACAGATCTCTGTAGACTTTACTTCCGTTTCTGTTCACCTTTTTTCGTCCTCTTTGTTGTGGGGTTTCTTGTGGTGTAGGCTCATTGGGACTTTCACATATGGCAATAGGGACAGGGACAGCATCGTGTTGCTCAGGCTGTTGTGTTGGTGACACTGGTGGGCTATTCACTGTTAGGTAGTCATACATATTTCGTATTTGCTTATCATTTGTTCTTTTGTTTCGTTGATTGATTCGCCATTGACGCCTTTTATATCTTTGTGTGCATTTGGGCAGCTGATTCAGATTCAGATTCAGATTCCTTTATTTAGCCATTTGTGTAAAACACATTGGTAATTGTTGCAGCAGTACAGTGTATGCATTTTCTTTCTTTTTTTACAGTAAACAACACCAACACAGACAAGAAACGAAACAGTGCAGTGGGGGATTAATCAATCAAATACATATATATATATATAAAGTGAAGAGTGCAGAGATCCAGTACGGACTAGTGCAGTGCAGTCAGTGTCATTGTGCCAGTGTCACTTGGGGGCAGAGGGGGGGGGGAGGGGGGGGGGGGGGGGCCTGAGGCATTGATCAGCCTGGCGGCTGAGGGGAAGAAGCTCAGTCTGTGTCGAGCTTTCACAGCCTTTGGGATCCTCAGCCGGCTGTGACCGGGGTGGGATGGGTCGGCCATGATCTTCCTCGCCCTCTTCAGCGCCCTGGAGTCATGCAGGGACCTGAGGGAGGGCAGGGGACAGCCGATCACCCTCTCCGCGGAGCGAATCACCCGCTGCAGCTTGGCAAGATCTTTTGCCGCTGCAGCGGGGAACCAGGAGTGGAGTGGGTGAGGATGGACTCAATGATGGCCGTGTAGAATTGGGCCATCATGGTCCTCGGCAGTTTATATTTCTTCAACTGCCGGAGGAAGAACATCCTCCCCTGGGCCTTCTTGAGCAGGCCCGTGATGTTGAGCTCCCACTTCAAATCCCGGGAGATGGTCATGCCGAGGAATCGGCATGACTCCACGGAGGTCACCTGAGTGCCTCCCAGTATGATGGGAGGGGGCAGGGCTGCTTTCTTCCTGAAGTCCACTACCATCTCCACTGTCTTTTGAGCATTGAGCTCCAGGTTGTTGCAGCTGCACCAGCTCTGCAGCCTCTCGATCTCCCCCCTATAGGCCGACTCGTCCCCCCTGGAGATGAGACCCACCAGGGTGGTGTCGTCAGCGAATTTCAGGAGTTTGACCGAGGGGTGTAGAGAAGCACAGCTGTTGGTGTACAGGGAGAACAGTAGTGGGGAAAGAACGCAGCCCTGCGGGGAACCGGTGCTGGTGGACCTAGAGCTGGAAATGCTCTTCCCCAGCCTCACCCGCTGAGACCTGTTGGACAGGAAGTCGGTAATCCACCTGCGAGTGGAGGCCGGCACCTGCAGCAGGGATAGCTGGTGCTCCAGGATGGGTGGAAGGATGGTGTTGAAGGCCGAGCTGAAGTCCACATACAGGATCCTGACATAGTTGCCCGCGTAGTCCAGATGTTCCAGCGTGTAGTGCAGAGCCATGTTCACAGCATCCTCTGTGGATCTGTTGGCTCTGTACGCGAACTGCAGCGGGTCCAGCACAGGATCTGTGATGAGCTTCAGGTGGGCCAGGACAAAGCGCTCCAGGACCTTCATGACCACAGAGGTCAGGGCGACAGGTCTGTAGTCATTAAGGCCCGTGACCTTGGCCTTCTTGGGGACGGGGATGATGGTTGAGGCCTTGAAGCATGCTGGGACGTGACACAGCTCCAGCGATGCATTAAAAATGGTGGTAAACACCGGTGCGAGCTGGTCAGCACAGTGCTTCAGGGCAGAGGGGGAGACAGAGTCCGGGCCGGCCGCCTTCCGGGGATTCTGACTAGAAAACAGCCGTTTCACCTCTCTCACACTGACAGAGAGGGGGGGGGGGGCCCACTGGGGTGGGGGGATGGAGTTTGTGACCGAGTGGGTGAGATATGCATTGCAGCTTACCCGTCTCTTTTCTCTTTTTATACCGCTTTTTCTTTTTGTAAGTATCTTTGATATTGTTCTGGATCATCTTTAATAATAATAATAATACAGGACCTGTTGCAGAGGTCTTTATTCGGCATGCAATGACACTCAATGTTTTTTAGCGGTACACACAGCGGTTAGTTTAGCACACACACCGGAACACACACGCATGCATTGTCTCTTTAGGATCGCTGATGCGATTCGTCTCTGCGATTAACCCATCCCGTCGTCCTTCCCCCCCAAGGGCAGCCGGGAGCAGACAGGCGTCAACGTGAGCCGCGCCAGGGGACCAATCCAAGTGCTCCTGTCCGTCTTCGTCAAGGACGCCACAGCGTTAGCGATCTGTTGTTGTGCATGTTTTTCCATTGGGTTTATCTTATCGGGGGGGAAACCCTTGCGAGCACGGGGAGAACATGCAAACTCCACACAGAAAGGCCTGGGAGATACCCCACCTGGGTACCTGGCATCATGGAAACCTGGTCCCCAAGCGGGAATCGAACCCTGGACCTTCTTGCTGTGAGGCGACAGTGTTAACCACTACACCACCGTGCCGTAAGTCTGTCTCCGTATGATTTTGACCTTTGGCCTGTTGATTTGGGTGCCATGGTGAAGACACTAGCATAAACAAATACAAAACCCAATAAATAAATAAATAAATAACAATAAATATCAGTAATAAATAAGACACAACATATATTTACATATACATTATACATATACATACAAGTAATGTTATCAACAAAAAAAAGCTATAAACATATATATTTGTCATTATCACCACACATTGTCATTACCACCACACTTCATTGTGTGGCGGTAATGACCGTGATGGTAATGACATTTTCTTACTTTTAAGCTAACAGCTAGCATAACATCAAACTTGCTTATATTAAATTCTTAGCTAGCTAGAAATGTACTCAATGTACCTACAAATATGAAGAAGTTTGACTAACATTCAAAAACATTATCAAATTATATTGTTTGGTAATGACACACAATAAACATATTCTGTAGTATGAGTAAGTAAATGTGAAAATATCTTACATTCCTGGTGATCAAAACGTCAGTCTTCCACTCTGCCAGCCATGTGCTCCACTGTGTCACTACAGGTTGTAATGGATACCAAAGCAAGGGGCGTGGCCAAAACTTCATTGTATTGCAAATTGTTCAACGTGATGGTAATGACACAGATATTAAGGGACAAACCTATTTTGAATTTATTTTTTTCACAAATTGTACTTAAGTTAAATATTTGGCAGAAAATCATTGATTCAAATGTAGTTATAGTAATATATACCTAAAAGTATTGTTTTTTAATAGTTTTTTCTAGAGAAATACAAGACCAAACGTTAAAACTCTGGATTGGGACATGGTGAAAATGGTAAAATTCCAACATTAAACAACAAAAAATAAGATAAAAAATGTATGTTTCAAATTGAATAATTAAGTCTAGGTAAGTAATTAATTATACTAATCAATGATAGCATAATGAATCTGGAAATTCTTTTTTTCGCCTCAGGCATCCTGCACTCTATATGACTGCACTCTAGTCATATGTGTACTGTATATATGTATATTGTATATCCCACTTTACTTATTTTTTACCTTTATATATATATATATATATATATATATATATATATATATATGTATGTTTGTACTCCCGTTGGGGCCTCTTGGACCAGATCGACATTGTAAATAAGAAACCTGTTCTTAATGTTTTATCTGGTTTAAATAAAGGTTAAAAAAAGAAAATGTGCCGATGCTGAGTGTATCCCAACAGACTGCGGCCCACAGGGGTGTTTGCTCGTATGTATTACTTTCGAGAGTTTAATAGGAACTCCTAACAGGGCTAAAGGTCAGGCTGCCTAATAATAGAGAAATGGCTCCAATTCCCTTTGTTAATTTAAGACAAAGTGGCTCTTGTGGATCTGATCTAATTAAACCCCTTTGGGATTTCTCCATTAGCACTGCAGTCCTCCCACAACACTGATGGATGCTGCGCCCAATGTGCTGCTTTACACAAGCTTTGGTATTCCTTTCCAAATCGCGGGCCATAAATTACAGTAACTACCATTTGTTCCTACATTCTCTTAGGTAAAACGATCACTCCGAATGCAGATAAGTCACGGTTGAAAGTCTGCTCACATTCACGGCACATTTCCTCCTGGCCCGAGATTAATCAAATAATGTTGCTTGCTGCATCATATCACCAGTGTCGGTGAATGTAATTGCAGAGCATGCCGTCATGGGAGAGCTGTTGTATAATCAAGCCATGCAGTGTCTTGTGCATTTTTTATATCTGTGCTACTCTGGATGGTTAATGGGTACATGGGGTGTCTCAGATGCATTTCAACAAGGCCTCTGGCCAGCGGGGTCCAGATTAACCCATCCTTGTGTTGAGTGTTGTTAAACTTAATAACCATGCGCACCTGTCTCTGTATCAAACACAGTATTCTCACCTCATCTCCCAGGAGAAGCATCATGGCTGGCAGATGCTCGGGGGGGGGGGGGGGAGGGGGGGTTGCCCGTGTAGTGGTTAACACTGTCGCTTCACAGGTTGCTGCGTTGCCAGGTACCCAGGTGGGGTATCTCCCGGGCCTTTCAGTGTGGAGTTTGCATGTTCTCCCCGTGCTCGCAAGGGTTTCCCCTCCTGATAAGATAAACCCAATGGAAAAACATGCATAACAGATCGCTAATGCTTTTGTGTCCCTAATGAAGACGGACAGGAGCACTTGGATTGGTCCCCGGGCGCGGCGCACGCAATAGCCCTTGTCTGCTCCCGGCTGCCCCTGGGGGGGAAGGACGACGGGATGGGAAGTGCAGAGAACATTTCATTCAGCGACTCAGTGCATGTTTGTGTGTGTGTGTTCCTGTGGGTCGCCCATCGCATGTGTGTGTGTTAAAATCTGCATGACAAATAAAGACTTCTTCTCAGACGGATGAGAATGAATTAACATGGATCTACTCATCTACCGGTTCCTAGTGAGAGTCAAGATGCAGCTATCTTGACACTGGTAACGTCGAACCGTCCGACTACATGCCAGCTGGACCAGCTACCCTCCCCACTCGTCCAGACCATAGCACCGGACATCCTCCCATTCCTAACTGCAACCATCAACTCCTCACTCAACTCGGGGGTGGTCCCCACCTCCCTAAAACAAGCCAGAGTCACGCCCCTCATAAAAAAACCAACCCTGAACCCCACCGTCATAGCCAACTATCGTCCTGTCTCTCTTCTCTCCTTCCTTTCTAAAACACTTGAACGTGCTGTATCCAAACAACTTACTGCTTATCTCTTACAGAATGACCTCCTAGACCCCAATCAATCTGGCTTCCGGACTGGCCACTCCACAGAAACGGCCCTCATTGCGGTCACAGAGGCACTTCACTTAGCAAAAGCGAAAGGCCTCTCCTCTGTCCTGATTCTCCTAGATCTATCTACAGCCTTCGACACAGTCAACCATCAGATCCTCCTCGCGGCCCTCGCAGGAATGGGAGTGGCTGGATCTGCGCTGACATGGCTGACATCATACCTCAATGACCGCTCCTACCAAGTGTCATGGAGAGGGACTCTGTCGGCCCCCCTCCGGACGGGTGTCCCCCAGGGCTCGGTCCTAGGACCCCTTCTCTTCTCCCTCTACACTAAATCACTGGGTAACATTATCACGTCTCATGGCTTCTCATATCATTGTTATGCCGATGATACTCAACTCTTCCTCTCCTTCCCTCCCTCAGATATCCACGTCTCTGAGCGGATCTCGGCCTGTCTGTCCGACATCTCCGCCTGGATGACGACCAACCACCTCAAACTGAACCTAAGCAAAACAGAATTGCTCCACCTGCCGGCCAAATCCTCCCCCCTGACCGACCTCTCCATCACAGTCGAGAATGCAGCTGTGACCGCGTCGCCGACCGCCAAGAACCTTGGTGTTGTCCTCGACGACCAGTTGAACTTCTCTGCTCACATCGCAGCGACAACCAGAACCTGCAGATTCCTCCTGAGCAACGTCAGAAGGATACGCCCCTTCCTGACAAAAGAAGCCACCCAACTCCTCGTCCAATCAACAGTCATCTCCCGCCTCGACTACTGCAACGCACTGCTAGCTGGCCTCCCGGCCACTGCCACCAAGCCTCTTCAACTCATTCAAAACGCAGCGGCCCGCCTGATCTCAAACCTACCGAAGTCGGCCCATGTCACCCCACTTCTTAGGGACCTGCACTGGCTCCCCATTGCTGCACGTATCCGCTTCAAGGCCCTCGACCTAGCATACCGTGCGGCAAAGGGAACCGCTCCCGCCTACCTCCGGTCAATGGTCTCTAACTACACACCCTCAAGACCCCTACGCTCTGCATCTTCTGGCCGCCTCAGATCTACTCCTATCCAAGCTCCCGGAGGGTCATCAAAGAGAAGCCGCCTATTCTCAGTCCTTGCCCCACAATGGTGGAATGAACTACCCATCCCAGTTAGGACAGCCGAATCCCGTCCAATCTTTCGCCGTCGACTAAAGACTCACTTCTTCAACCATTATCTGAAATGATAAAAAAAAAAAAAAAAAAAAAAAATCTAACCCAGACTAACCTTACTTGTCCTAATAAACTAACCTACACTGTAACACGCAACACTTTGATGAACATTGTTACTCAGCTGATAGAGTTATACCCTTCTTGCTGTCTTGTCGCACAGAACTTGTAAGTCGCTTTGGATAAAAGCGTCAGCTAAATGACTAAATGTAAATGTAAATGTATCCAAATGGTCCTGCTTCTTTTCAGAGAAACAATCTAAAATGCTGAAAGGAAAACCCTGGTGGAAGATATGTTTGTAAAGCGAGGGAGTGGATGTTTGTTTGCACACACAACAAATCTCCCTGGCAGTCACAGACATTTTTAAAAGGCAGCTTAAAACCTATCTTTTTATCAAAGCATTTGATTAATCTTATGCCTTTATCACTGCACTTAAATTAAATTACTTGCACTACAAATTTATCTTGCACTATTTTATACTGTGTATGCTATGTGTTTATTATTAATTTAGTTTTTAATTAATTTAATTAATTCTATTTAATTGTATCCCTGCGCCACACTAGCTGAGGCTGGGTGTGGTCAATTACGGATGACCACAGACAAGAAAGTGTGAAAGATTTTTCATAGTTTTAGAAAGAGAGTAGTTTTGTAACGAGGTTTTGATTTTGTATCATGCTGCTCTTTTTTTATTTGTGCTATGCATTGCTCTTGCTGCTTGTTTTATTATGTCTTTATTATGTAAAGCACTTTGAACTGCAATCCTTGTATGAAAGGTGCTATATAAATAAAGTTTATTATTATATTATTATTATTTGTCTAGTTTTAGAAATATGTTGCAGCAAACAAACATGTTACATTGTAACCAACGTTATTGTTTTCTGGGAATTCTTTGGTTAAATCCCAGGCGATTACATCATCATGCTCCCATGGCATGGCACTAGGAAACACAGGCACAGCTCATTCCAACTTTCCCCCTCAACCCCTGACACCTCCATCCTATACCTATAGCTTTACTGGTGCGAGGGGTCTAGCGATACAGACTAATTATAGTACCGCCTCACCTGGTGAACTCTCAGTCTGATACTTATATGAAGGCATGAGCGTGCACAGTGGCGGTTGGAATGCCCCACGGGCCCTGAGGCGAGATTGACAGCTCGGGCCCCCCCACCCCCCACACACCGATACCGATAACCGATATTTATTGTATTATTAATTTTTTTTTTTTATCAAAATCTTTTTTTTTTTTTTTTTTTTTTACATGAAACAAAACATATCACAATACAATAATAATACGTCAAATGTATATACTCTCTTTTCTGGACTCTTTTCGTATCACAAACAGTACTGTATTTGCAAATCTGGTATGTCATGTATAGATGTAGGCACTACTGTCTATCTGTATGTCATGTATGTCATTATGTTATGATGAATTGAAAATGGGGGTCCCTGATGTAAACAGGACGAAAGTCTTTCTCTGGTCTGCATCCCCTTAACAATTGTATGTATTGAGCTTTACTGTATTGTACCCATTCTGCAATCTGTTAAATAAAGTTTTCATTCATTAATTTGCTGTCTCGTTATAACACAAACAGCTCACCATGAACCATGACATTACGTTAGTTAGCATCCAAGCTAGCGTGATAACGTTAGTAGTTAGAAACGGCTAGGCTGCCTGCTTACCTGCAATAATGTTGTCATCGTCCTGGACAGATAGACTTGTTAAATCATAATATCCACACTTTGTGCTGGTCCTCACTCAGTAAATGTCCCGCCGGCAGCTGGTTTTGGATTAGCTTAGCCTTTAGCTGCTCGGCGTCGTCGGATTTTAATACACCATCGTAGCGGTGGTGATGTTTCAGGTGACTTATTATGTTGGATGTGTTATAGCTTGTTGCCCCTTTCCCTCCTCGTGGAACTTCTGCATTGCATTTATTACAAATAGCAAGCAATCTTTTTCATCTGAAACTATTCCTAGTACCGACGCCATCTTTGTTGTTTACGTCCGCGGACTCCGCGCTGCTCCAAGAAACTTACGTGGCTACGTCACAGTCCTCCAGTAACAAGTCAGATTTTGCACTGGAGGCACAACAGGAGAGACAACATTTCCCAGCAATCATCATTCTTTAATTTATTTTAGGCTACAATCGGGAAGAATAGGAGGGCCCGGGGAAACAAGAGACATAGATACACACCACTAGTTTGTCAAACACCGCCACGCGTGTTTGGCGCATGGCGCAATGCAGTCTGTCGATCCAGTCCCACGAACGGGAACTCCATTCAGTCCCGGGCCCGGGCCCCCCCCCCCCGCGGGCCCTGAGGCGACTGCCTCGCCTGCCTCGCCTATATCGCCGCCGGTGAGCTGGCAGAGAGCTAAGAGGGCAGCCGAGAGACCTGTTCAGTGGACACAGAAATGGGATTTAAAGTTAGTTAAATAGTTAACTGGCCAGAGTGCACTCTGCTGCTCCACTTGTGTTGATAACGGTGCTTCCCCGTGGAGGTTGTCATTAGTCTGCATACTAACTTCTGGGTGCTGTCCTGTTTGCATCCTATGGACTGGCAATGTGTTAATGCTTGCTGTTGTCTTACCTTTAACTTAAATGCAGGCGTACAGTGAGGGATTCATTATATGTTGTATCGTAGGGATTGTTACTGTCCCTGTTCAGTCCATCTATAAGCCTCAGTTTTCAATAACCTTAGGCCTGTGTGCTGCCATGAGATTAATACTCAATACATGGCCCATTATCTTTTTTCTTTTCTGTTTCCTATCTCAGTGTTGTGTGGCGGGTATTCTCTCTATCTCTGACAGCCGGACCAGACTGGCTTATGTAAAGGGCAATGCCACCATCTTGTTTTTGATATGAGTTGATATCTGAGATTGTTGTTCTTTGGCTTCTTCTTTCATTATTGGGTGGGAATCTCAGTTTGAGATGGTCGTCGTCTTGGAGTCATCGCTGCCTCATCCTTTCAAAATGTTACTTAAAACTATATTTGTTTGTCATTATGCATTGCATTTGGTGAAAATCCAATGCTAAAATATATAGAACTTTTTATGTCACTTATCTTCCCTTGAGAAGTTGCTTTTTTGGTCTGGAGCTCAAACCATAAGTGATCCCCTTGCCTGGAGGCTGGAGCTCCTCGTCTATATCCATCTGGTGCTAAATCCAGAGATTTGGCTGACCCATGCATATTATTTACCCATCTTTCGCTCCAAATGTACCCTGTGAGATATTAATGTACTGTCCTGGCAACATGCCAACACTCACTCACTCACTCTAGTGGATAAAAAATAAATCACAAATCCCGTCAGAGCTGACAGCTCGGGGACTTTGCCCACCATATCTGCGCGTCTGTGTGTGCCAATGGACACGTTATAACACTCTGTTGTTTGTTACACCGGCGGGACTTCGACAAATTCTCCATTAATTCTACGTGACTCTCAGAAATCGATGTACACTAGTGTCCAGTTGCCATGCGGTAACCCGCTCGGAGGCAAAAGGCAGGGGAGGACGCGAGAGGTAGTTACTGCGTGGAGGAGCATCATCAGCACCACGGAGAGAGCACCAGCAGGGGCGACAAGGCGGGCTTTCTGAAGCGTCGGAAACAGAATAAAGAAGTCGACCTAAATTATTTCACTATAGCGTAATTATTCCCAAACTCCCCGAGGTGGTATAGCGCAGTCGGGGGAAATTAATGAAGGAGGGCGAGTGAAATTGCGCGAGTCAGGGCAGATGTTTCAGAAGTCTTGTAAAAAACAAAGGAAGAAATTCGGTCGGCGTCAGAACGAAACGCACCGGTTCAGAGACAATGTTTCTAGATTTGAGAGGGATATTGAGCGTGAAATGGATGAAAACGTTATTATGGAAATGGTCCGTTCAGTGAAACGTTCAGCTGGTAAGTTTATTGGTTCTATAATATGCTATTTTCCTCAACTTTTGTACTGATGGCGTAACCTCACCTATACTTTCTATGTCCACCAGTCTGACATAGAACATCACACTGAATGTAGCCTATACTATACCCTAATCATGTTTCGTTCGGGCCACTCCACAAAACTAGTTTTTAGTTCTGCACTGGACTAGACCATAGGCTGCAAAATAGTTTAGGTATTTTAAATGTCATGTTTTATCCAAATTGATTGACTGCAGAAGGTGAGAGCGGGGTCAGTTGGGACACGCGGGGACAGGTGAGATGGTGTATTTTTAGTAGCTATGCCTGCCATTCATCATGATTCATGCACATACCTACACCCTCTTGACTTTCAAGTTCAAAGTAGAGACCTTCTGCCTGTTCCTCATATTTGATCTATTTTGTGATTTTGTGATTTACAGCGTTTTAGTACAGCGTTTCCTGTTTATTTAATACATTTTTCTTCTATCATACCTGTTTTGTTATACCACATACAAAGTATATAGTTCAATCAGTTGATGCTAGTATTAGCTGTCTGCATTTTTGTTGATAGCTAGCAGAGGAGTACAAAGTGGGTCTACTCTGCTCTTCATGGGACGGTTGGGACAGTTACCCAGGGTTGGGTGGGACAGCATTGTTGTGACTATTGAAAACTATTCACGACTGAAGGCTAAACATATTGTTGATTATCGAAGACTACTCACCTGATTTGGGGGTGATTATATGGTAACCAGATCGGGCTGATAAGTGCCACTGAAATTAAGCCACAAAGACAACCAAATCTCATGTCTTGGTAATTCACATAAAGATATATGAAATAATTTGACAAATGTACATCATTTTATTTTTTCAAAGGAATATGTCAACAGGTTATAGTATAGATCCAATGTGTTCAAATGTTTCAACGGCTGTTTTTTTTTAGCTTAGAACGAGGTGTCCCCAACCACCTGTATTTGTTCAGGGATCAAATTATTTTTCATAGTCCGTGAGTAGTGGAAGGTTATTTTGTGTTGATACAAAGGTCTCCCAACCGACCCTGCTCTCATAAAAGGGAGTTTTCCTGGATACTTATTGTTGTTGTGATCAAGCTAATGATTGAATGAGTGCAACTGAACTGAATAAATGCAAATAGACTACCAGGGGTGTTTACGACCTTCTCGTGTCTTTATGATCATCCAGGGCTTTGGAACAAAGAGCTACTCCAAAAACAACTGTGGAGGGAGAGCCTGGTCTAATCTCTCAGTATGTGGCAAAATGGTTGCTGTCAAATCCATTTTTAGCTAAACCGCAGGCTAGAGTAGGACCTCTTTCGATACTGTTCCATGAATCTAAAAGAGACTTGAATGAATGAATGAATGAATGAAAACTTTATTAACAGATTGCAGAATGGGTACAGTGCAGTACAGCTCAATACATACAATTGTTAAGGGGATGCAGACCAGAGAAAGACTTTCGTCTTGTTTACACCAGGGTCCCCCATTTCCAATTCATCGTAACATATATGACATACATGACATACAGATAGACAGTACTGCTACATCTATACATTTATGACATACCAGATTTGCAATTACAGTACTGTATTTGTGATACAAAAAGAGTCCAGAAAGAAAAGAGTATATACATTAGGCGTAGAAACTGTACATTGGATTGGGTAGGTGGGGTGGGACTGTACATTGGAGGTGGTTGGGGGGGGGGGGGGTAGGAGTGGGGGGGGGGGGGGGGGGGGGGGTTGGGTAGGAGTGGGGGGGGGGGTTGGGTAGGAGGGGTGGGTGGGGACTGTACATTGGAGGTGGTTGGGTGGGGGGGGGGGGGGGGGGGGGTAGGAGGGGTGGGTGGGGGACACTGTACAACTGTACAAACAACACTGTACATTGGATTATTGACAAGACCATACTTGGTAATTTACTGTACATTGGAGGGGGTTGTGTTCGGACATTTACAGGGGCCAGTTTCGAGTTGCAGTCTCCCTTAGGTGTTTTTTGAGAGTGTTTTTGAAAGTGGGTAGTGATTCACATTCCTTTACAGCTTTGGGTAGGGCGTTCCACATTGATGTGGCATAATTGCGAAACGTGTTTAGTCCCTTGTTTGAGCCGAATCTGGGTTTAACATGATTTGTGGAGCTCCCTCTGGTGTTGTGATCGTGGTATTCACTGACCTTTGGGAAGTATTTAGTCATGTACATGGGTACCTTGGTCGTGTAGTGTATCTTGTAGACCAGGCCCATTGCAAGTTGCTGTACTCTGTCGTCTACTCTAAGCCATCCTAGGTTGTCAAAGTGGGCAGGGGTGAGGTGGGTTCTAGGAGTAAGGTCAAGCAGTAGTCTGACCAGTTTGTTTTGAGATGTTTGTAATTTTGTTTTTAGCGCCTTTGAGGTGCTTTGGTACCATGAGGTGCAAGCATAGTCGTAGTACCCTTGAATGAGTGCTCCTGCTAGAGTCTTCAGGGTATTCTTGTTTACCAGTGAGGAGATCCGGTACAAGAAACGAGTTCGTTGGTTGACTTTTTTTATTACATTGGATGCCATTTTGTCACAGGAAAGATTTGCCTCTAGGATGGAACCCAGGTAGGTAATATCTTCTTTCCTTGTGACAATATTGTCACCCACTGTAACTGAGAAGCCGTCGGTCTTGCTGAGTTTGTTATTTGAACCGAAGAGAATGGACTCTGTTTTGCCCATGTGTAATGATAGTTTGTTATCAGCGAGCCATATGCAGATTTTGCTTAGTTCTGAGCTGAGGGTTTTTTCAACCTGTAATTTGTTCTTGTCAGAGACCAGCAGGGCTGAGTCGTCCGCAAACAGGAACAAGTTGCAGTCACAAGCTGACGACATGTCATTTGCATAAATTAGGAACAGTAGCGGACCTAGTATGCTTCCTTGTGGAACACCACAGTTTACTGTGAGGGGGGGGGATAGGGTACCGTTTACCTCCACCATCTGCTCTCTCCCCTCCAGGTAGGATTGCATCCAGCTCACTGATAGACTATCAAAACCAATTGCTTTTAGCTTGTCAATCAGAATGGTGTGATTGACAGTGTCGAAGGCCTTTTGTAGGTCCAGCATGACCATGCCGCAGTATTTGCCCGCGTCCACCTCTTGTTTGATGTGGTCGTTTAAATAGAGAAGGCATGTGTCAGTGGAGTGGGATGTTCTGAAGCCAGATTGGAATTCGTAGATTAGATTTTTTTCCGCAAGGTATTTTTCGACCTGTTCGTATACAATTTTTTCCATGACTTTCGAGATGGAGGTAAGGATAGAAACAGGGCGGTAGTTGCCTGGGTCTAATTTACTGCCTTTTTTGTGCAGAGGGGTCACTCTCGCAATTTTGAAGTCCTTGGGGACGTGTCCCTGTTTTATAGAGAGGTTTATTATGTGTGTGATGACTGGGGTGATGGCGGCTGCTGAGTCTCTGAGGAATTTGGAGGGGATGTTGTCATGGCCAGTGGCCTTGTTAGGTTGGAGGGCGCTCAGTTTTTTGAGTACCTCATCTGTTGTTACCATTTCCAGTTTGAAGTCATCTTTGTGGACCCCTAGGTTTTTGTAGTAAGCTACTATGTGTTCTACCCCATAATGCCCTGAGTGGGAGGGTAGTTTGTTTACCAGTGTTGTGGCTATGTTTGTGAAGAAACTATTTAAGTAATTGGCTACATCCAGCTTTTCTGTGATGAGCGTGTTGTCCGTCTTTATGTTTATGTTTGAGAATCTGGTTTTAAGTTTTTTACTGCAGCCTAGTTGGTTATTGAGTAATTTCCAAAGTTCACGCGGTTTGTTTTTGTTTTCCTCGGTTTTGTCATTAACTTAACATTAACTTAACCTAACAGATGTTTTCATACATTCTTACAAACCTCATAGGCATTGTGTAATTGCTGGGACGCTTCCTCCATTTCTCCCTAGTACAGTTTATTTTTCTTCTGCATAGCCTATATCCCTTTGAGTCTGAGATTGAGTCTGAAAATAAAATCACCCAAATCTCAAATGATATAAGCTAATTTGTTAACTGGGGTTTTGATTGATGTCATTATTGTACAGTGTATAGGCATGACTCATCTGCTATATGAAAAGCTGTAGGATTAACATTTCCAAAGAGGTCAAGTGTGTATATCTGTCCTCTTCCTCTGCCATGATGAAGGAGCGTATCACAATGTTCAAGTGTGACTGGCTGACGCAGCACACTCCACCGTGAGGGTGCCAAGGATTTTAGCCTGACACTGTGCCAAATGGGCAATTTAATCAGAGGGCATTTATGCACAGGATGTGTCAGTCTCCTTATTTGGGAATGGTTTATCTGGACCTTTCTTTCCTTCTTTTATATTGCGGCCAGACTTGAATTGATTTGTGCCTCGGGGAAAAGAGGTCCAAAGCGTTTCCTTTCATCAAAGCCCTTTGTTTTGCTTCGTCATAGCAGCAGTCGAATGTGTACAGGCCAAGCTTTCAAGTGCACTCATTCATAATTCTAGCGTCTCCAGGAGGCGCAGAAGCTGCTCTCAGACTCCATTAGGAGAAATGAGAACAGGGTACGTCTTCTGACAAGACTGCTCATCTGCAGCCTTTTATTGTCCTGCAGTAAAATAGGCCTAGCAAAAGAGCACTGAACCGGACGTGCCCCTAAGCCCGGAACAATACCATATACTTAGGTTGCTGTAGATTCACTTCCCTGTTTGTACACTCTAAAGGTGGAGATTAACGTCACCGAAACCCTTGCTTTAAAAAAAAGTATTTTCACACCAGCACTGTCCTGGGTCGACTATCTCAAAAGGCTATATGTCATCCCACTGTTCCACATCCTCAGACCCGGGCTAGATCCACAAAGAATGGATTGCACAGAGCAAGTTGCACCCTTACTTACAATTCATTATGAATTGAAAATGGGGGACCCTGATGTAAACAAGACGAAAGTCTTTCACTGGTCTGCATCCCCTTAACAATTGTATGTATTAAGCTGTACTGTATTGTACCCATTCTGCAATCTGTTAATAAAATGTTCATTCAATCAATCAATCTGCACGGTGATTGATTGAATGAAAATTGTATTAACAGATTGCAGAATGGGTACAATACAGTACGGCTCAATACACACAATTGTTAAGGGGATGCAGACCAGAGAAAGACTTTCGTCTTGTTTACATCAGGGTCCCCCATTTTCAATTCATAATGAATTGTAAGTAATTGGGTGCAACTTGCTCTGTGCAATCCATTCTTTGTGGATCTAGAGTGTCCCGCAGTACACTGCTCCACTACGCACAGGCCACGTACTGAATTTCACCACTGGTTTGGCCTTTTGTTGGCAAATAGAAAGATTCAATGTTTGGTAGCCTGTGCTGAATGATAGTCAAAACATGAATGAAGACTCAAATGGCACTGTCCTGGGGCATATTAACTAATGCCTCATGTAACATGTAATATTAAAAGCAGTGATGTGCATATTTGATGCTGAGGGGTATTGACCTCAGTCAACCTCAGTCTTATTATGTTCCCCAAATGTTTTTGGACAGCAGCATACTTATTTATTTAAGACAAATTTATTGTACAATACATAAACAAAATAACACTCTATTTAATTGCTTTACAGTGTATTTGTAGTGGCCCTGAAATATCTCTCAGGCCCACCACAAATAGATTTCTCAAACTGACACGGAAACTTATTCAAGGGCACTTCACCAAAAACAATGTTGATTTATTTTGCGCATAATTTCACACACATCCCCAAAGCTGTAAACAGTTTTGCAGACATTCATTTAGCTTGACAGGCGTTTGGATTTAATGAGTTTTGTGTTAATTGCAGCTCAATGAAATGACATAATAGGGACTAGTATTTTTCATTGAGCTTTAATTAAAGGTGCATCACTGTTCAAGTCCGGCGCTGCGTGCCATGCATGTGCAACAAAGGTTTTCCACAGACACCCAGAGGCACGAGCAGCTTAAAGCTGGATTTAAAAAGAAATGATAAACAATATGTCCCAACCTCTGATCGGCAGGTGGTCTTCCACAGATGGTGTACTTCTTGATGTGGAAGGTGACGGTGGTGTTCCTGGAGTCGCATCGGGAAGATGAACACCACCATCCTTGTCCACAAGTCCAACTGCCGATCAGAGGTTGAGACATATTTAAAAAAAAATTATTATATAAAAGAAAACTGCTTAAAGCTGCTGGTGCCTCTGTGGAAACCTTTGTTCTGTTACGTTAAGGCTTCGCTCAGCACCAGTAGCACTGTACTTCACTTCGTGTACATACACTGAATAAAAAAATTCCACCATGTACCTTTACATCCCCATATTCGTCTGACCACACCCCCTTCCGCTTACCTTCATAAGCAGGTGTGTGGTCACTTACTCGCCTCCTTCTTCACTTTCACCACAAGGAAGTGCCTCGGTAGATCCCCACTTGACGAGGTTGTTAGCTGAAGAAAGTTGAGACGTGTTTACATTGTGCTTATTTTTTTCTTCTCTCATATATATTCGATAGAAAAACCTAAGTCATAATGTCTACTCCGGAGGGTCGGGTTCGCAGCGCCACTCTCCACCAGCGATTCTCCATTTCCGCCTCCACCGTACGTCCTGGAGCGGGGCTGTTGCCTCTCTCGTGGTTGACAGCCACGCCCGGTAGGCGTCCGATGGGTAGTTCGCCTCTCCAAGGAGCTGGTGCACCGGTGCCGTCGCCTATGCGATGGCCTGGTTCTGGCTCTGGTTCCTCTGTTTCCGAGGAATCGTCCGCTGTTGGGCGGCCGGTTCCTTTGGTTCCAGGGGATTTGAGACGCAAACTTTTTGCGTCGGCTCGCTCCCGTCGCAAGATGGTGGCTTGCAGACGCGAACGGCCAGGGTTTGGTGAGTTGCTGGAGCCCAGTGAGGATGCGTCGGTCTCTACATGCCCGATGGAAACAGAGGATTACATGGTAGAGGCGGACAGGTTCTTATTTGAAGGCCCGGTGGAGACAGGTATCCCGCCCATCCAGGTAACACTGGAGGGGGGTGAGATGTCTCCTTGGGGCGCCTCGTTTGAAGACGTTGGAGAGGAAGCTCTGACTCGTCGGCGGGATGCCCTGCTATCAGCCACATCGGAGTGTGGCTCCTTGACCAGTAGCAGCCTGCTGTATGTGAGGGATGCGGGCTTGGTGGAGGAAAGTCTGCAGGGGGAGCTGCAGGCTTTGTTCCCCGAGCTCATGGCGGTGGCGGCAGTCGCAAACGGCGTCGCCCGGTGAGAGGGGTGGACGTTGTCTATCCATTCTTCCCCTCAATGGGGGCCTATGTTTGTCAGGGCCAGGTGGTGTCCCACATCATAGGCCTCACCCCCGCCTACGTACAAGTTACGCGGGTGGCGGGTTTGGTCGACGGTATGAGAGAGGGCGTGCCACGGCTTGATAGGCCGATGACCGCGCTACTCTGTCCGGAGGTGGTGTGGGAGCCGTTACGGAAGCCGGTTCCTCAAGGGAAATCGGCTAGGCGGTTGGCTTACTGGAGCGACCAGTCATTTATCGCCGGAACACAATCTCTAGCTGTTGCGTCTAACATCGCACAGCTGGCAAGATTCATGTCCGGGATATTGACGGGCAGCATGGAGCTGAGTGATGTACAACATGACCAGCTCTCCCAGGCGGCAGGAGCTGTCCTGCATCTGACTCAGCTGCAGGCCATAGCCGCTGTGAAAGTGCACGCCCTGGCGACTCTGAACCAGCGCCACCTTTGGCTGGAGCAGGCGGGTGTGCCGGAGAAGAAGAGGCTTCCACTTCTGACGGCACCCCTCTCCGACGCTGGACTGTTCGGGAAGGCCCTACAGTTGATGACCTCGACCTGTAGAGAAATGCAGGAGGAGCGCTCCGTGCTTCAACCTCATTTTCCCCCTCCCGATGTTGCCGGTGGGGTCAGACGGCTGCCACGACGTCGAGCGTCTTCCGCCGTGACTGCTGCTACCACCACCGCCACTGCTGGTCCTTCAAGGAAGAAGGCCAGGAGGAGAGAGAGCGCCGCCGCTACAGCCGACCCATCTACGCCCGGAGGTGACGGTAGGGACCGTCGAGACCAGCTGCCGATTGCTTACCGTCCCTCCGGGGCTCCACGGGGTGGCCGAGCGGCTCGTGGCGGCAGGCGCCGCTAGACACAGTGACTTTTTTCCCCTGTGGTCCCCTCTGTTTTTCCCTTCCCGGCCCTAACATATTATGATTTTGTTCAAAAATAAAGAGTCCCCTCTAAAGGGGGACTGTATTTTTTGTTAACAAACTGTGTGTTTATTCACCAAACATATGATGGGGTTGCAAAGTGTGAATCTTCACTAGTATGGGTTGATAGGAGGGTTACGTTCATGTTAAGAGCTTTAAGCAAGGTCTGCAGCCTACACTCGGTTGAAAAAGGTTTTTTTTTTCTGCCTCGGCCTGAGTCTCCACATAAGGTAGAGGTTTCTTGTATGTTCTGTTGCTTGCACGAGTAATGTTGAGCTACAACACTGTTGCAGTAATGCTTGTATGAACACGTACCACGGCTCAGCTGTTCTCGCTCTCTCTATCAGTGTTTTTCTATGTTCAACATGGATGCGGGTGTAGGATTCACACACACACGCGACTTGGTTTTGTTGTAAACCCTGTTCACAGTTGACTGTGGTTAGCATGCATTGTATTAGCTTGCGCTATTCATTAGCATTGCTATTAAAGGTATCGTGTGCTAAAGTTGTTGCTGTGTGCAAGGGAAGGGCTTGTGAGGGGGTACCGGATAAATCCCTCCTTCCCTCTTCTGATTGGTCATATTCATCTCTTGTTGGTCCAGTCAGGGCCAAGTCGTTAGGCGACTTGGCTGGGAGGGGGGGGGGGGGGGGGGGGGGAAGCACACGTCATTACGCACGTTGCTATTTGACGCTGGCTTCCGTGAGTTAGGCCGTATGACGGTCTGTTGTTGTCAAAGTGTCGAGATAAAGCGTGGGTTCCACTACGCTCGATATATGTGTAACTTGAGTCGGTTGGTCACATGACTCAAGATTGCCATGGCTTTTTCACTCTATGACTCACGTGGGAAGCCTCCCTGAGGAGCTCCATCTAATCCTCTGTGGTGGGGGTGACTGGATATAAAAATGTAAACAGTTTTATCCTCAGCTGTGTCAAATGGGGTTCATACAGTCGGTGCTTCTTTTCTTTTTTAATAAAAGAGTGTGGAGTATAGGAAGCACCACACCCCTCTTGTTGTTTCTCCCAGGCGCCTTGAGGATTCAATGAAGGGTCTACATTAGCCTGTTCATTGATGTGGTTGTGTCCCGACGCATGCATGGTGCTAGCTCGGGGTGTTTCTGATGGGAATCATGCGGGTAGCTAGTACGCCTTGGTTGCTTGTGGTTAAAACAGCGTTTTTATAAAGCAACTGGGATGGAGGGTTTGTCCTCTTCCGAGAACCTGTTACTGGTTCTCGACGGGTTCTCGTTCATGTCTGGGGGATGTTAACGGAATGAGATCTGAACATAGGTAGAGGGGTCTCACGCCCTTGGGGTGGGCCACCGAGCACGGTTCACACCGGCCCGTCTGGGTGGCGCCCTCTTTTCATGTTTTTGATCGACACGCATATCTGTCCCTTCTCACGGAGTAGGCTGGTCGGCGTGGTTAGGGCACGGGACTGGTTCTGGTCACGCTGGTCCAGGTCAGTTAACCCGTTGTCCGCCGGGGATGCAGATCTGCTGTTCTGGTACCCTGAGGGACTTAGGCTTTTTTCGGGGGAAAAAATGCCGGGTCGGCCCGGGGTGTCACAAGGTTAGGCGTTATGGAGACCCTTGTTGGGTACTCTTTTGTACCTGGCACTATCTTAAGGGGCTGGTTCTCTTTTCTTCGCTCCTCTCTCACGCTTGGCGGAGAGAGGGCTGTTGGGGTGGTCTTCTGGACCTCCTCTGGTAACCCTGTGTGCTTCCCGAGCCGCCGGGCCTGGTCCGAAGTAAAGTTTCGTTGATACCGTAGACCTGGGATAACCCTTTTTCTTGAGGGGTTATAGGAACAACCACTGCATTGGTACCAAGGGGGTGGTTGATTCCCTGGTGTGTTAGAGCAGAGTCAACTCCCGGATTACCCGGTTGAGTGTGCCCCTGCACGTTCATGACGTCTGCCAATCATGTCAGCCTTCTCTGCCTCAACCCCTCTGGGTGTTTTTTTTTTAATGGAGGCTTTGTCATGGTGATCAACAACGCCAGCATGCGCCCCTTCCGCCGGGGGGGCTGTTTTCAGCTGACTCCTTTGGCGCCTGTCTCGTCCGCAGTGCTCCAGGCTCAGGTTACAGCCTGCTGCCTGGTTTCCCCGGTGCGCTGCCTGCTTCCGTTGGTTAACTTGAGTGCTTACGGCCATGCTGACTGCCTGTGTTTCAGAGTCAGTGTGCCAGGCGGTGTGCTATTGGGGGGAAAGGGCCCGCTCTTGGAGGGGCCCTATCCGAATACGCTGGCGATGTGGGGGGCGGTGTCACTAAGTGACCACCTGGTGGGGTCTTGATGCCTGGCATCATTGACCTCTCCAGGCCCCCTTTTTCCGGGGGATCCAGTCCCTTCAGTGGGACTGGGTCTTCCTTTGTGCTCCGCTGCTACGGCCTTGCCACGGGGTTGGGGTTGCTCTTGACCCCGTGATTTTGGGGGCAGTAACGAGGTTGTTCCTTCCGTTCGTTCCCTGGTGGCATGCGGGTTGTGCGTGTGTGTAGTCGTGGGGTCAAGCCACGGTCTGCTCACCCTGTGCGTTGAGTTGCTTGAGTTCCTCTTCGCCTGGTCGGATCCGTCGCCCTCCCGTAAGCCTCCACTAGGGAGGGTGTCCTCCATTAGGGAGGGTCGGGGGGGCTCGGTCCTCCCCGGTCTGATGGTTGTGGGGGGCCTCAGCGGGGTGTATTTGTCGGGCTAAGGCTCCCGCTCAGCCCCCGTTGTGCTACTGGTGCTGAGCGAAGCCTTAACGTAACAGAACGTAAGGTTATGAATATAACCAAGTTCTGTGAGTTATGGTGCGCTCAGCACCAGGACGCCGCTGCTGCCCTTGATCTCGCCTTGTGGTGAAAGTTTGGGAAGGAGGCGAGTAGGTGACCACACACCTGCTTATGAAGGTAAGCGGAAGGGGGTGTGGTCAGACGAATATGGGGATGTAAAGGTACATGGTGGAATTTTTTTATTCAGTGTATGTACACGAAGTGAAGTACTGTGCTACTGGTGCTGAGCGCACCATAACTCACAGAACTTGGTTATATTCATAACCTTACGTTTGTGTGTGATTAAGACACAGTGCCGGGCTTGAAGTGATGCAGAGTATGCTCGATTTCTGCTGAAAATGTAAGCTCACTCATGCTCTCCTTTAACACATCACCGGACAACATACTCAACATGCTCATATGCGCAAAATAATTAAGCATTGTTTTCCCTGTGAAGTGGCCCTTTAACATTGCTTGTTACAGTCTCTTCCACTGCTCTGCATATCTTATTCACCCAATTTGACAACACTACCGGGAGCTACTTTAATGAGTCAGCATTTTGCAGGAAAAACAACCACACAATCATGGCTAATGATCTTCCAACACGTCAATTTGGACAGAATTAGGGGCTGTGGTGAAACCCGACACTCTCAAAGGTCAGAGGGTAAATGGATGAATGCACCTGTGAGTATACTGAAATACGAACCAGGCTTTCTCAACCACAGGGGTCACAATGGGTCCTTTGAAAAAGTCCTAATTAAATAGACATTACTATAATTAGAGATGCACCAGTTCTATTTCTTCATTGCCCCAATACCAAATTCTGATTAAATCAATTACTTTTACAGTAGAGACCATTTGTTTGGGGTTATTAAGACAAAGATTACAGAGATATTGGCTTCCATTTTTCACAATTAGAGAGATAAAACATGCATCAATGCACCAGAAATGCAGAAAACCATGTAATTCTGCTTTGATTTCTGACATGTTACATATGACTCATCATATCTATCAGATTTTTAGTATTGGGGGAATACAAACAGGAGAAACAAACTGAAAGATAATAGAACATGATAATTGAGACTTGAAGTCACACTAGAGACCAGACTAACATAGACTTACTTAACATAACAGTAGACAAAAGACAATGAACAATGACTGAACAGAAAACAGGGACTGAAATACACAGAGGGTAAATGACAAATGAGACACACCTGGGATGATTACATACAAGAGACACCTGGGAGGGGAAACAGACTACAAAGGACTACAGGAACTGAAATAACTACGACAATGAAAGCTAGAGAGGGAGGCGGGTCCGTGTACGTTTTGATAGTTCATTTTTCGTTTCAAACGGAAAAACGAAAAACGAAAAAAAAACGGAAATACGAGGTGTTTCCCTATTTCCGTTTGAAACCAAAATCGAAAAAACGGGGAAAAACTGAAATAAGGAGCTGTTTTTCGTATTTTGGTGTCAGAATCAAATGATAGTTCGTTTTTCGTTTTTGATGTGAAGAATGGAGAACGGAACCACGTGACAAGTACATTTTTCAATGTAAAAGCCATGCACGATCTAACGTTAACGAATATGTATAACGTTATGAACACATGCATACAGATCTATACCAGGGTAACGTTATATACATACATTTTTTGTTTTGTGCATTTCATTTAGACATGATATTGTATGTGAAGTAATAGCCTAATAATATGGAAATAGCCTGTGTGGTCTGTCCCAAGCAGTGTTGTCTAAACGCACGTTATACAGATATCCTATAAGTGCAGTGGTCGCAATAGGCGGCTCGCAGACCGAAATAGGTCCGCCAGCAATAATATCTGCCGGTCAGATTATTTTGAGAATATGATTTGTGATGAAGACTCGCTTAATAATAATATCGCTTAAAGGAAAACTCCAACATTTTGGGAAATTAGCTTATTTAACATCTTCCCTGGAGTTAGACAAGAAGATGCATACCTTTTTTGTCTCTGTGCGTGCATTTAGCTTAGGGAACAGTCGCTCTGTTAGCGTAGCTTAGCTTCATCACTGGAAGTGGGGGAGGGTTTGAGCCTGACGTTCCCTACAGTGCCCTACAGTCACGAAATACACTCCAAATACAACTCCAAAACGTTCCTGTAAACATGTTGTGACCTATGTATTTACCACGTGGAGAAATTAAAAATAATTGAATTCGACAATTATGTTTTCTAAGCAGATATACTCTGAACAATTTTTTGCCGAACGACTCCTCTCTGAGCGCAGTCAGTGATTTCTACGTGAAGCCGTGTTTGTTTACATTCTCATTCATTCAAAGGATCCGAACCGATTGAAGTTTATGGATACCATGACTTAAAATCCTCTTACCTTGACGATTAAAAGCCTCCCCAATTTAGAAAACAGTAATCCAATGGCTGTTATTGATATACTACTAACTACTGCACGCTAACGGAGCTAACCGGACACTCAAGCAGATAACGAGAGCAATGACTTCCTTTCGGGGGGGTTTCAAAATAAAAGAGCGACGTCTATAGCAGCGGAATACGTTTATTTTGTACATTATCTAACGTTAACACGAACCTAAACTAACTTTAGGTTAGTTGTAACGTTAGTTTAGGTTCGTGTTAACGTTAGATAATGTACAAAATAAACATATTCCGCTGCTATAGACGTCGCTCTTTTATTTTGAAACCCCCCAGAAAGGAAGTCATTGCTCTCGTTATCTGCTTGAGTGTCCGGT
This sequence comes from Notolepis coatsorum, assembly GCF_963971535.1. Classification (NCBI taxonomy): domain Eukaryota; kingdom Metazoa; phylum Chordata; class Actinopteri; order Aulopiformes; family Paralepididae; genus Notolepis; species Notolepis coatsorum. Next base: position 36,343,075 of record NC_140183.1, on the reverse strand, counting down.
TAGCTCCGTTAGCGTGCAGTAGTTAGTAGTATATCAATACCAGCCATTGGATTACTGTTTTCTAAATTGGGGAGGCTTTTAATCGTCAAGGTAAGAGGATTTTAAGTCATGGTATCCATAAACTTCAATCGGTTCGGATCCTTTGAATTAATGAGAATGTAAACAAACACGGCTTCACGTAGAAATCACTGACTGCGCTCAGAGAGGAGTCGTTCGGCAAAATTTTTTTCAGAGTATATCTGCTTAGAAAACATAATTGTCGAATTCAATTATTTTTAATTTCTCCACGTGGTAAATACATAGGTCACAACATGTTTACAGGAACGTTTTGGAGTTGTATTTGGAGTGTATTTCGTGACTGTAGGGCACTGTAGGGAACGTCAGGCTCAAACCCTCCCCCACTTCCAGTGATGAAGCTAAGCTACGCTAACAGAGCGACTGTTCCCTAAGCTAAATGCACGCACAGAGACAAAAAAGGTATGCATCTTCTTGTCTAACTCCAGGGAAGATGTTAAATAAGCTAATTTCCCAAAATGTTGGAGTTTTCCTTTAAGATATTTAATGTTTTTTTCCAATACAAAATCCCCAGAATTATGAAAAAGCATTTTTTTTTCAAATCTAAGTGTTGTAGTATAACCAATAGGATACCATTGATGATGTGTGCAGTGATTTTGGTGACACTATACACTGTATGACGTGAAGTTATTGAATCTTTTTGCAGTGCCTCTTTTCGGTGTTGCACTTTTTAGACGATCCCTGGCTGCGCACTTGCCTCGTCAAGGCCGACTGCACATATAGATCAATTATTATTATTATTAAATGTACAGCTCCGAGGCCGGCTCGCCTCGTTTAGGTGAAAGTAAGGTTGTAGCTCATTGTCTACCTTACTACGATAGGAAAGAGGTGTCCTTTGTGTTTTAAAAACATTTCGCTTAAGAATTATTGACGCGGAAATTCGAATCTGTGAATATCTTTCTAACTTTACCTAAGTCTCCCGATTCCGATACAATAAAGCGAGTCTTCATCACAAATCATATTCTCAAAATAATCTGATCGGCAGATATTATTGCTGGCGGACCTATTTCGGTCTGCGAGCCGCCTATTGCCGACCACTGCACTTATAGGATATCTGTATAACGTGCGTTTAGACAACACTGCTTGGGACAGGACAGACCATATTAGGCTATTACTTCACATACAATATCATGTCTAAATGAAATGCACAAAACAAAAAATGTATGTATCATAACGTTACCCTGGTATAGATCTGTATGCATGTATTTATGTATTCATAACGGTATACATATTCGTTAACGTTAGATCGTGCATGGCTTTTACATTGAAAAATTTACTTGTCACGTGGTTCCGTTCTCCATTCTTCACATCAAAAACAAAAAACGAACTATCAAAACGTACACGTCCCATTATTGACTCCTTTTTTTCATTTGATTCTGATACCAAAATACGAAAAAAACAGGTCCGTATTTCAGTTTTTCCCCGTTTTTTCGATTTTGGTTTCAAACGGAAATAGGAAACACCTCGTATTTCCGTTTTTTTTCGTTTTTCCGTTTTTCCTTTTAAAACGAAAAACGAACTATCAAAACGTACACGGACCGAGGCGTAATAACTGAACCAAGACAGAGAACAAGGTAAACAACTACACTAAACAGAGACACGTAAATACACAAAACCAAGGCAAGAGAAAACATGAGAGAGAGAGAGAGAGAGAGAGAGAGAGAGAGAGAGAGAGAGAGAGAGAGAGAAACTAAATGAGTTACATAGTGTCACTATATCACTCTAAATGAGTTACCTAGTGTCACTATAGCACTCTAAATGAGTTACTGTGTGGTACTATAGCACTCTAAATGAGTTACCTAGTGTGGTACTATAGCACTCTAAATGAGTTACCTAGTGTCACTATAGCACTCTAAATGAGTTACCTAGTGTCACTATAGCACTCTATATGAGTTACCTAGTGTCACTATAGCACTCTAAATGAGTTACCTAGTGTCACTACAGAACTCTAAATTAGTTACCTAGTGTCACTACAGAACTCTAAATGAGTTACCTAGTGTCACTATAGCACTCTAAATGAGTTACCTAGTGTCACTATAGCACTCTAAATGAGTTACTGTGTGGTACTATAGCACTCTAAATGAGTTACCTAGTGTCACTATAACACTCTAAATTAGTTACTAGTGTCACTATAGCACTCTAAATTAGTTACCTAGTGTCACTACAGCACTCTAAATGAGTTACCTAGTGTCACTATAGCACTCTAAATGAGTTACTAGTGTCACTATAGCACTCTAAATGAGTTACCTAGTGTCACTATAGCACTCTAAATGAGTTACTAGTGTCATTATAGCACTCTAAATGAGTTACCTAGTGTCACTATAACACTCTAAATGAGTTACTAGTGTCACTATAACACTCTAAATGAGTTACTAACTTACTAGTGTCACTATAACACTCTAAATGAGTTACTAGTAGGGATGTCCGATATTATCGGCCGACCGATATTATCGGCCGATATCGGCAGTAAAATGTGATATCGAAAAATATCGGTATCGGTTTAAAAAAAGAAAAAAACAATAACAATATTTGTTATATATATATCCAGTGAAATGATTAGTTACCTGAAATTATTCCGTTCTTTGGGGTGGGAAACCCTGCATATATCGGTATCGGTTGATATCGGTTGATATCGGTATCGGAAATTAAGAGTTGGACAATATCGGAATATCGGTATCGGTAAAAAAGCCAATATCGAGCATCCCTAGTTACTAGTGTCACTATAACACTCTAAATGAGTTACTAGTGTCACTATAGCAGTGGTTCACAACTGGTCTAGCCTCGGGACCCAACATTTACCTTAGTCATTAAGTCGCGACCCAAATTTTTGAACCACTATGATTTATTTCACATTTCTTTTTTTGCAGTAATACACAATCTTTCACGCACTGTTAAAAACATGAAATAAACACAAAAAAGTGCAACAAAAGTGCAACTAGGGCTAAAAACCCAATGAAATAAAATAATAATAAATAATATATGCTTCTTAGCAGATTTCTTAGCTTAACATAACAGACCTACGTTTGGGGGCACTAATGGGATAACTGGGGTTGCAACAAAAGTGCAACTAGGGCTAAAAACCCAATGAAATAAAATAATAATAAATCATATGCTTCTTAGCAGACTTCTTAGCTTAACATAACAGACCTAAGTTTGGGGGAACTAATGGGATAACTGGGGTTGCAACAAAAGTGCAACTAGGGCTAAAAACACAATGAAAAAAAAAAATAATAATAATAATACTAATAATAATAATAATAATAATAATAATAATAATAATAATAATAATAATAATAATAATAATAATAATAATAATAATAATAATAATAATAATAATAATAATAATAATAATAATAATAAATAATATATCCTTTTTAGCAGACTTCTTAGCTTAACATCCCAGAGGACTAATGGGATAACTGGGGATGTTGTTTGCTCCTGACAAGACTCTCAAAGTCTGGGGTGATGGTAGACAAAGCAACTCTGAGGTCATGCTCAATGTCCAATCTGTTCCTCTGCTTTGTCTTCAGCTGGACCAGAGCTGAGAAGCCACTTTCACAAAGATAGGTAGTGCAAACATTGTTTATAATCTTTTTTTTATTAAATTTATTTAAAAAAAAAGTTTTACCTAGTGTCATTATAGCACTCTAAATTAGTTACCTAGTGTCATTATAGCACTCTAAATGAGTTACCTATTGTCATTATAGCACTCTAAATGAGTTACCTATTGTCATTATAGCACTCTATACTGTATGAGTTACCTATTGTCATTATAGCACTCTAAATGAGTTACCTATTGTCATTATAGCACTCTAAATGAGTTACATATTGTCATTATAGCACTCTAAATGAGTTACCTATTGTCATTATAGCAATCTAAATGAGTTACCTAGTGTCATTATATCACTCTATATGAGTTACCTATTGTCATTATAGCACTCTAAATTAGTTACCTATTGTCATTATAGCACTCTATATGAGTTACCTAGTGTCACTACAGCACTCTAAATTAGTTACCTAGTGTCACTACAGCACTCTAAATGAGTTACCTAGTGTCACTACAGCACTCTAAATGAGTTACCTATTGTCATTATAGCACTCTATATGAGTTACCTAGTGTCACTACAGCACTCTAAATTAGTTACCTAGTGTCACTACAGCACTCTAAATGAGTTACTGTGTGGTACTATAGCACTCTAAATGAGTTACTGTGTGGTACTATAGCACTCTAAATGAGTTACCTAGTGTCACTATAGCACTCTAAATGAGTTACCTAGTGTCACTACAGCACTCTAAATGAGTTACCTAGTGTCACTATAGCACTCTAAATTAGTTACCTAGTGTCACTATAGCACTCTAAATTAGTTATCAATCAATCAATCAATCAATCAATCAATCAATCAATCAATCAATCAATCAGATTTATTTATAGAGCACATTAAACATTACACATGTCAACCAAACTGCTGTACAGAGGGTAGATACACATATATACATCTAGACCAGCGGTTCTCAAACTACGGGTCGCGACCCAAAGTGGGGACGCGGGTAGGTGACAGTGGGGTCGCTCATTGGCAATTTTTTTTTTTAACTCTGATCGAGTTTTCCACCCGGCAGCTGTGTGTATTTGCCATGTGTCTCCCCTTCATCAACAGAGGCTGACACACAGTATTCCAATACACATCTCACTACATCCTGCGCATGTATAATCGCGGGAGGGGGCCAGGGGTCTGGTCTTTTGTCTGTAACCTGGACTCACAATGGATAGGTTTGTTGGTCGCGATGAAATGGGCTCTGCACATAACCAGCTGCTATACCACAATAAAGTGAGGTGGCTATCTCGAGGCAGAGTATTAAATCGCCTTTTTTAACTCAGAGAAGAAGCACAGATTTTCCTTGCAAACAAAAACAACCCATTGCCAGAGAAATGTGCTGATAATGAGCTGGATTACGAAACTCTGTTAGTGACACTCCAGGTTAATCAGCTGAGATTTTTGGGTAATTTGTCTTTCTTGTGACTTGACTACTGAAAGTCAAGTTCACTGGACAGGCCCTCGCAAAGTTCTGGATATCAGTCCGGAACGAGTACCCAGTGTTGTGTAATGCTGCGCTGAGAAAGCTTGTCCCCTTCTCGTCAACATACCTCTGTGAGGACGGATTTTCAGAGTAGAAGCGGATATCCGCCAAAGCGCACATGCGCGCATTTTCTTTTCATGTTCTGCCAACATATTTTGGCTAAATATGCCTCGTTTTATAAATGTGTATACAGAAACAATTTCGTTTGCTTTAGTTGATAATATGAATTAATTTCATTGATAACATGGTGCTGTAATTTCATTTTCTAATAAATATGCATGATCAAGTTCAACAACGTGTGCTTTAATTTTGATATTCCTTATTTCCACGTTGAAATTACGCAGCACATTAAGTGTGGGGTCGCAAAAAAATATCCAAAATAAAATGGGGTTGTGGTATAAAAAAGTTTGAGAACCCCTGATCTAGACAACATATAGACAACAATCACATCTCAGTTTTACGGGAGGGCACACAAGCAAACACACAGGAAAACAGGGCATGAGTCAGTGAACATCTGGAAAAGCTAATAGGTAGAAGTGGGTTTTGAGTTTACACGTATATTTGAAGGCATCTGTCGAGGGGGCAAGCCTAATGGAGGTGGGGATGCTGTTCCACAGTTCAGGGGCTGCGACAGCAAAGGCACGGCCCCCCCTGAACTTAAGGTTAGATCTCCGGACTGTCAGGAGCCTCTGATCGGCTGACCTGAGGGAACTGGTGTTGGAATAGGGGAATAGGAGGTCTAGTTATTTATTTATTTATTTATTTTTGCCTTTGAGAGGTCAAGTTATCTGCATTTCCTCTCAATATGTTTTTGTAATATTAAAAGCCACGTGGAACATGTAATATTAAAAGCCATGTGGAACATGTAATATTAAAGGCCATGTAGAACATGTAATATTAAAAGCCATGTGGAACATGTGATATTAAAAGCAAAGGGACTTAATTGTCTGCATTTCTGGCACCGTTTTCCTTCTTTAAAGAAACATGCCAACATTATGTGAAATGTGCTTACCGTCTTCGCCAGAGTCAGACAAGAAGATACCAATTTCCTCTCTGTGTGTTCAGCAGAAAGCTATCCGGCTGTAAACTGTAGTAGATTGCCTATTCTGTGTCATGCGCACTGGGGTTCCCTTACAGGGTTTCGTACCATGTAGTCAAGCAGTAAAGTCATACTTACTTTTAGTCCGGTGTCCATCTGTTCTTTAACAATAATACTACGGTGGCGACGAGAATTGGCTTTTATAAACTGGCATTTTTTGGAAAGTGAACGTAAAAGTCAACTTGGAAAAATATAAAGAACCTATACGGTTACCGTTTTTGACGAGAAAAGTGAGTGCTGCTTGTGAGGATGGGGGTTCTTGCGGAGCCCAATAGCAAAACACAGGAGGAGAGAATGGAGCGGTTTAGGGGGTTTTAATGTTCTTCCCAAGCAGACAGAAATATATACAGTAAATGTACGACAGACAGGTCTGAATGTTCTTGGGTTTGGACAGGTGCACTCCTAGTGCAGTACGGGTGATTGTCGACACAGGCTGTGTCAGGGGGTGAGAGCAGTAACTCCGTAGAGGGGAGCGTAGACACCGGGTGTGTCGAGGGTGAGAGCAGGAACTCCGTAGAGGAGAGTGTAGACACCGGCTGTGTCGAGGGTGAGAGCAGGAACTCCGTTGACAGCTCCAGGGGATTCCAGACGGCTTGCTGGAACTGTGGTCCTTGGGCACAAGAGAAGGTTGATTAGAACAGGGAATTTACAAGGAGAGGGTGTCTAGTAGGTCTTCGGACTGAAGGGTCGTACTTAGATAGGCAGTTTAACACTGTGTCGCCGGATCACAGGAACTGCCAGGTGATGTAGGGATTAGAGTTGTTCCGATACCGATACCAGTATCGGAAATGCCGCCGATACTGCCTAAAATGCTGGTATCGGTATCGGCGAGTACACGTAAATTCTAGCCTCCGATCCCATGATGTAATTTATCTCCTGCCGAGTCCTGCGGAGAGTGAGGATTATAAAATGAACATGTTTTAAAGTGTGATGCTGTGTCATTTTAACAGCAGATACACTTTCTTAAATTCCATTGTCCCCGACAGTGCGGTGTGATGGGGAGCTCGGACGGGAATCGGGATGTGTTTGGCTGGTGTTATGATAGCATTAGCTGGAAAGATAGCTAGTTGGAACAACATCCGCTTTAACGTTACATCAAATCAGATGATCGCCTGTCCTTTCTCCAGGACCTAACACTGTCCGTGACCGTCTATCAACAATAATGCACCCACGGTGAATTGTATTTAAGTTAAGTAGCTACGGACTAGCGTTAGCTGACTATTACTAACGTTATCAAATGTCAATGCGGGAAGACGAGCTAGGTCAGTTAGCTTAGCTTGATAACGTTACCGTGTCTAAAGTTGGTGCATAATCCAGCAATAATGGCTGCAGACCTGCAAGCAAAGTACAGCAAGTGCCAAAGGATAAGAGTCTGAGGCGGAGTTTCAAAAGAGAATGTTGAATATTTATTTTGCATCAAAAATCACAACATGAACGTTCTATCTGCCACTAGCTTACAGACTGAATAGGGTATATCTGCAGAGCCACTGAGTAGCGAGTGCAACACCGTTTAATGTCCGTGTGGATCATTGGAGTAGGGTATATCTGCAGTGCTGTAGCCCATACTCATTGATTAATGATACTAATACAAATCTATACAATCACCTGTTGTTGAATAAATACCATTACTTTCTAGTTATTACTAAAACACAGTATAACAGTATCCGTAAAAAAAAATAAAATAAAAATTATAATTTATATAATATTTTTTATTTCTTTTTTTTTTATGCACTGGTATCGGATAAATATCGGTATCGGCCGATACCCAAAGCTTAGGTATCGGAATCGGATCGGAAAGGGAAAAATGGTATCGGAACATCTCTAGTAGGGATCTGCTGATGAGGGAATCCCTCGCAGCCGCGTTGATTGATCCTCATCATCTGGCAGCGCGGGAACGCTCCAGCAGGAAGCCCATGTATGGGCGCGTCATGACAACTGCAGAGGAAGGCTCGGGCCACGATCGTGACACTGCTAGCATGCGATGTTGCTAAAAGACGTTGCAGTATTTTCAAAACAGCATGAACACGACTACAACCGGACATTCTGTAAATCTGAGAAAATACATAAGGAAAATGGCTACTATTGGACAGGTACCAGAGTTTGATCCAGCAAAGGAAGATTTTGAGTCTTATCTGGAAAGTTTTGAGCGTTGGCTGGCTGCCAATGATATTACAGATGAAAAGAAAGCTAATGTTTTTCTCAGTATTTTGAGCCCAACGGAATATAGATTACTAAAGAATCTCATAGAACCAGATAAATGTGTGGACCTGACTTATACTGAGCTCACTGAGGCACTATCAGCCCATTTCAAGCCTAAACCCATTTTAATCGCTGAACGCTTCAGATTCTATAGATGTCATCAGACCCAAGGGGAAGCGGTGGCAGACTACATCATTGCCTTGAAACGGTTGGCAAGTTCATGTGAGTTTGGCCAGTTCTTGGATGATGCTCTCCGAGATCGGTTTGTGTGTAGTCTCACAGGTGAAGCATATCACAGACGGCTTCTGTCGGAAAAGGATCTGACGTTCAAGAAAGCCTGTGATATTGCCCTTGGACTCGAGCTTGCCCACAAGGACACCATGGAGCTGTCGGAGCACTCAGAACGTCAGAAGGTTCACAAGGTACATGACTCAAGTGCGAAACGTGCACCAAAGACTCTCTTTGGTGCAAATGCAAAGACACAGTACACATCGGACAAGGCAAAGCAAAGTTGTTACCGGTGTGGAAGTGAGAGTCATCGGCCGAGTGACTGTAGATTCATCAATGAGAAGTGCCACAGGTGTGGAAAGACAGGGCACGTGCAGAGGGTGTGTAAAAGTGCAAGACACACGGGAAGTGCTCACAATGTGTCAGAGGAAGAGGAGGAAGGTGAAATTGAGACAGTCAATCTATTCACCATGTACACAGCTGAAGAACACAAATATGGAATCTATGTGAAAATTGAGTTTGCTGGAAAACTATTGAGTATGCAGGTAGACACAGGTGCTTCAGTCACTATAGTTCCTGAGCGTGTCTACAGAGAAAGTCTGAAACAGTGGCCTCTCCAGCCAGCAGCTGTCCATCTCTCTCATCATATACGGGGACAGGATTCCTGTGTTAGGGCAAATACAGGTGCCAGTCAAGTATAAAGGAAGTGAGTGGATGCTACCCCTGCTCATAGTGAAAGGTGAGAAGACGGCCTTGCTTGGTCGTAACTGGCTGAAGCAGATAAAGCTGAATTGGGGAGAAATCTTCAGTCTGAAAGGTGACAAGCATGTGAGTCCACCTACATTGGCAGCCCTGCTAGATAAACACAAAGAGCTGTTCAAAGATGGCTATGGAAAGATGCAGGGTTTCCAAGCAACGGTCAGAGTTCAAGATGGAACCAAGCCTAGTTTCCACAAGCCACGCCCTGTGCCCTATGCTGTAAAGGAAACTGTAGAGAAGGAACTTGAACGCCTAGAGAAGAATTGCATCATCTCAAAAGTGGACAGGAGCGACTGGGCAACTATTGTAGTTGTCCCCAAGAAAGACCGGAGTGTGAGGATATGTGGGGACTACAAGGTCACAATAAATCGCTGTATTCAAAAAGAAGAATAGCAACTGCCAAACGTCGAGGATCTGTTCGCCACCCTGGCCGGGGGTAAGGTTTTCAGTAAGCTCGACCTGTCGTTTGCTTATCAACAGTTGATGCTAGACTCAGAGTCAGAACAGTATCTAGTCATCAATACCCACAAGGGTATTGTGGGTACCCACAAGTTGTCTAGCCTATGGAATTTCAACAGCCCCTGCGATCTTCCAGAGAACAATGGACCAGATCTTACATGGCATAGATCATGTGGTTTGTTTTATGGATGACATTCTTGTAACGGGCCCCATGATGGAAGAACACATAGCCATTTTGGACCAGGTGATGAGCAAACTGGGAGACTGTGGTGTGAGAGTGAAACAGTCTAAATGTGAGTTCCTCCAAGACTCAGTGGAGTATCTTGGATAGATCGATGCCAAAGGTCAACACCCAACAAACAGCAAGGTGGTGGCCATTGTCACCAGCGCCCACTAACGTCTCAGAGATGAGGTCATTTTTGGTAAAAAGATGACCTCCATTTCTTTTGTAGAATCATATGGCGTCTACTTGACTAAGCCACTTCAGATCGCAAATTATTTGAATGATTATTTTGTCAACAAGGTCTCTAAACTTAGAGAGAATATGGACAGTACTGTCAATTCTTACTCTGATGTAAAAAAGCACATCATGAATGATAAGATCTGCACTTTTGAATTCCACCAGGTTTATGCTGGAATGGTTGAAATGTTGTTGAGCTCTCTACCTGTTGGCGGGCCTGTTGGTACTGACCTCCTTGACAGCAAGTTGTTAAGAATATCTGCAGCATATGTTTAGAAACCAATCTGTCATATTTTTAATAGATGTTTGATTAGTGGCGTGTGTCCAAAATTGTGGAAGGAGGGAAAGATCATCCCACTACCTAAAGACACAAAAGCAACTTTCTGTGGTCCCAATAGCAGGCGTATCAGCATTCTGCCATTACTGAGCAAACTGTTGGAAAAAATTGTGTATGAGCAAATACAAGTCTATTTATCTGCTAATGGTTTAACTACTTTATTCCAATATGCGTATAGACCTGGTCATTCCATCTGTACCGCCATCACTCAAATGTCTGATAGTTGGCTCACCTCTATGGACAACTCAAAGCTCATTGGTACTATATTACTTGATTTTAGCGCAGCCTTCAATGTGAGCGACCACAACATTTTAACGTCTAAACTTGTGTGCTATGGTTTTAAATTATCTGCTATCTGCAATCTGCAAGTCGGCCAGGTTGCAGAGAGTTTATTTTAATGGGGCTCTATCGAGCAGTAGGGCCCTGGACTGCAGGGTCCCACAAGGGAGTTGCCTAGGACCCCTCTTATTCTCAATTTTTACAAATGACATGCCATTTGCAATTAGTAGAGCTAATTTGACAATGTATGCAGACGATTCCACTATTTATTATGCGACTGCAACAGGCCTGGACTGGCCATCTGGCATACCGGGCATTTTCCCGGTGGGCCGACGCATATTTGGGCCGTTATAATTTGATACAAAATCCTTTTTTCTTTTTTTTCTTTTTTTTTAAACAAACATATAAACAAACATGACAACACACGATAAGATATACAAGCATTAATTAACAGTGCATATCCAATGAAATCACCATTTAGTTAAATGTCTTATACAGGATATACCCCTAATACCTGTTATCTAGTACCCTACACACATATGCTCTAGCTCGTACCCCCCCCCCCCCTCCCGGACCCCCCATTGGATAATCCATCCATTATAACTTGTTCCTACCAGACACTACCTTTATATGCTAGCTTTTATTCTCTCCACCACTTCTAACCACATTGTCATTTTGGATTCATTGAGACCCAAAATTCTTGCTGTAGATATTTCTTGATAAATCACATCGAGATATGTAAGAATCCAGACCTTCCGGCAATTTTTTTCCGGTTGAAACCATTGTGATGCTATCAGCTTTTTAGCCACTGTGATACCAGATAAAACCAATCTCTTTAGCTGTGGATGTACTGCACACTCAAAGACATCATTCAGCAGTAATACAGAGGGGTGTACAGGTATATTCAGAGTTAAGAGATTTGATCATTGTTGGGTCACTTCTTTCCAGAATATCTTAACTGGTGGGCAGTCCCAGTACATGTGCATAAATGTCCCCTCGTCCCCATTTGTACATAAGGAGCATTTGGGGTCTTGTTTAAGACCCATTTTGTTCAGTCTTATAGGAGTTAAGTATGTCCTGTGAATATAGTTAAGATTGATTTGTTGAAAAGCAAAAGGCTGGCTGTCACAAAATGGTCACATCTAGAGACCTCAAAACGTACTCTAGCGAGGCCTTTAACCTTGAACTGAAGAGCCTGGACTGGTCAGATGAACTCAATGGTACACTGGTTGAAGAAACCTGGTTTGGCTTCAAAACCAAATTCTCAACAATACTAAACAACATGGCCCCCCTAAGAACCACCAGGGTAAAAAATCGCGCTGAGCCATGGATGCACACTGAAATACTGACCGCTATGAAAGCCAGAGACAAAAAATTCTCTGAATTTCATAAAAGTCAGTCAAAGCTTACCAAAAGCACGAGCAGTGAACTCCAAGCCCACGTGACTGAACTCAAACTAGAAAGAAACAGACTAAGAAATGACGTAAACTCCATGATAAAAACTGCAAAAAAAATGTCATCAATGACAAAACTGAGGAAAACAAAAATAAACCACGTGAACTTTGGAAATTACTCAATAATCAACTAGGCTGCAGTAAAAAACTTAAAACCAGGTTCTCAAACATAAACATAAAGACGGACAACACGCTCATCACAGACAAACTGGATGTAGCCAATTACTTAAACACTTTCTTCACAAACATAGCCACAACACTGGTAAACAAACTACCCTCCCACTCAGGGCAGTATGGGGTAGAACACATAGTAGCATACTACAAGAACCTAGGCGTCCACAAAGACGATTTCAAACTGGAAATGGTAACTACAGATGAGGTACTCAATAAACTGAGCGCCCTTCAACCGAACAAGGCCACTGGCCATGACAACATCCCCTCCAAATTCCTCAGAGACTCAGCAGCCGCCATCACCCCAGTCATCACACACATAATAAACCTCTCCATAAAACAGGGACACGTCCCCAAGGACTTCAAAATAGCGAGAGTAACACCCCTGCACAAAAAGGGCAGCAAATTAGACCCAGGCAACTACCGCCCTGTTTCTATCCTTACATCCATCTCGAAAGTCATGGAAAAAATAGTATACGAACAGGTCGAAAAGTACCTTACGGATAAAAATCTAATCTACGAATTCCAATCTGGCTTCAGAACATCCCACTCCACTGACACATGCCTTCTCTATTTGAACGACCACATCAAGCAAGAGGTGGACGCGGGCAAATACTGCGGCATGGTCATGCTAGACCTACAAAAGGCCTTCGACACTGTCAATCACACCATTCTGATTGACAAGCTAAAAGCAATTGGTTTTGATAGTTTATCAGTGAGCTGGATACAATCCTACCTGGAGGGGAGAGAACAGATGGTGGAGGTAAACGGTACCCTATCCCCCCCCCTCACAGTGAACTGTGGTGTTCCACAAGGAAGCATACTAGGACCACTACTGTTCCTAATTTATGCAAATGACATGTCGTCAGCTTGTGACTGCAACTTGTTCCTGTTTGCAGACGACTCAGCCCTGCTGGTCTCTGACAAGAACAAGTTACAGGTTGAAAAAACCCTCAGCTCGGAACTAGGCAAAATCTGCATATGGCTCGCCGACAACAAACTATCATTACACATGGGCAAAACAGAGTCCATTCTCTTCGGTTCAAATAACAAACTCAGCAAAACAGACGGCTTCTCAGTTACAGTGGGTGACAATATTGTCACAAGGAAAGATGAAATTACCTACCTGGGTTCCATCCTAGAGGCTAATCTTTCCTGTGACAAAATGGCATCCAATGTAATAAAAAAAAGTCAATCAACGAACTCGATTCTTGTACCGGATCTCCTCCCTGGTAAACAAGAATACCCTGAAGACTCTGGCAGGAGCACTCATTCAAGGGTACTACGACTATGCTTGCACCTCATGGTACCAAAGCACCTCAAAGGCACTAAAAACCAAATTACAAACATCTCAAAACAAACTAGTCAGACTACTGCTTGACCTGACTCCTAGAACCCACCTCACCCCTGCACACTTTGCCAACCTAGGATGGCTTAGAGTAGACAACAGAGTACAGCAACTTGCAATGGGCCTGGTCTACAATATACACTACACGACCAAGGTACCCATGTACATGTCAAAATACTTCCCAAAGGTCAGTGAATACCACGATCACAACACCAGAGGGAGCTCCACAAATCATGTAAAACCCAGATTCGGCTCAAACAAGGGACTAAACACGTTTCGCAATTATGCCACAACAATGTGGAACGCCCTACCCAAAGCTGTAAAGGAATGTAAATCACTACCCACCTTCAAAAACACTCTCAAAGAACACCTACGGGAAACTGCAATTCAAAACTGGCCCCTACAAATGTCCTAACCCAGTTGTACAATAAAGACCAAGCATGGCTTTGTCAGTATTCCAATGTACAGCCCCACCCAACCCCACCCCACCTACCCAACCTCCTCCAATGTACAGTTTCCATGTCAAATGTATGTCAGTATTCCAATGTACAGTGTGTCCCCCCCCCTACCCAACCCCCCCCCCCCCCCCCCACCTCCAATGTACAGCCCCACCCCACCTACCCAACCTCCCCCAATGCACAGTTTCTATGTCAAATGTATATACTCTTCTTCTGGATTTTGTTAGTATCACAAACAGTACTGTATTTGAAAATCTGGTATGTCATAAATGTATAGATGTAGCAGTACTGTCTATCTGTATGTCATGTGTGTCATATGATGAATTGAAAATGGGGGACCCTGATGGAAACAAGACGAAAGTCTTTCTCAGGTCTGCATCCTCTTAACAATTATATGTATTGAGCTGTACTGTACTGTACCCATTCTGCAATCTGTTAATAAACTTTTCAATCAATCAATCAATCAATGGTCCGGGTTCATTGATGCAAGTCGAACATTTGCCCAGGCTTCTTGCCAGTCAAAATCTATCTCCAGGTCTGGTATATCCCTCCTCCAGACTGAGTCTAGATGGAGGGTTTCATATGAGGATGTTAGTAATTGATGATAAAAATCTGAAACAAAACCTCTCGATGTCTCTCTTTCATAGAAGAATTTGTGGTATCTGTGGTGTACAATTGGTATCCTTAATGGAACACTGTGAGCCTTCAAACATGCCAATAACTGTGCGTAAAAATAATATGTGGACTTGGTGAGATTAAATCTTTTGCGTATTTCATCATAACTACAAAAACCCTGTTTGTTGAAAACATCTCCTAATGAGTGTATGCCTTGCTTTTCCCATCTAGGGAATCTTATAGGTTGTTTTCCAATCAAGAGTGCATTGTTATTGAATAAGGGAGTATGATTATGCCATTTCTGTGGGATAGAATATTTTGTTTGTGTTTCACGCCATATCCGGATCACATGAGTAATTATGGGGCCAAATTTCCGTTCGCATTGCTTAATTGATAATTTGGTGTATACTATGTCCTTCAGCCTTTGTGGAGCTACTATATTTTCTTCTAAATTTCTCCAGGATACTGATGCTTGGGGATCAAACCATGTTGTCAGTGGTCTTAAAGTGTACGCCTTAAAATAGTGGTAGAAATCTGGAAATGCCATACCACCGTCTGCTCTGTTTCTCTGTGCGGTGGATCTTTTTATACGTGGTGGTTTGTTATTCCAAATAAATTTGTATGTGGAGGAGTGTAATTATTTCCAGTAACCCTCTGGAGGGGGTAACGGTAGCATTGAGCTGAAGCAGTTGATTCTAGGTAGGACGTCCATCTTAACTATTGATACCCGTGCCTGTACTGAGTTTTTAAGTTTTGACCACCTGTCGTATTTGATTTTGTTTTGGATTTTTACGTAATTGTGCTTCACCGTTTGGCTTATGGTAGGGAATATTTCAACTCCCAAACATCTAAAGTGTTTTACCATCGGTATCTCTTCTGGGAGGGTTGTATTTCTTTTTGCAGGGGCGTTAAGTGGGAGGAAGGCCGACTTCGGCCAATTTATCCTAAATCCCGATAAATCTCCAAAGTCCTCAATCAGCTTGGGAAGATGAGGCAATGCGGTGTTGGGGTTTTGCATGAACAGTATTACAAATTTTATGTTGTGTGCCCTTGATTACGATTGGTTCTATGGTTTGGGATTGTCTTATATATTGTGCTAAAGGCTCTAATGATAGATCGAATAGTCCGGGACTAAGAGGGCAACCCTGTCTGGAAGAACGTGATACCGGAAAGATTTCGGAGGTGATTGTACCTGTTGTAATCATGGCCGATGGGTCTTTGTATAATACTTTAATCATATCAATGAATCCTTTTCCTAACCCCATCCTTTCTAATACTGCCCATAGATACGACCATTCCAACCTGTCAAAAGCTTTCATTGCATCCAGGGATAGCATCGCCTTAGGTGTGGTGTCGTCCTTGTTAGCATCTAGTACGTGTAGTAATCATCTTATGTTATCAGTGATCAAGTGGCCTCTTATGAAGCCAGTTTGGTCCGGATGAATTAAAGACGTCATGTGCTTTTGTAGTCTGATGGCTAATACCTTAGAGTACAGTTTGATATCGGTTCCGAGGAGGCTTAAGGGTCTATAACTACCGCACTCGGTGGGGTCTTTGTCTTTTTTAAGGAGGACTGTTATGAGTGCAATATTGTCGTGTTTATGGAAGTTCCCCTCATTGACTGAGTATAAAATCATATTTAGTAATAAGGGTCCAATTATGTCCCAACAAGAGAGGTACATTTCTGGTGGGATACCGTCTCTTCCAGGAGCCCTACTACTTTGCATTTCAGATATGGCCTCCCTAAGTTCATCTAGTGTGATCGGTGTTTCTAACTGTTTAGCGTCATCCTCTGAACGTTTAGGGAGGTTCATTTGATTAAGATATGTGTCCATTTTGTTTTGATCGAAGGTCGTTTCTGATTTGTACAAGTTGGAGTAGAATTCTTTGAATGTCGCGTTTATTTCTTTAGGTTCTGTAACAAGTCCTTGTTGTGCTTTAATGGTAGTTATATCTGCAAATGTTGCGTTAACTCTTAATCGCATAGCTTAGGTGACTTGGTTTGGAACCTTGAGAGTACTGCTGTTGTCTTGTGCTACGTATTTGTATTTCAGATTGTTGTCTGTATATGGCGTTAATCTATTTTTTTAGTATATTGACTTGATTTTCCAGTCGAACCGAGTTGTTGTATTGTAAAGAATTTAATAACGTTGAATAAATCGTTTCCAGTTCAGCCTGTTTTGAGCATCGATTCTTGCGTATTTTGGAGGAAAAGCTATCAGTGAAATCCTTGATCATTCCCTTTACCGACATCCATAATATTCTGGGGTCCTGCACCGAATTAGCGTTCATCCGTAGGAATACCGTAAGACCTTTTTAAAAAAAATATTTATTATTATTATTATTATTATTTTTCCTGCCTTTTTAAAAATACACCCCGGCTAAATTTGTTTATTAACCCTCCTAGATGACAAATCCATTGAGAAACAGACCTTCGCTCTCCTGTCACGGAAGTGCCACAGATGACCCAACTACTAGGATAAGGGTTCCCTTGATAAAGATCCATGAAAAGGCTGTATAATATACAACACCTGTAGCTCAACTGCAAAAACTGCTTTTTTGATTTGATTAGATTTGTATTTGGAAATTAAAAACACATCATAAAAACAAATTATCTTGACCAATTTGTATTCCTGAGGATATCACCTAAAAGCATTCATTAAAATACTCTATTTCCAAGGTGGTCCTCGATGGAAGACATAAAAACAACTGAGTAGTTAGTATCAAATGAAATAAGATGGAACAGCTCCATGCATTCATTGAATAAACAACTATTTGCTCATTACCAGTATGGTATTGTTTAAATTGTACAGCTTTTTGCACATCTTTGTCAGGGAATTCCAACAATTCTGGACCTGAATGTACCAGTTAATTGTAATCATCTCTCTCTCCTTATGTCTAGTCAAGCCAGGTTGTGGAGGAGAGAGACATGGATGAACAGGCTATAGACTACTTTGCCCATCCTGAGCCTGCTATGATGCAGATGTTTTTACATCACCACCCAAAACAAGGTTCAGCCAAGAGCGAGTGAGTACACTGGTCCACTTGCACTGGTACACTTGTCCATGGCACTTACTACCCAGCTTTGTAGTGGTTTGGGGGAATAGTACAGTAGGTACGCATATTTAAGGGAACCGCAAGGATGGTGTACTGGTGGGTGGTGTCCGACCGATTATGGTGGGCCGGTCTGGGCCAAAAATGCCAGGGCCGATTTTTGGTCCCAGTCCAGCCCTGGGCTGCAACATGTACAGAGCTTAGTCAGGTTCTGTATAGTGAGCTGAGCATTATATATAACTGGATAAAATCAAATACATTTATACTTAATTTACTAAAAACAAAGTGCATAATTTTCGGCTCTAATTATAGACTATCATACAATCCCAAATAGAATTTACATATTGAGGGTCAAACCATTTAACAGGTAAAGACTGTGAAGCTTTTAGGACTCTGGCTTGATGGTGCATTGTCTTGGTCCGATCACATCAACAAGGTGGTTGCCAAAATGGGCAGAGCGGTTGCAGTCACACGGAAGTGCTCACCTTATCTCACATCAGTGCTGTTTCTTCAAGTTGTGTGTTCTATGGTTTTATGTAATTTAGACCAGTGTTTCTCAACTGGTGGGTCGCAGGGCCATTTTGAGTGGGTTGCGGATGTGTAAAAAATAAAAGATAAAAAAGATTAAAAAAAAAAGAAAATCCTTTTTTCTTTTCTGCAATTTTCTTTTTTAGTACTACCTATCTTTGTGAAAGTGGCTTCTCAGCTCTGGTCCAGCTGAAGACAAAGCAGAGCAACAGATTGGACATTGAGCACAACCTCAGAGTTGCTTTAGTGCAGAGTTTGCTACCATCACCCCAGACTTTGAGACTCTTGTCAGGAGCAAACAACATCCCCAGTTATCCCATTAGTTCCCTGGGATGTTAAGCTAAGAAGTCTGCTAAGAAGGATATATTATTTATTATTATTATTATTAGGGATGCTCGATATTGACTTTTTTACCGATACCGATATACCGATATTGTCCAACTCTTAATTTCCGATATCAACCGATATCAACCGATACCGATATATGCAGGGTTTCCCCCCCCCAAAAAACGGAATAATTTCAGGTAATTAACATTACATATCTCTTGTTGTGGAATTAACACAACATTATGCATACTTTTGACAATAAATAAAATCAGAATTCTGCTAAGAGAAGCAGCATATATTATTTATTATTATTTTATTTCATTAAGTTTTTAGCCCTAGTTGCACTTTTGTTGCACTTTTTTGTGTTTATTTCATGTTTTTAACAGTGCATGAAAGATTGTGTATTACTGCAAAAAAAAGTGTGGTTAAAAAGGAAAATGTTGGGTCCCGAGGCTAGACCAGTTGAGAACAGGGACGCGGCAACTAGGGGTGCGGCGGGTGCGGGAGCACCCCCTGCTGGCGGGGAGTGTAACTGCAAGCAGCATCAGAAGATTTACTAAAAATTCATACAAAACTTTTATTTTTTTAGTTAGCATTTTAATGTAAGCAGTCTAAAACATGTTTTTTTTTAAATGGTTAAAATCCACTATTTAATGATATTTTCTGTGTATCTGATCTGATCTGATCTGAGTCTGACGTGGTGACGCACAATTGCAGCGCGGCACAGACAGTCCACACACACATCGGCGACGCCTACTACAGACGTGGATTTCGGCGCGAAGGTTGAATAAACAGGTTGAGGTTGAATAAACAGTACATATCGCTGTGTATATGTCCAACCTGCACATGCAAACAAGAGGACTCTTCAAAGACGTGGAAAATCTCCAAACCATCTGTGTCTTTCCATGCCCATCTCCATGGCCTCTTCAGAGAGATCCTTCTCGGCGCTCCGTCGCCTCAAAACCTGGCTGCGTAACACAGTTACCCAGAAGAGACTCACTCACCTGGCCTTGCTGCAGATATGCATCAGGAGGTTCTGGACTCACTGGACATTCATGTTGTCATGAAGGAGTTTATTTCCACCACTCCTGAACGCAAGAGTCTTCGGAATAGGTAATGTGTGTTTATTATCGCTCCTGCGGCCTGCCCAGTGCTCACTTGGTTAATGTTTCAGCACCACGGACAGCGATTGTTGTTGTGACAAAACTGCTGCATTTTGTGTGTGAACTGTCCATGTTGGTGTTCAAGCTTGTCTGTTGTAGTGTAAAATATTGATCTTTCAAATTAATGGAAAATCATGAATGATGCGCTTCGCACATGCATTTAATATGACGGTATTATTATTATTTATCTCTGACTCGACCGCACCCGCACCCCCAAGTCAGAATCACTTCCCGCGTGCCTGGTTGAGAACCACTGATTTAGACTACTGCTCTAGTATGGTCATTGCATCCAATGGTCTACTCAGAAAACTACAAGTAGCTCAAAACAAGGCAGCTAGACTGGTCCTAGGCTGCTCAGTGCTCACCTAGGGCTAGTGTAGTTGACATGCATGCACATCTCTCATGGCTCAGTGTTAAGCAAATGATCTCAACTCCTTCTATGCGAGGTTTGAGGCTGTGAATAACAACACCAGCCTACAAACCACGGCAATGGGGGGGGGGGGGGTCTGCTGATGGAGACTCAGTGTTCAGGGTAACAGAGCATGAGGTGAGACGGATCTTTAAAAAAGTGGATATCAGGAAGGCAGCAGGACCGGACGGCATCCCCGGCCGCGTCCTAAAAGTCTGTGCCGACCAACTGGCCCCGGTTTTCACTGACATCTTCAACCTGTCCTTGGAACAGGCCGTCATCCCCACCTGTCTGAAGAAGTCCACCATCATCCCTGTACCCAAAAAATCTACGCCCGCTTGCCTCAACGACTACCGCCCTGTAGCCCTCACCTCCATAGCCATGAAGTGCTTTGAGAAGCTAGTGAAGGGCTACATCTGTTCCTCCCTCCCCATCAACCTGGACCCTCTGCAATTTGCATATCGCCCCAACAGGTCCACGGAGGACGCCATAGCCCATGTGCTGCACACAGCAGCATCACATCTGGACAAGAGGAAGGGGAACTATGTGAGAATGCTGTTCATCGACTACAGCTCAGCATTCAATACCATAGTCCCCTCCAAACTCATAGCCAAGCTCAGGGACCTGGGCTTGAACTATGACCTGTGCCAGTGGGTCCTGGACTTCCTGACGGGCAGACCCCAGGTGGTAAGAGCCGGCAACTGCACCTCCTCATCCATCACGCTCAACATAGGGGCCCCCCAGGGCTGTGTTCTGAGCCCCCTCCTCTACTCCCTGTACACACATGACTGCGTAGCACAGCGGAACAACAACACCATCATCAAATTTGCTGATGACACAGTAGTGGTGGGCCTGATCTCTGCCAACGACGAAAGGGCCTACCTGGAAGAGGTAGAGAACCTGTCACAGTGGTGTCAGGAGAACTGCCTCTCCCTGAACGTCAGCAAAACAAAAGAGATGATTGTGGACTTCAGGAGGTCGGGGGTCAAGGACTACAGCCCCCTCAGCATCGACGGGGCACCAGTTGAGAGAGTGAACAGTTTCAAGTACCTCGGAGCCCACATATCCGAGGACTTGTCATGGACCACACACATTGACAGTGTTGTGAAGAAGGCACGACAACGCCTCTACTTCCTCAGGCGCCTAAGGAAGTTCCAAGTCAGCCAGAAGATCCTTAGGAACTTCTACTCATGTACAATAGAGAGCATCCTGACCGGCAACATCACCTCCTGGTTTGGGAATAGCACTGCACAAGACCGTAGCAGACTACAAAGAGTGACACGTTCAGCCGAACGCACAATTAGAGGGGGGCTTCCCACCCTCCAGAACATTTACAACAAGCGGTGCAAGGGGAAGGCTAAGAGAATTATTAAGGACTCGAGCCACCCGAACAACTGCCTCTTTGAACTGCTGCCGTCAGGCAAGCGATACCGGAGTCTTATGGCGAGCACAGAAAGACTCAGAAGGAGCTTCTATCCCCAGGCCATCAGGCTGCTAAACGAACAATAATCGCTAAACGAACAATAATCACTATGCAACAACCATCAAATGCACACAGCACACACACCCACACGCACACACACACTCACTCAAACAAACAACACACTGCAGCACCCACTCTCCACACTTAGATCACACAAACACACTTACACTTTATATTTATTGATAAAGGATTTGCACTACAACTCGTACACCTACTGTGAATTGTACCTAAACTGCACCTCGTCCATTTATGCCTTGCACTATATAGTATTGTATATTAGTACACTGCACAGTATTGTATATTGTATGGTAACTACGTCTACGAACATTGTACATATGTCTAAACTGAACACTGTGACCTCTTTTTTTTCTTCTAATTTTTACTATGTTTTTATTTCATACTTATCTTGTCATGCACAGTCTCTGGAGCGCAACAGTAAGAAGCATTTTGTACAAAAGTATTCTGTACTTCTGTATGACAACTATTAAAGAAACTTGAAACTTGAAGAAACTTAAGGTAAGATTATCTGCTAACTTAATTACATATTTTCATAGAGTTACTCAAACTCAAACTCCTAAGTTCCTTTATAATTGCATTGTGTACAGTGCAAGTACTCACACACATTCCACCAGAGGGGCAAGAGGTGGATTGATTAAGTTACCTCTACCTAAGTCTAATTTTATGAAAAGAGCGGTATTTTATAGGGCGATAGTATCCTGGAACTGTCTTCCCAGCGATGTTAGGAACATCAAAGAAAAGGCTAGTTTTAAAAGAAATCTTAAACACTATTTACACTCACACACAATACAATTACATGCACACCCTGATAAATTGTTTTATTTAGGTATAACTGGATTTTATCTCTTGTTTTTTCATCTCCTGTTTGATACATTTTCTTTGTGATATATGCTTTTCTTATGTATGTTCTATAGGTGTATGTTATTGTGTATATGTATGTTGTTGGACCTCAGGAAGACTAGCTGCCGCTAAGGCGTCAGCTAATGGGGATCAGTTCAAATAAAATAAAAAAATAAAACCATGGGAGTGTATTCATGTGGATTACGCTGAGATAAACAAACAGCACTTCCTGGTGATCACAGACTGTCACTCTTAAGTGGACGGAGGTGTTTCCTACTCAACTGATGACAGCTGAAAAGACCATCGACCTACTGTCTGAGACACCTGTTTGCGGCTTATGGCCTTCACAAGGAATTGGTCTCAGATAACGGCCCTCCCTTCACTTCAGCACTGTTTGAGTCATTCCTGAGAAACAATGGGGTGAGACACACACTGTCACCGCCATATCATCCAGCCTCAAACGGAGCTGCTGAGAGGGCGGTGCAAATCTTTAAGAAAGCTTGGACTAAAGCTTGGACTAAACAGAAGATTAAGTCTGTGCCTACTCACCAGAGGCTCGCCCGTCTTGTACAATACAGTATGGCTCAATACACACTGTAGGAGCCATTTCATTTGATTTAATAGTTTTTGACTAAATAGCGCCGCCACTGGTCGCCTCGAAAATTATGGCCCAGCTGTGTGCACACGCCAGACGAGAAACAGATTTTCAACCGCTCGCTTGCCACACACACACTCAGCGCAGATTGATGAATGAATGAAAGACTGAAAGAAAGACTTTGTTTAGAATCATTTTGAGTTTATTTGAAATCATTTTGCTGCGCCTGTTTGTTTTGAAACCCTTTTAGTACAAGTCTGGAGCCTGTTTTGTTTTGCTGTTTTTCCCCGTTATTATTTGAAACTTTTACACAACTCCTTCCATAAAACTCAAACGGTTCGAACCCATCAGATGCAACTATCAACAACATCAAACAGTGAGTAACAACAGCCCATTGAAGTCAATGTGGTGTGAGCGTGTTAAAGACGTATCCTGGCTTAGATAGGCAAATTGAGCCTACAACAATTGTTAACACTTTGGACGCCAGCGGTGTAAGCCATCCTTGTACTCAATAGGCCACCGCTTTAAGAGATAGGTATGCGTGGCGGTGTTTGCAGGGCTATATCTATATTCTATATTATAGCTATGGAGACAATACTATAGCTCATTTGACATCAACTATCCATCGTTGACAAGAATACATTTTTTGCGTGTTATACCGTGGTGAATATTGTATAGTTTCAGAGTGATCCTGGCTAATTCCTGAAAATGGCGCTATGGAGCAATACGTGAATTTAGCTAAAAGTGTTGGCGTTGCTCGCCTGGACACACTATTATTTCCAATTCAAAGGTATATAATAGGTATTATGTTTCATCATGAATGCATGAAAATGGGTGGGGGGGGCAGTTTTTTTATGCTTTGGTCGTCAGCAACGTGATAAGTTGTGGAGTACGTTACATATGACCAAAGAATATTCCAATTGTCTGATCGCGATTTCCAGTATTGGTGTTCATTGGGTCCCCGACATAATCTGGCAGAACACATG
The DNA here is from genome assembly GCF_963971535.1 of Notolepis coatsorum. Lineage (NCBI taxonomy): Eukaryota > Metazoa > Chordata > Actinopteri > Aulopiformes > Paralepididae > Notolepis > Notolepis coatsorum. Next base: position 36,318,655 of record NC_140183.1, on the reverse strand, counting down.
CATCGAGGAGCATTGGACGCATTTCAATGTGATCGGGTGAACCGCTAGACTTGCCTGAACCAAAATGTTGCGCCCGGAGGGGTTTAGATGTAACACACGGTGTGCAATAAGGTTTCAAAGGGTGTGCGATACTGCCACCTAGCAGGATGCGGCCGGTATTGCACTCTAGCGATCTCAGGATGATTTCCTATGGTAACACGAGGTCCGTGAACCTGAAATAAATAAAATAATCGAATAAAAGAAATAATGATGAAAACCCGACTATACTCGGTTATGGCGCTCAACCACTGGTGAGTTAACCCGACTATCCTCGGGTCTGGCTCCCAAAGTGTTAAGGGGATTGTAAGATAACAGTGTTTCTAGCCTTTAATCTTTTCTCTCACTCGTCACCTGCTGCTCCGTGACTGGCCTCCGCGTTGTGTCATTTTACTTGGATATCTCATTAGCTGTCTCACACTGTATCAACCCCTGTTAGTACATCTGTAGTCAGAAGAAACGACACTGCAACGTGATCTCTTTCCTGATGTTTATTTTCATAAACATAGCTTCGTACGAGATGTAACCCATTCTGTAATGTCCTTGAACCGTCTTTGAAGGAAAACTAAATTCATTATTCTCCACCGTCTCTTCTCTCATTAGTCCAATGGTTCTGAGGCCTCGTCGTAGCCAACAACCATTCCCTGTTAGCCGAAGCTAGCGATGATGTGGCACTTCCCCTCCCCCACCCAGCGAGGGTGAGGAGGGATCTCAAAGTCTCTGATCAGCGTGTCTGCTCGATTCCACGTCGTGTCTTAATCTAACTTACCCCGGAAGAGAAGCCGCCTATTCTCAGTCCTTGCCCCACAATGGTGGAATGAACTACCAACCCCAGTTAGGACAGCCGAATCCCGTCCAATCTTTCGCCGTCGACTAAAGACGCACTTCTTCAACCATTATCTGAAATAAAAGAATTAAATTTTTTTTAAATAAATCTAACCCTAACTAACCTTACTGTCATGCACTTGCCCTAATAAACTAACCTACACTGTAACACGCAACACTTTGATGAATATTGTTACTCAGCTGATAGAGTTGTATCCTTCCTGATGACCTGTCGTACAGAACTTGTAAGTCGCTTTGGATAAAAGCGTCAGCTAAATGACTAAATGTAAATGTAAATGTAAAACTGACATCTCATAACATTCTCCCCATAGCAACGGGCCCCGCCCCCTCTTCTCATTACTACGTGACACACTACCATGGCAACGGCTGGTCACCTTTAACACACTAAACGTCCTCTTCTATCGATGTCGAACTCTTCCCGTAGCTCTCTGACCAAACCTCCCCCACCAGCAGCCTGTTATCTCCTCTGTTGAACAACTCGGCCGACGACGACCTTGGCTCACACACCCTGCTTGCTGCTCTCTACCGTGGAAACACACACTGGCTGCCGGCTACTTTTAAGATCTATAGATCCGTCTGAGTAGATGCTGTCACCCACCGATATACTGTATACATTATATACACATTGAAAAACAAACAACATACAGATATATATCATGACATTTCTGACATACATGACATACAAATATACAGTACTGTTAAACAGAGATCCTAACAGAAAATATATACATACGAGGGGGAGGAAACTGTACATTAGGAGGGGGTCGGTGGGTGGGAGGGGGGGTTTGGACATTTACAGGGCCATACAGATGTACTGTATATCATGACATTTATGACAACACATGACATACAGGTATACAGTACTGTTAAACAGAGATCCTAGCAGATAATATATACGTACAAGGGGGAGGAAACTGTACATTAGGAGGGGGTGGGTTGGTGGGAGGGTTGGGGTTTGGACATTTACGGGGGCCAGTTTCGAATTGCAGCCTCCCGTAGGTGCTCTTTGAGAGCGGTTTTGAAGGTGGGTAGGGATTCAAATAGTTTTATGGCTGTGGGTAGGGCGTTCCACATTGTTGTGGCATAATTGCAAAATGTGTTTAGGCCCTTGTTTGTGCCGAATCTGGGTTGAACATGATTTGTGGAACTCCCTCTGGTGTTGTGGTCGTGGTATTCACTGACCTTTGGGAAGTATTTCGACATGTACATGGGTACCTTAGTGGTGTAGTGTATCTTGTAGACCAGGCCCATTGCAAGTTGCTGTCCTCTGTCGTCTACTTTAAGCCATCCTAGGTTGTCAAAATGGGTTTTTTTTTTCTTTTTTTTTTTTTTTTACTTAAGTTTTTATTTAAAAAAAATGTCAACAACATACATAGACAACATTCATGGACAATACATTTCAACATCTCAACAGTACATAAATATAAAACAAATATACAAAAAATTAGTAAAAAAAAAGTGTGGCATGGGTCCTTCGGTCCATTCTATATTTGCATTATTTATTTACATTTTCATTCATTTCCTTGTATCCTTTTCAAAGCTCTGTGATGTCGTTACTTCCCCTCCTGTATTCTTCCCATTTTCCCCATTTCCATTCAAACCTATCTTCTTGCAGCCTCAGCAGATGTGTGATTCTCTCCATTTCCTGTATCCCCTCTACCAACTCTATCCATTGATCCTTTGTCGGCACTTCTACCTTGTACCACAGTTTAGTTAGAGCTTTTTTGGCTGCCACTATCAATATCTTAATCAAGTATTTGTCTTCCCCTTGGATTCCTTCTTGTGACAAATTCCCCAAATACAACACTTGGCCTCCCTGGGGTATTTCGTATCCTATTATTTCATTTATTATCCCTCCTATCTCTTCCCAGTAGTGCCTTATCTTCTGACATCCCCAGAATATGTGTGTATGGTTCACCCCTTCCTGTCCACACTCCCTCCAACATGTTTTCTTTGCTGGTGTGTAATTGCCCTGTATTTCTGGTGTTATAAAGTATCTAATTATATTTTTCCACCCAAACTCCCTCCATATCCTTGATCCTGTGGTTGTTTGTTGTGTCTTACATGTGTCATACCATTCCTCCTCTGTTATCTCTATTTCCAACTCTCTTTCCCACTTTTCTTTTACATACAATGTTGTATTCCCCTTACTGTCCATTATTGCCTGATATAGTGCTGATATCACCCTTCCCTTCCGTCCTTCGTATGACTTTACCATTATCTTAATTTTAGTCTTGCTTTATTTCCTTGTTATAGTAGTCCCTAATCTGTAAATATCTAAAGTGGTCCCTATTCTCTAGTCCGTATCTCTCTTTCAATTTTTTGTAGAGTCTGCATCTCCCCTCCTTCTGTCATTGTGCACATTGCTGTTATGCCCCCCTGTTCCCACCTCTTGAACCCATGGTCTTCTATCCCTGGTCTGAATTTGTTGTCGTGTGCTATCCAACACAGTATCTTAGTTTCTTTTTCTAGCTTGTATTTCTTTACTATTGTGTTCCATATGTTTATAGTGAATTTGGTAATTGGGTCTAGTAGTTGTTCCTGTCTTCTGAACAGCTCCCTATCTCCTATCATAGCGTTTTTGTCTAATCCAAATTTCTCCAATACTTTATATAGAAATATCCAGCTTACACTGTCGAAGGCTTTTTCTGCATCTAGGCTAACTAATACTGCACTTCCTCCTTCTTTTTGTATCTCCTCTACTATCTGCACTGCAGTAGCGGCTGCTGGATGCTTCGCCACTAGGGGCGCTATACCAAACATTTTGCAAACATGTACAAGGCACGCATTGGCGAATATTATCACCATTGCCATCGATCAATATATGATCACAGTCAGTCAAATGCAACCACGTTTCCAATAGCCCAACACAAACACGCACAGCTCTCTCTCTCTCTCTCTCTCTCGCTCTCTCTCTCTCTCTCTCTCTCTCTCTCTCTCTCTCTCTCTCTCTCTCTCTCTCCCTCTCTCTCTCTCTCTCCCTCTCTCTCCCTCTCTCTCTCTCTCTCTCAGATCGATTCAATAAGAAACACATATGTATATATTGACATTTTAAACAAGTTACCATTCATTGTCTGAGTGGTTATGCTCTACCCGCGGCGAAATTAGAGAGAGAGAGAGAGAGAGAGAGAGAGAGAGAGAGAGAGAGAGAGAGAGAGAGAGAGAGAGAGAGAGAGAGAGAGAGAGAGAGAGAGAGAGAGAGAGAGAGCAAGAGAGAGAGAGAGAGAGAGAGAGAGAGCGAGAGAGAGAGAGAGAGAGAGAGAGAGAGAGAGAGAGAGAGAGAGAGAGAGAGAGAGAGAGAGAGCGAGCGTGCGTTAGTTAAGCATTAGCTGAGTGGCTAACAGCAGCTAAAGTTAGCTGAGTTGGCTAAGAGAGAGAGAGAGAGAGAATTAACTCACTTTGTTTAATTGAAACGTGGTCCAGCCGGAGGGCTTAATAAAGTGTATGTCCACTGACTGTCCCCCAGACTGTTGTCGATGTATATCCATTCCACTCACTGCCCACTGTCCAGACTCCAGACTGAATCACAAGTTCACAACACACAGCCTCGAACATGTTGCAAACTGTGGCTAAGGAAAAACTGGCATCGCCGCGTCGGCCAATCAGAGAGCGTCTCCGCGAAATGCGGCTAAGTAAAAGAAATGCTGCTACGGAAAAAAAGAATAGACACTGCTGCTTAGACCGCTTCAAATCGCGCCCGGCTTCCATCATAAACATCATATTTCAACGCACAACGCGTTACGCACTGATTGGCTGAGACGGATACAGCGATCACACAGTGACGCGCACTCAGAGCGATATCGCGTCTAGCCCGGGCCGAGAAATACAAAAAAAAAAAAAAAAAAGTGAGTCACTTCCTGTTTAGGAAAACGAGTATTTTTTATTTTATATAGTAACGTTATATTGTGCATTGGAAACACAAACATACTTAAAATGAGTAAATATTATTCATTTTAAACATGTTTATATTATTTATAGGGCTATAAAACTAAAAACTAAAAAATAATTGTTCTTGTTCTTCTCTCATATAACCAGGGCAGGGCCTGAGGGGGGGCGGCGCCCTAGCGCCCCCCAGTGGCGGCCGCCACTACTGCACTGTCTTCTTTATGTTATCCTGTGTCTGCCTTCCTTTAATGAATCCAGTCTGGTCTTCGTCTATTATATCTGTCATAAATGTCTCAAATCTTTTGGATATTATTGATGTATACATCTTGTAATCTACATTAAGTATGGACACAGGTCTAAAACTACTACACAGTTCCAGTGATGTACCTGAACGCGTTCAATGAACGATCGTTCATGAACGCGTTCGTATTTTGGGCGAATGTGAACTGGATGTACTGTATATCCGCTAAATGAACGTAATTGAAAACGCGTTCATTCTCAGCGCTGTGTAACGGAGTTCAAAAGTGCGTTCATTCTCAGCACTCTATTATAACGGCGTTCAAAGATGTGCCAGATTTCATATGCATTTTAGCCGAAAACCCAGTTAAAACACACTGTAAACAGGCTTCAAAATTATGTGGAAAACCACCCGATCTGGCAACGCGCCTGTCACCCCCTGCTACGTCATCAGACTCCTCCTCACAACAACAGTGGACCAGCAGAATCTGCGCACAGAAGCCAGAGCTGCAGCAGCACTCGCTCAGAGTCAGACTCTACCTCTAGACGGCGGCGTATGAGCATTTAAAAGAGTTTAACGTTAACCCTTTACAATTCAAACTATTTGATAAACTTCTAATTTCAGCCCGGAAATGCATTCTGATAAACTGGATTAAGGATAAGCCTCCATTTTTACAAATGTGGTATAGAGAGATCTTCGGTGTGCTACCCCATGAAAGACACTACAATGCATAGAGGCAACAAAGCTTCCTTTCAGGAGGTGTGGGCCCCACTATTAGACTATTTTCCTGCTGAAATTTCTCGGATCCTTCTAAAGGCCCAGTGCCCCATTGTATGGACAGACCTAGGATAGGAAAAAATAAATATATGTATGTCTACATGTGAATGGGCTCGAGGCAAGTGCAATACTGTACAGTGCCTGTCTTGGTTTGCTTTCCTTTTTGCTTGTTTTTCTTTTTCTTTTGTTTTTGCTTGCTTATGGTGTGGATGATGGCATAGAGATGAACTGGAGGACCCCCCCCCCCCTTGTCCCAATGTGTGTTTTTGTAATGTAAGTAACCGTACGTGAAAAATCTATATATTAAAAAAAATATCTAAAAAGAACTAAAAAAATAACTAAATTAGTTCATTTTTGAAACCATGAACTTTAGTTCAAAATTTTGAATTATGAACTATGAACTGAACTAGTTCTTTTTAAAAATTGTGAACTGTGAACTGAACTAGTTCATGTAGAAAGTGAACTTTCCCAACACTGCACAGTTCTATATCTTTCCCTTCTTTTGGAATTGTAGTAATTATGGCCTCTTTCCATGAAGGTGGCATTGTGCCTTTTTCCATTGTGTGTCTGAATGCTGCTTCTAATATGGGGCTCAGTTCCTGCCTAAATGTTTTGTAGAATTCCGAGGGGAATCCGTTGCTACCCGGTGACTTACTACCCTTTGCCCTACTGATCGCATTCCAAACTTCCTGTTCTGTGATTTCTGCATTTAATATTTCATTCTGTTCCTTCCCTATTGATGGTAAATCCAATTTTTCTAAAAAAAATTCTATCTCCTCTTCTCCTGCCGCCATCGGTTGTGTGTATAGTTTCCTATAATATTCTTCAAATGTCTTCTCTATTTCCGCTGGCTTTCTCAGTATTTTGTTTGTGTTTGTGTCCCTTATTGTGTGTATTGTGTTTATTTTTTGTTGTGTCCTAATTCGTCTAGCTAACAGTCTAGTCGCCCTAGTTGTCCGCCGGAACCCGTTGTCCGCCGGGGATGCAGATCTGCTGTTCTGGTACCCTGAGGGACTTGGGCTTTTTTCAGGGGAAAAAATGCTAGGTCGGTCCGGGTGTCGCAGGGTTAAGCGCTATGGAACCCTTGTTGGGTACATTGTATTCTACACTGTCGTAATGGCTTACGGCCGTACCAACCTGTACACGCCCGATCTCGTCGGCTCTCGGCCGCCACGCAGGTTGGTCTTGGTTAGTACTTGGTTGGGTGACCTCATGGGAATACCAAGTACGGGGTGTTGGGGTTGGTTTTCCATTCTTGCGCTCTTCTCTTACGCGTGGCGAAGAGGGGCCTGTTGGAGTGGTCTTTGACCTCCTCGGGGGACCCTGTGCTCCCCGTATCACCGGGCCCGGTCCGAAGTAATGTTTTTGTTGACCCGTAGGCCCGGGATAACCCTGTTGGAAACTGGAACACGGTTACTGCGGCAGTGCCGCAGGTGTGTTTTGGAGTTTTTTCCTGGGGGGTTATGGGACCAACCACCGCATAGGGTAACGACTGGGTGGTTGGTTCTCTGGTGTGTTGGGGCAGTGTCAACTCCCGGGTTAACCGGTTGAGGGTGCCCCTGCACGTTCATGACGTCTGCCAATCGTGTCAGCCTTCTCTGCCTCCACCCCTCTGGGTGGGGGTTTTTAAATGGAGGCTTGGTCATGCAACAACGCCAGCATGCGCCCCTTCCGCCGGGGCGGCTGTGTTCAGCTGTCCCCTCTGGCGCCTGTCTCGTCCGCAGTCTCCAGGCTCGGGTTAACAGCCTGTTGCCTGGTCTTTTCCCCGGTGCGCTGCCTGCTTCCGTTGGTTATCCTTTTTTGTGTGCTTACGGCCATGCTGACTGCCTGTTCTGCAGGGTCAGTGTGCCAGGCGGTGTACTATTGGGGGGACAGGGCCCGCTCGGCTGAGGGGCCTTTGTCCGAATACGCTGGCGATGTGGGGGGCGGGGTCACTAAGTGCCCACCTGGTGGGGTCTTGATGCTGGCATCATGGACTTCTCCGGGCCCCCGTTCCAGGGGATCCAGTCCCTTTGGTGGGTATGGGTCTTCCTTCGCGCTCCGCTGCTACGGCCTTGCCACGGGGTTGGGTTTACCCTTGACCCCGTGATTCTGGGGGCAGTAACGAGGTTGTTCCCTCCGTTCGTTCCCGGGTGGCATGCGGGTTGTGCGTGTGTGTAGTCGTGGGGTCAAGCCACGGTCTGCTCACCCTGTGCGTTGAGTTGCTTGAGTGCCTCTTCGCACGGTCGGGTTGGTCGCCCTCCCGGGAAACCTCTAATAGGGGGGGTGCCCTCCATTAGGGGGGGTCGGGGGGGCTCGGCCCTCCCTGTTCTGATGGTTGTGGGGGGCCTTCAGCGGGGTGTATTTGTCGGCCGGTGGCTCCGCTCGGCCTCCCTATGTGCATGAGTGATGCCGAGCGGATCCACTAATGATACAGAACGTTAGGTTATGACTATAACCAAGTTCTGTTAATTAGTGGTGACGCTCGGCATCCGACGCCGCTGCAGCCCTTGACCTCACCTTGTGGTGAAAGCTTGGGAAGGAGGAGAGCAGGTGACCACACACCTGCTTATGAAGGTAAGCTAACGAGGGGTATGGTCAGACGAATACTGGTATTAAAGGTACATTTGTGGAATTTATTCAGTGCGCGTGCACGTACGCGAGGGAGTGCATGAGTGATGCCGAGCGTCACCACTAATTAACAGAACTTGGTTATAGTCATAACCTAACGTTAATATTCCTGGCTCTTGAAAACAACATAAACCTTGTCTTACTAGCATTAAGAACCAATTTAAGACTAGCAAGGGCATCCTGTAGAGCAGGGGTGGGCAACTTTGTATATGGTGAGGGCCACAAAATGTCCACAATCAATCTGGGGGGCCGCATTGTTTATCGGCAGTCCCGCCAGTAGTACCCCATCACTCAAATAGCCCTAATAGTCACAAGGTATATAAACAATTATAATTTGTTGTAACTTTGTTTTTATTCCATTTCAAATGCATTTAGTAATGCAATTTCAACTTTATGAATTTATAAACAGCTGAATTTAAAAGTATTGCTGTGTAACCCCAAATATATACAAAAATTATCAATTATAATTAAGGCTTCTAATAAAATAAATGTATGAACTTAAAGCCCACTGCTCAACAAACACAAAGCAGCATTCCTGCTGCATTTCACTACAACAGTAAATCAAAAGTGCAATAATAAATGATTTTGTTAAATGTATAAACTTTTATCCTGCTACTAAACAAAACATTATAACACTGAAATGCATGTTATGGATATGAAGCACTCAGGAATGTTTTGTTTAGTAGCAGGATAAAAGTGTATACATTTAACAAAATCATTTATTATTGCACTTTTGATTTACTGTTGTAGTGAAATGCAGCAGGAATGCTGCTTTGTGTTTGTGTTATTAGTGTTATCTGAACACTACAAAAGTAAACAAGTAAAGTGCAAGTAAAGTAAAGTGCAATACTACATGCCTCCCATTGACCCTTTATCAAACTGGCATGACATTCACCCTCGCCCCACAGTGGGTCAATAATGGTTATAATAATAATAATAATAATAATAATAATAATAATAATAATAATAATAATAATAATAATAATAATAATAATAATAATAATAATAATAATAATAATAATAATAATAATAATAATAATAATAATAATAATAATAATAATAATAATAATAATAATAATAATAATAATAATAATAATAATAATAATAATAATAATAATAATAATAATAATAATAATAATAATAATAATAATAATAATTGTAACTGAGGGGTACAATTCCCTGACTGTATTACTAGATATGATACTTACTACCACTACCTTTGTACTTAATATTCGGCCACCCAGTACTCGGCATAAATATATTATGATGAACACTGTCACGTAGATGAAACGGATCCAACACAAATGTACGAATTAGAAATAGGTCTTTATTTCTACACAGCGATGGTGTGTAGAGCAAGCACTTAATCAAATCAATCACATTTATGAATGGGAATTAGTATGCACTTTTATGGCAAGAGTATTTGTCGGTATATCAATAGAGAATGTCCAATCTCTGAAGCACAGGTGGTACATATACGACCTGGAATAGTTTAAGGAATAACAGCAATGATACTTTAATGATTATAGGCTGGATACAATAGGGGGGGTTAATCCGGTCGCTTGTAAGCCGACAGGAGTAGGAAGGGGGGGGGGGGTAGAATCCGGCTGCCTCATCCGGCCAAGGGTATCCCAGGTGAACCCACTGTAGTGCCGTTCAATGCGCCGGCGATCCTTGGACCACAGATGAAAGCAGGTGGACTCTTTGTGGGCCGGCGTCCTCCGGTCCACGGAGGAGAGACGTGAAGCGACCTCGTCTTGCAGAGCGTCTCCTCACCTTGCGTCCTCTCCAGGGGGGGGGGGTTCCAACACACGGCAGTGTCGGGGGTCTTTATCCATGGAATAATCAACGTATACAAAGCATAATCCGTGCCTGGGAAGGCGGGCTGTCGTCGGTAGAATAATCCGGTATACAGGTCCACTCGCTCGTCGGCTCTGGGGCTCCTCGGGTGCAGCTTCACGTGGGGTCAACCACCCTGGATAAGCAGCCAGTTCTCTGCCCGAAACGATGGGGTACTGACTACGGTAGTATTCTCACCGCACGAAGCACTATATATTAACAGACTATTATTAGCTTAATAGACTACGTCCAACTCGACGATATAGTGCCAAATATGACTATTCAAATATTAATATACACGATGTCTCAATACCGATGGTAAGCCGAACTTGGCCTTACTCCCACACGTGGCGTCGCGGGGAGGCTTTACGTCTGTGACTCTATTGGAGGGTAAGAAACTGGACTGAAAAGGAAGTCCTACTTTAGTAGCGCAGTATATATACGCACTATGAACAAATAGTCCCATTAGTGGTGCGGTAGCCAGATTCCTACGCGGAACTAGGACTTGTTCGTACATGTTGAGCGGTACGTTTGAACTGGGTCTGAGGGGTATGGCAGCCTGGCACCAAGGTCTCGACCAATAGTAGAATGGAGACTATTATGGGATGTTCAGTAGGCTAGAATGGATATTCAATGCATATTGTACAAGGAATATACAAGGGATATCAGGGAATATTAGAGAATATACAAATACAATTAAATATATATATATAAATAAATATATATATTCGGTTTAATCTGGCCCTTCACAACAGCCACCCCCTGATTGGTCCCAGACCTAATCAGTTAAACAGAGACAGATTAATCGCGTTGTCTATTTACACATAAGGGTTTGCTGTAGGGGTCAGTCAACTTCACAAAGTCATAGGGTTATAGGGTCATGGTCATCATCGATTGTGTCTGGGAGTCGGGGCAGTTCTATGAGCCTCGCCACGGGACGGGTGTAAGTGCGACCCTGGACAAGCACTTCAGCTGCTCGGACCTTGCCGTCGGCACCGGTGATCACTTTGCTTACGCGGCCGGCCGGCCACATAGCTCTGGGCAGTGATTGATCAATAATCATGACGACTGTTCCTTCTGTCAAATTGTCTCTCTCCTTTACCCACTTCTGGCGGGTCTGTAGAGACGGTAGGTAGTGCAGTAGGAAACTGTTCCAAAACTTGTCGGCTAACTTGGCTGTACCTCCACATTCGTCGGCCGTTCGCTTCTTCAGGCCGGTACATTGTCTGGGGTAATGCAGGATCTAGCCGCCCCATCAGGAGTGTGTTGGGGTCTGCGGAGATAACAGTGCTCAATCCACAGAACACAGGCTTCTTATTCTCAGCCTCCTCCTGACTGGCTTCCCTCGGGATAGGCGTGGGCCACTCTCCTTCCGGGAGCTTTAGGAATGCGGGGCCGTCACTGTAGACATTGCGACGGGTGAGGTCATCCAGGGGCATCCCCCGGGTGATGACGTCAGCTGGGTTCTGTTTTGTATCAACGTAGCGCCACTCTGTTTCTCCGGTTAACTCTTCGGTTAAGTCTTGAATCTCGGTGACTCTGACTCCCACGAAGACTTTGTACTTGCATGAGTCCGATTTGATCCAGGCGAGTACTGTCGTGGAATCTGACCACAGGATTGTTCTAGACACCGGTATGGTGAGCTCACGTTGGATGAGCGTGGCTAGGTGCGCTCCGGCTAGGGCTGCGCAGAGCTCTAGACGTGGGATAGATTGTTGCTTGCGTGGGGCTATTCTCGAGCGGGCGAGGACAAATGCTGTGTAGATCTCTCCCCCCCTTTCTTGGGCCCGCAAGTAGGCTACTGATCCGTATGCGACCTCTGAGGCGTCACTGAAGACGTGTAAGTCCATTTTACATGTCTCTGGCCTCACCGTGGGTGGGAAGTAGCTTCGGCGCATATTAACGCCTGGGAGTGAGTGGAGCTCCATCTCCCACTCTCTCCAGGTGGATGCAAGGTGTGCGGGAATGGGGTCGTCCCAGCCCTGGTCCTTGTCCCACAATGCTCGTACAATCATTTTTGCCCTGGTGGTGTATGGTAGAATACATCCTAGCGGGTCATATTGTCGGGCGAGTGTTGTGTACACACTCCGTCTGGTGGTCGGCGCCGCCGCCGGCCTTCCCTGCTCCGTAGTCAGGGGCTTGTGTCTGTAGTGAAGCGAATCTGTTTTGAATCGCCACACCAATCCCAGGGTCATCTCCTGGGCTTCTCCCGGGATTGTAGCCATCCAGGTCTCGCTGCTGGCTGCCTTGTCCTCGGAGGAGAGGCTGCGCAGTACTTGCGGATCGCTGCTGGCCCACTGCCTGAGATCAAAGCCGCCTTTGATCAATGAGGCGCGGAGTTTAATCAGGAGAGCCTCGGCTTCTTCCTGGGTTGAAAGGCTTTGTAGACAGTTGTCTACGTAGAAGCTGTTCTTTACGCTGTGTCGGACCTCTTCGTCCGCTGCTGGGTCCTCTGCTACATGTTTCTGTAGTGCAAATGTAGCACAGCAGGGGCTGCACGTCGTTCCGAAGGGGAGGACTTCCCATTGGTAGATGGCTGGGTGCTCATCTCCTGGCTTCTCTCTCCATAGGAACCGTAACAGGGGCTTGTCCTCCTCTACTAATCTCACCTGCAGGAACATTCCTTTAATGTCCCCGCTGATGGCCACCTTTTCCTGGCGGAAGCGGAGTAGAACGCAGAGAAGGGAGGGGCCGAGTGTGGGACCGGGCAGTAACTCTTTATTCAGATTTTGGGATCCGATCTGGTAGCTGCAGTTAAATACTATGCGGTCTTTACCGTTGTGATGGACCTTGTGGTGAGGCACGTACCACGATTCAGTGGTCTGGTCAGCCTCTTTAATGTCCATCTTTGTGACGTGTCCCGCTGTGATGAGCTTCTCAATCTCAGCGCGGTATACACTCTCTTGGGCGGGGTTCTTGGCTAAGCGCCGCTCCGTGTTCAGCAGGTACCGTTCTGTGGCGTCTGTCTTGGCGTGGAAAGTAGGCATTCCTTCTCGCCGCAGGAGTGGCGTGGCGTATCTCAACACGCCGTTGACCGGGACTCTCTTGGTCCCTGTCTCGAGGAGGTGAATGGCGTAAATGTCATCTTTAGAGCGAATGTCTTTCTTTCCGTTCTTAAAGGGCATTTGTTCCAAGGTCCATAGCCGCTCTACGTGTTGCAGGAGTGCGGTTTCTCCCTCTGTGACTCGGGAGTGGAGACATCTAGTGGCTGTACTTCGGTTGAGAGATTTGGCGAGCGGGCCTTGGAGAGTCCATCCCAAACGGGTCTCGACTGCTGCAGGACAGCCTCGGGGTCCGGTATGAACCCGGTCTATCGGGACAATGAGGTCTGCATGGTCGGAGCCTATCAACAGGGTCGGCATAGCATTGTCTAGGATCGGGATCGGTAACTTGCGCAGATGTGCATATTTCTCCATCAGCTTGGCGACGGGGTATGTGTACCGCGACAGTCCTATTTCTTGGCTGGTGAAAGCGTCTGTAATCTGGTACCGTCGCTCAGGCTGGCCGCTTGCTGCGATAGAGAATGAGACATTCTCGCCCTTTATCGTCTTCAAATCTCGTCTTATTGTCCGAATTGTCATTTGGGTTTCGCTTCCCCGCAGCCCTAGCTGGGCCGCAGCGGAGGCGAGCAGAAGGGTCTTCTCGGACCCGTCATCGAGGACGGCGTAAGTGTCCAGGACTTTATTCTGGTAGCTTAGTGTCACACGCACTACTTTTAGGAGTACTCGGGCTCCACTGCTGCTGGCGGGATCGATGTACATGACGCTCGCTTTGCTGCTGGATGGTGCGGGTGGAGGGCGCCGTCTGTTACTGTCGTGAAGTATGTCCAGATGGGCTCCATCGCACTTGGTGCACCTTTTCTTTAAGCGGCATTCGGCTGCCATGTGTGAGCGCGCACAGCGAAAACAGCGCTTGTTGGACTTTATCCATTGACTTGCTTCCTCCGCGTTCAGCTTGGGGAAGGAGTCACATTGCGCTAGCCAGTGTTCTTTCTCACAGTAGGGGCACACTATCTTCCACTTCTCCGTTCTGGAGGGGGTACTGTGGCTCCTGCTGCTCGGTACTGACTCCGATTGGTGCATCACAGTCACCGATCTTCTTCCATCATTTAGTCGTCTGGTTCCTTCTCTGGAGCCAGGGGTGCTCCGTCCGAATGTATCTAGCCGTAGGCTGCTGACTTCTCTCGCCAGGAAGTCTGCTAGATCGAGGAGGTTCGGTTCGGGGCCATTCGGGTCTCGTTGGTCTCTCTGCCGCCTAAAACGCTCCTGTCGAGCGGGCGGCAGCTTCTCCAAGATCCTTTCCACATTTGAGTTGGCGTAAAGTTCATGCCTCCCCTTCTCTCTCTGCGCTCCCAACATCCCTACCAGGGACTGCACTCTGATGGACAGGTCGTCCAGTGCTCGATTGTCTATTGCTGGGGGTAAGCGGTCGATGTGTCGGATCTCCTGGATCACGTAATCCCATATGCGCCCATACCTCTGGTCCAATGCTACCAGCGCTGCTGTGTATGGGGTGGTGGAAGTCGCGTAGGCGAGCGCTATATTATGTGCGCGGGGTACCTTTAAGTGCTTCAGTAGGATGGCGTATTTATGGCGTTCATCCAATACATCCACCAACATGGTCTCCAGACACATGCGGAGTTCTGTATACTGGGCCCGGTTCTCTTGGGTGAAGTCGGGTACCATAGGCGTGCCAATGTATGACGCTGACTGTGGATACATCGGCGAGCGTTGGGGGAGAGGCCTCCTAGGCGAGTCTCCTCCCGCTCCTTGGTATGGGCTGGTACCGGCAGTGTACCATGGCCCGCTTGTCCAGGTGCTGTTCCTCGGTGCGGGTCGTGCGTCGTGCTCACCCGGGTATAGAGTCGGGGGTCTGTAGCGCAGCTCCGCGGGAGTATAGCCTGGGCTGTACCGGACCTCCT
The DNA here is from genome assembly GCF_963971535.1 of Notolepis coatsorum. NCBI lineage: Eukaryota > Metazoa > Chordata > Actinopteri > Aulopiformes > Paralepididae > Notolepis > Notolepis coatsorum. The sequence continues at coordinate 36,303,503 of NC_140183.1, read as the reverse complement.
GGTCCGGTAGAGTACTGTGCTGTCGTCGGGCGTGGTTCTCCTCCTCTTCCTCTTCGTCTTCAGTTAGGTCATCCAGTGCTTGTAGTCTCTGGTTTAGCCTCTCCACAGGATATGCTGCTCCTTCCCGGTTGCTAGGTCTCGCTTGGACCGGTGGGGGGAGGTGGTCTGTGGGGGGTATAGACCTCGTCTGTTGGTCAAGTTCAGGGTTGTTTACTCGGCTAGGGGATGCCGCCCTGGAGGTGTGTCTAGACGAGTTCCTGGAGCCTCTGGCGGAGGGAGAGGGTGTTGTCCGTCTGATCAGCTGTTCTATTAGTTGCGCTTGCTGTCTGTCGCGCTCTGCGTCCCGTAGAGCACCAGCAGCTGCTCGCTGGCTGTCTGCTCGGTCTCGGGCCACATTCTCTTCCCTCTGAATGCGTCTTATTTCTAGACGTATATGCTCTTCTTCGCTCCGCTGCTGGATCTGCAGTCGGTCGCGTTCAGCAGCGGCGTTCAGGCTGATGAGGAAGGCCTGCTGTAGGGTCCTCTCTGCCTCGCTGGGAGAAGGCGGTTGTATAGGGGAGCCTTCCCTCGGGGTACTCCTTGCGGAGCCTTGGAGCTCTATCTCCACGGTGCTCTCCCCGTCTTCTTCCGTGCCGAGTTCTCTCTCGGTAGCGTTGTATTCCTCCCGGGACTCATCGGGGACTACTTCTTCAGTACTGGCGGGGTGTGAAGTCATGTCTGGTTCCCACTGGTCCCCACCGTGAACTTGGTCAGTTACATTAGAACCCGTAGGGGCCTCTATGGTCGGGGTAGTCTGGGCGTTGGGGTTAGACATACTTTTACTTTCTAGTTTTACCGCGTTTACTGTTAGTAGAAGACTAGGTTGTTGACTGACAGCGTAAGCCTCTAAGTACTGAGGGAGCCGTCGTTCGCGCTGCGGGCGTTGGTTAGGAGGATCGTTTCGTGGAGTGTTCATCATAGGCCATTTCAATATTAATAACACTATATTAATATTACACTAATTACCCTCCGGCTCGAAGGACCAATTGTAACTGAGGGGTACAATTCCCTGACTGTATTACTAGATATGATACTTACTACCACTACCTTTGTACTTAATATTCGGCCACCCAGTACTCGGCATAAATATATTATGATGAACACTGTCACGTAGATGAAACGGATCCAACACAAATGTACGAATTAGAAATAGGTCTTTATTTCTACACAGCGATGGTGTGTAGAGCAAGCACTTAATCAAATCAATCACATTTATGAATGGGAATTAGTATGCACTTTTATGGCAAGAGTATTCGTCGGTATATCAATAGAGAATGTCCAATCTCTGAAGGCGCAGGTGGTACATATACGACCTGGAATAGTTTAAGGAATAACAGCAATGATACTTTAATGATTATAGGCTGGATACAATAGGGGGGGTTAATCCGGTCGCTTGTAAGCCGACAGGAGTAGGAAGGGGGGGGGGGTAGAATCCGGCTGCCTCATCCGGCCAAGGGTATCCCAGGTGAACCCACTGTAGTGCCGTTCAATGCGCCGGCGATCCTTGGACCACAGATGAAAGCAGGTGGACTCTTTGTGGGCCGGCGTCCTCCGGTCCACGGAGGAGAGACGTGAAGCGACCTCGTCTTGCAGAGCGTCTCCTCACCTTGCGTCCTCTCCAGGGGGGGGGGTTCCAACACACGGCAGTGTCGGGGGTCTTTATCCATGGAATAATCAACGTATACAAAGCATAATCCGTGCCTGGGAAGGCGGGCTGTCGTCGGTAGAATAATCCGGTATACAGGTCCACTCGCTCGTCGGCTCTGGGGCTCCTCGGGTGCAGCTTCACGTGGGGTCAACCACCCTGGATAAGCAGCCAGTTCTCTGCCCGAAACGATGGGGTACTGACTACGGTAGTATTCTCACCGCACGAAGCACTATATATTAACAGACTATTATTAGCTTAATAGACTACGTCCAACTCGACGATATAGTGCCAAATATGACTATTCAAATATTAATATACACGATGTCTCAATACCGATGGTAAGCCGAACTTGGCCTTACTCCCACACGTGGCGTCGCGGGGAGGCTTTACGTCTGTGACTCTATTGGAGGGTAAGAAACTGGACTGAAAAGGAAGTCCTACTTTAGTAGCGCAGTATATATACGCACTATGAACAAATAGTCCCATTAGTGGTGCGGTAGCCAGATTCCTACGCGGAACTAGGACTTGTTCGTACATGTTGAGCGGTACGTTTGAACTGGGTCTGAGGGGTATGGCAGCCTGGCACCAAGGTCTCGACCAATAGTAGAATGGAGACTATTATGGGATGTTCAGTAGGCTAGAATGGATATTCAATGCATATTGTACAAGGAATATACAAGGGATATCAGGGAATATTAGAGAATATACAAATACAATTAAATATATATATATAAATAAATATATATATTCGGTTTAATCTGGCCCTTCACAACAATAATAATAATAATAATAATAATAATAATAATAATAATAATAATAATAATAATAATAATAATAATAATAATAATAATGGTCCCCTCTCTACACCTCTCCATCATCTCCCCCCCTCTCTACATCTCTTCATCATCTCTTCCCCGCTCTCTACACCTCTTCATCATCTCCTTCCCCCCCTCTACACCTCTTCATCATCTCCTCCTCCCCCCTGTCTTTAATGAGACACTTGTGGTCTCTCCATTTGGCGCACAATAGCAGGAATGTCAACTTCAATGTTTGTGCATGCAATCTGCATCAGATGAAATAATGTTTCATCCGACAGCCTGTTTCTCTACTTTGACTTGATGTGCTTCATGTTTGAGAAATTGCTCTCACATATGTATGTGCTCCCAAACATACTGGCCATAGAGAGGGCAAAGTCCCTGAGGAGTGGGAAGCGGGGCTCAGGTAGCAGTTTCCAAAACGAAATTCCCCTCTCATTTCTCTTTGCTTGAAAAAAAGGATCTGACTGTAGCTCGCACAGTTCAAGCTGCAACGGTGGGGGCTGCTCTGACACCGTAGCGGTGAGGGGGCCGGCAAACAGCGCTATCCGTGACTGTATGCCGTTGAAATCTTCAAACCGATCATTGAATTGCATTTGCAGTGTTTCAATGTCGCTCCTGTACTTTCCGACGGCTCAGCCATCGGATTTCTGTGTGTAGCTGCAAGTCGCCATAATCAGTGTCCATCTCTTCCAAAAAGGAGACAAACTTTCTATGGTTTAGTGACCTGTTGCCTCCACGAATTAGATTGGTAACCTTGGTAACCAAATCCATAACATGGCTGTAGTAGTCAAGCTTCTTGGCACAGAGAGCCTCCTATATCAGATAAAAAAAAAGAAAAACGATTTAACGACTCTCGCATATAATTTGACTACACTCGACTCGCATTGGTCATTATAGTGACCCACAATAGATGGAAATTATGTTAGCGAACTTACCTGATGTATAATGCAGTGCAGCATTGGACACTCAACGCCACTCTGCCTTAGAAGCCCGGCGAATCCTGTGCGTTTTCCTTTCATTGCCGGTGCTCCATCGGTAACAACAGCCGACAGTTTATCAAAACCCCCATATTGCTGCACGGCACTTTCAACAGCGTTTCATATGTCCACACTAGGGCTGACCTAGGGCTGGGCGATATAACGATAACGATAAATATCGCGATATATTTTAATAATCGATATCGAATATCGAAATTAAAAAAAAAACGTTTTTTTTTTTTTTTTTACCTGCAACAGGGCAGTTTTAAAACCAGAGACAGTGGACAGACTTGTCTTTCTTGCCTGCAACTTAAAGTAATGGCTTTGCTTGTCCAAATGACAATACTGACCAAATTCAGATTTATTTTTCTCTTGTCCATTTATTTTGTTTGCTTTCTAATTTAAAACACATTTTGAAACCGTCTGTACACAGTAGGCTATGTGTGCTAGCAGAACTAGACTCCAGTCACGAGTCACAGTGCACATGTGCGGTGGTTTGTCCACCAAAAAAGCGCCAAAAGATCGAAAATAAACTAGCAGAGCCAGAACTGTTCAACTCCTCTGGAGCCACAGCCAGCAGAGAAGCCGGTTTACTTTAGCTTTTAAACCAGCTGCAGCCTGAGAACTGGAGTGTGAGGGGATGTAACACTAAAGATGGCGGCAATGACAAAGAATTGCTGCAAAATAAACATACATCTGTTGTTAAAAAAAAAAAAAAAAAAAAAAATGTTTTTTTATTTTTATTTTTTTAATTTTTTTTATACTTATAACAATTCGATAATTATCGATATCGAGAAATAAAATAAAATTATCATATCGTTATCGCGATATGATTTTTTTCCATATCGCCCAGCCCTAGGCTGACCCCTATTAGTCAAATAGTTGACTAATCGATCGAAAGGAGCCATAGTCGACTGCCAACTCTTCTTAGTCGAATACAATAAAAAAAAATTAAAAAAAATAAAAAAATAAAAAAATATTATAATTATTTTTTTTTTATATATTGGCCTGGGGCCGCATGGAACGTCGGTGAGGGCCGCATGCGGCCCGCGGGCCGCCAGTTGCCCCTCCCTGCTGTAGAGCATAAAAGTAAAGCTGCAATTTCTCAATGGCCAACTGTACAGAGTCTGCAATACAGTACACAATTGCAGTGGCGTCGCGTGGGTAAAATAACAGGGGAAGCCAAAAAAATATTATTAAAAAAAAAATTATTCAATATTTTTATTAATAATTTTTTTTTTTTTTTTTTTTTTTTTTTTTAAGTCAAGCAGTCACCATGTACACTACAGTATGGCTCGGCGGCCAGTCAAACGTTATTTTTATTTATTTAACAGATTGCAGAATGGGTACAATACAGTACGGCTCAATACACATTTACGATGAATTGAAAATGGGGGACCCTGATGTAAACAAGACGAAAGTCTTTCTCTGGTCTGCATCCCCTTAACAATTGTATGTATTGAGCTGTACTGTACTGTACCCATTCTGCAATCTGTTAATAAAGTTTTCATTCATTCATTCATTCACACACAATTGTATAAGGGGATGCAGACCAGAGAAAGACGTTTGTCTTGTTTACATCAGGGTCATTAATACTGCTGGAGCATTGGTTAATTTTTGGTCAGATTTTTCCTTGCGCGATTTTGCGCGCCGCGTGGGAGCAAATTCGAGACACATATTCGGTTGCAAAAAGGTGTCCCACGGTCTCCTCTATGGCCGTGAATATTTTCACGCGGATCGGAATCACGGCGCGCCCGTGGGACACTTTTCCGTTTCGGCGAGTTTATTCCACGCTTTCTGTTTTCCTTTTCTAAGCATTTTAGGGGCTACATGTGAATCAGTAAAAGTTGCGGGACGCCCAGATGTTTCCACGATAGAAAGCTCGCGTGGATCCCATAATAGGCTCACTTAATACAGCGTTTTTAAAATCACGCGACATTTTCAGGGTCGCGAGCCGACCTTTTCCCCTCGTTTTCGATGATGGAAGTGATTTAGGAAAAGCTTCGGCACGCCGAGAGGTCCCCGTGGATTTAATCTCGCGAGGATCAGGGCAATATTCGGCCTGTGGGAACAGTTACGGGTTAATACAATGTTCAGAGTGCAGAGGGGAAAATATGGCACCTGCCCCGCCTCCAGGTGGAATATTATGCTGAACGTCTTCCTCCCAGCTCCGTTTTAAACTTTTAGGGTGTGGCCCAGTGGCAGTCAGCTCGAATCTGATTGGCTAGGATCGGATTTGGAGTTTGGACTCACTCTATAATGCTGGAAACCTGGAGAAAGAGACCTACCCACTGCTTCTCTCCTATACTAGCTGCAGTAGTGAGCACAGTCTGACAGTGTGTTAGAGGGAGTGAGAAGGAGAAGAGGGAGACATTTAAAAAAAAAAAAAAAAAAAACACAGATGCACAGATGAAAATGAATGTAAACTATATAAAAAAAATATATATTTTAATTTTTTTTTTTTTCATATTTCATATTTCATAATTTGATATGAAATTTATAGGGAGGCATGGCTTCCGTTGGCTTCCACAAGGATTCGCCACTGCACAATTGTGTCATCAGCATACAAATGGGCATGACATCCATACAAAGAAGAAACAATATCATTAATATAAATACAGATGATCTACTGCAAACATGTACTGCATGTTTCAAAGTAGGGCTGGGCGATTCTTGCTCAAATGTGAATCACGATTTTTCTCTCTAAGAATTGAGATCATGATTCTCTCACACGATTCTTATTTTTTCAATAAAATCATTTAAATTAAACAGACAACATAACATAGCAAAGTGCTTGACTTAAACATAACATATGAAAGTGCTTGACTTAAACTTAAAAGTTTTTTGTAACATACAAAATAACTCAAGTCAGAATCGTCATCATTTAAAAAAGTTAAGTAAAAACAAAAACGTTTAAAAAAATATTTTATTTATTTATTTATTTTAATTTAAAAAAAATTCATAATTTAGAAATTAGATTGCATAGGTCTATGAATCGAGATCGCTATTTTTTTATTATCTTTTTTCCCCCTTTTTTTCCGTTTTTCTCCCATCCCAATGTTAGTCGTTATGCCAATTCCAAATCCCCTTCCTGGTCGTTGCGCACTCTACCCCCTACCGTCGGTCCGGGAGGGCGGAGACTATCACATGCTTCCTCCGACACATGTGTACCCAGCCCACCGCTTCGTTTCACCTGGCAGTGCGGACTCTCACTGGGAGAGTGTAACGTGTGGAAGGTCACACTACCTCTCCTAGATCCTTCCCTTGCTGTGCAGGCACCCCGACCGAACTGTAGGAGTCCCTGTTTACAACGACCAGGACCCACCCTCGCCGGGTTTCCCACCCTCTAACACTGCCAATTGTGTTAGTATGGACGGTCGGCCAACCCGGAAGCACCACAGCTGGATTCGATCCCACTGTCTCTGTGGTGGTAGACAGGCACTTAGTCCACTGCGCTACCCGGCCGCGTGAATATTAAAGGCAACCAACTTGCTACCCGGCCGCTCGCCCAGCCCATGGACCAGCACAACTACCTATATCAAACCAGACCTGGGTGAAATAGATTTGTTTTAATCTGCTTGGTGTCCCAGATGGGTGGAGGTTATCGCATCAAAGGGAAATATAGTGAATTGACTTTCTAATATTTCTTCCACTGACATTCTTGTCCTGGGCAGCTTTAACACCAACCTCATACGGCAGACAGATGAAAATAAATGCTAAGTATTATTTACTCAATGCTATTTGACCCATATTATAACCTGGGGGTTGGGAGGGTGGGGTTGCAATAAGCTATTAATATATCATCATGTTAATAACAGATATACAAATATATCATCATGTTAATAACAGATATACAAATATATCATCATGTTAATAACAGATATACAAATATATCATCATGTTAATAACAGATATATACAAATATATCATCATTTTAATGACAGATATATACAAATATCATCATGTTAATAACAGATATATACAAATATATCATCATGTTAATAACAGATATATACAAATATATCATCATGTTAATAACAGATATATACAAATATATCATCATTTTAACAACAGATATATACAAATATATCATCATGTTAATAACAGATATATACAAATATATCATCATGTTAATAACAGATATACAAATATATCATCATGTTAATAACAGATATATACAAATATATCATCATTTTAACAACAGATATATACAAATATATCATCATGTTAATAACAGATATATACAAATATATCATCATGTTAATAACAGATATATACAAATATATCATCATGTTAATAACAAATATATACAAATATATCATCATGTTAATAACAGATATATACAAATATATCATCATGTTAATAACAGATATATACAAATATATCATCATGTTAATAACAGATATACAAATATATCATCATGTTAATAACAAATATATACAAATATATCATCATGTTAATAACAGAAGGACATCAAGGCACTGCTCAACAAAAACCTACCGCTCAACCTGGACAAACACCCACAATGAAGACGCAATAGCCACAACCTTACATGAGGCCACCACCCACCTGGAGCAGGCGGGGAACTATGTGAGGATGCTGTTTGTGGACTACAGCTCAGCGTTCAACACCATAGTCCCCGCCAGACTCGACACCAAGCTCAGGGAACTAGGAGTGAACCCCGGTCTGTGTGACTGGATCCTGGACTTCCTGTCGGATCGACACCAGGTGGTGAGGATGGGCCCTCACACCTCTGCCCCCCTGACTCTCAACACTGGAGCCCCCCAGGGCTGCGTCCTGAGCCCTCTCCTCTACTCACTGTACACCTATGACTGCGTAGCCACGCACAGCTCCAACACGGTAATTAAATTTGCCGATGACACCACAGTGATAGGCCGAATCACCAAGAGTGACGAAACGGCCTACAGGAGAGAGGTTGACAACCTGGCAAAGTGGTGCCAGGAGAACAACCTCTCTCTCAATGTGGAAAAAACTAAAGAGCTGGTCATAGACTACAGGAGAGGGGGAGAGAAGCTGGACCCCATCACCATCGACAGGGCTGCAGTGGAGAGAGTCAGCTGTTTTAAGTTTCTCGGTATCCACATCACAGATAAACTCATCTGGGACGTCCACACAAATCATGTGGTAAAGAAGGCCACCTTAGGAGGCTGAAGAAGTTCAGCATGACAACCCAAGATCCTGAAGGCGTTCTACAGAGGGACAACAGAGAGCGTCCTGACGGGGTGCATCACCGCCTGGAGGAGGACCTGCACCGACCTCAACCTCAGAGCGCTGAGCAGAGTCGTCAGGACAGCCCAAAAAAATCTGCGGATGTGAGCTTCCCTCCATCCAGGAAATATGAGAGCCGGTGCATTAAAAAAGCCCGGAAAGTTATCAAGGACCACCCCAACCATGGACTGTTCCAGCTGATGCGGTCTGGAAAGCTCTTCCGCAGCCACACAGCAGAACCAACCGGCTGAAGAACAGTTTTCCCCCCCAAGCCACCAGAGTCGTCAACAGAGCCCACCACCCCCTGGACTACACTTGAGAAACACTGTTGCTGCTGATAACACTGCACATTGCATTTTACACACTGCTAAAATGTGCACATTGCACATCACAGAACATACTTTTTTTTTGGAACTGTACATAGCCATTTTGTTATTTAAATTGTATATAGTATAATATCTACATCCTGATCGGCAATGCACACTTTTTTAGAACTGTATATAGTAATCTTTATGTCAATCTGTTTATGCTCTACCCTGTTGTCATGAAAAGTCATTCCTCTGTTTTTAAAGCATCAAAAAGGTGGAGAACCGCTGTTGTCGGCCATGGAACCAGCAGAAACTGAAACTACTTTGAAAGACACAAATAATAAATGTCCCCTCTGCATAAAAGCATCTCATCCAGATGAAGCAAAACCCATGGAAATGTGAGCACAGAGGCACACAATTAATATAACTATATTAGTCACAGCCACAAGCCTGCACCCAGATAGACATGCTCCCCTACATGCTAAATTCAAATACGACGCAATCAGACAAACACACGCCTCGTTCTCTGATATTAGTATTCATAGGTCTACTTTATTTAAAAATATTTAATGATTGAGTCGGAGATGGCCTGCTGACTTCAGGTTGTTTACAAGCTCCTACTCCAACGCTTCCCTGGCGTGCCTGAAGGGGGAGAAATAGGCTGATTCTGAAGTGCCCTCATATTCTTTTTCTCTGTCTGCCCAACAGCTGTTCTGCCCACAGAACCTTTTTATACATGCTTGGTGCTACACTGTTGCCTGTCTCTGGGGGGCCGCTGTAAACACTGCAGCAGGTGCCAGAAGCTGTGAACAGTGGGCATGAGCATGCATTCATGCACGCACGCACACACACACACACACACACTGGCACACACACACACACACACACACACACACACACACACACACACACACACTAGCACACATACACACACACACGCACGCACACACACACACACACACACACACACACTAGCACACATACACACACACACACACACACACGCACACACACACACATACACACACACACGCACGCACACACACACACACACACACACACACACACACACACACACACACACACACTAGCACACATACACACACACACACACACACACACACACACACACACACACACACACACACACACACACACACACACTGGCACACACACACACACACACACTAGCACACATACACACACACACACACACACATACACTGGCACATACACACACACACGTACATACTCACACACACACACAACACATTCAGATACACATTCAACAGACTGAACATACAGTACATGCACAGAAGCATGGACACAAGTATGCACGCCAGCACGCACATACACACATACTGTAAAAAGCATGCACATACACACATACTGTAAAAAGCACGCACATACACACATACTGTAAAAAGCATGCACATACACACATACTGTAAAAAGCATGCACATACACACATACTGTAAAAAGCATGCACATACACACATACTGTAAAAAGCATGCACATACACACATACTGTAAAAAGCCCCTACCCCCATGCTCTGTGATCTCTGCTGTTGTTCTATTTCAGACGCTTTAATTGGAGATTTGAGCCAAGCTCTTGTCTTTCAGGCTGAAAATAGCATTTAGACAAATGTCCGAAACAGCAGCCTGCCTTACACTCTGCATGCTCTGTGACAGGGTGGGGTGGGGTGGGGTGGGGTGGGGTGGGGTGGGGTGGGGTGGGGGACTGAGTGATATCTCCGTACTTCAGGCAGGAATCAAAAGACTGTCTCTCTTTCTCTCTGCCCCCGTCTGAAGCAACCCTGGCATTTGTGCTTAAGACATCTGGCACCTGTTGTACAATGGACCTTTTTGCCTGCGGTCTTCATCTGAGTAAGTGCACGCCGTCTACAGTACACGGGCTGGTCACATGTTGCGTCTCCTGCGCATAATAGGAGAGGATGGCAGATAAGGTTAAGCTTTAAAAGAGCAGAGCTCAGAGCAGTTCCATTTCAAAGCTACTGAAGACATAATAGAGTTTAATAAAGGGAGAGGAATTTGGGAGTTCATTTGGGAACCATTGCCTTTCCCCCCCCCCACACCCCTCCAGCTCCCTGTCATGTTAGGATGAGGGTTCCACTCGCCGTTCGCTATAGAAACTTTGGCAAAAACGAGATGAATGCCGAACACAACTGTGTGCGGTCAATAACGTTGTTTTTTTGTCTGGAAAGTGCTGATTTTGACACTTGGCATCCGTCTGCAGTTTTGGGGCGTTGCGAGATGAGGAGAGAGGAAGGAGGGCAAAGTAACAGCGAGGGACGTTGACGGATGTTTCAGAGAATTAAGCGATGTATGGGAGTGGGGTCCAGAAAGGAAACGGGGCTTCTGCCAAAAAGAACCGTCTGCTGGGAGGTTTGGCATCGGTTTGGCTTCCATATTGTTTGCGTTTGGCATCGCACGGCTTGGTTAGATAAGAACTGGCCACCGCTTGGGTTTGGACGAGTGGGTCTTTGATGTTAAGGGTTTTACTGTGCCATCGATGGACAGCATGAGTCTGTCAACAGCCTGTAAGCCTGTCCAAACTACAAGTCCCATTATTTCACCAGACTTCTCCCCCGCCACTTCCTACTAGACAACAGCTTAATTTTGGATCGGAGTCATTCGCGGAAATGGAAGAAGGCTACGTGATAGAAAATGTTTTAGCATAATTAGGCGGTAACGTGACACCATGTGACCACGAGCCACAGAGGGTGAGAAATAGATTAAAAAAATTACTAATTCATTTATTCGCTCACTTTCTAATTTGACAGACAGGGTCGGTGCTCAGCGTAACTCCGGGGTCACGACCCCTGGCTGCCAGCTAGCTTTATGCTGCGTGTGGAATGCTGATCCCACTGTGACTGGAGGGGGGCCCAGAGACTTGACAGCCCTGCCTCACTCACACCCCCACTGGGCGGAGATATCGCACACCTGCCATTCTCTGTCTCTCACAAGTCAGTGGGGGGGGGGGGGGAGTTTAACACATTTAAATTGTGTAAGCCCCCTCCCCCTCCTGTATTACAAACAAAGTAAATATGGTTTGAGAATGAATGCCACTAGAGGTTGTGAGGGTCTCGGAGCTCTGTGTTGGGTCTGTGAGTCAGTCCTATTAGAGTTGTTTGCTTGAGTAGAGCAGGGATGAGACAAAGATTGTGCAGTTCTGGGACTGTCAAGTTGGCCATGCTGTGAGAGGGAGGGCAGCACTGAGGCAGAGCAGGGGAGTCTGTCTCAGATGGCGGGCAGGAAGAGACCACAGCTACTCCAGGTTTGACTTCAGTTAAAAATTGCATTTGGTTTTATTTATTAGGTTGTATACTGAACATATTTAAGAATATAGAAGAATAATGCATCTGTTTTTTGTGAAATACAGTAAATCTCATATTAAGATCCATAGGTAACATAGCCTGGTGTGTGTGTGTGTGTGTGTGTGTGTGTGTGTGTGTGTGTGTGTGTGTGTGTGTGTGTGTGTGTGTGTGTGTGTGTGTGTGTGTGTGTGTGTGTGTGTGTGTGTGTGTGTGTGTGTGTGTGTGTGTGTGTGTGTGTGTGTGTGTGTGTGTGTGTGTGTGTGTGTGTGTGTGTGTGTGTGTGTGTGTGTTTCTACAGTTTCTAGTTTGAGCAGCAATGATGATTATTAATGTTGATTTGAGTTTGTATCATGTTAGTCTTCTTTGTTGCTTTTGACATTTGTCACTCACTGGTGATGGTTGGATAGACAAAACATTAGAATTATTTACAATGGTATCTCAGCAGTACTCAACACTATGGAACACTCCACTCCAAGGGCACTGTTCACTACACTATTTGTTTAATAATAATAATAATAATAATAATAATAATAATAATAATAATAATAATAATAATAATAATAATAATAATAATAATAATAATAATAATAATAATAATAGGTTTAGTTTACATTTCTTTTTTAAATGTATATGTATTTTAGTTGTCAGCAACAGTCAATTTATATCTGCTTTGGATGGTTTAATTTTGTTTCGCCAATGACTACAATCTCAGCTCATGGTAATTTGATTTTGTTTTGAACATTTGAGCATTTAGTAATTTTTTCTAATTAATAATTAAAAGCCTTGACAGATTTGGCAGTGTTCAATTTGACATTCCCTGGAAATTACATTAAATCGTGTTAATGTTATAATTTGATCCTTCTCTCTCATTTTAATTGTTCTAAAATCCAGTGTTACATTTCATTGTTATTCCAGCCTAGTGATCCATTGTCCTCAATAATGCTTTACCCACTATAAACACACAGTCCACAATAATGACCTCATACACCTTGTTGTTGGGTTGTTTATTGATTGTTGATGGACTGAATCTGTGTTTGATATGTGCGGTATCTTGGCTCTGTTTACAAAGGGCCCATTTGCCCCCTCCTATCACTGGCCCTGACACTAGTTGAGGTGCCTACATCCAGATGCCTTGACCCAAGGGGAACGACTCATCTCAGCAGAGCCTAATCAGCACCTAAACAGGCAGCAAGCATGAATGTAATGTACTAATGGGATTATTATTCTTTAGTTTTTTTGGGGGCACATGATAAGTGGACTCTTTCATGAGTATATTGGTTTATTTATTCAACTGAAACTGAGTTGGATGGATAAAACTAATTAAAAAAATGTGGGCGTGTATGTATTCGGTAATCACTTAAGTAAAGATTGTGTTTGTCTGCATTAAGCGGAGATGTCAGGTGGTCTTGTGAATTGTGACATCTGCTTTGAATAGAGCCCTGTTTACCCTCTGGTGTTCTGCTGACTTTATTCTCCACTGTTCTCTGGCTTATATTATGCACTCAATTATGCACTCAAACCCTGGCACGTGAACACTATATGGGGTACATCTTTTTTTACTTAGAGTCAACTTTAGCTTTGTCGCAAAGGCTATCCATTTATTCCCAATGCTAAGACTTTTCTCTCTCTCTTCCTTGTTTCCTTCCAGGCCAGTCTCAAGGACATGTTAATGATGGAACCACATCTCAACAGAGGACCTAACTCAACTCTGTTTGACCGTCTCTGGTTATGAAAATCTGCACCCCCAGATTGAATAGGTATGTGACTTAACCTACAATTGACCTACTGTACATGTTGTTCTGTATAAATACATAACCTCTCTGCCTTTCCAGTATGGGAAACTAGTGCATACACGTTCATAGATACTGTTCCATGAATTGCCCTCAATAGTCCACCTCATGTCTGTGTTTCTCTTCTCAGGCAGGGGCAAGATGTTTGTGGAGTCTGTCATCAAATGGGGGGCATGGACCATCCTGCTCCAGTTGGGATTGGGTGTGTCAGCCGGAGCCTGTCCTCCACGGTGTGTGTGTCGACCCGACACAACAGCAGTCAACTGTTCTGGCAGACATTTGGCCCTGGTGCCGGAGGCCTTCCCCAGCGATACCAGACGTTTGGACTTATCCCACAATAAACTTAAGACTTTGGGACGCCGCCAGTTCTCTGGCCTCCCACAGCTTCAAGAGTTGGACCTTAGTGATAATGTAATTTCCATGATTGAGGTGGACGCCTTCCAGGGCCTGCAGAATCTCAGGACTCTTTGCATTAAGAAGAACCGACTCAAGATCATCCCTGTCGGGGTGTTTTCAGGCCTACCCGGCTTACACTCCCTGGATCTCAGCGAGAATGAGATCCTGGTCTTCCTGGACTACACCTTCAGGGAAATGGTGAACCTGCAGACATTGGAGGCCGGGGAGAATGACCTGGTGTTCATCTCCCAGCGGGCCTTCGTTGGTCTGCAGAACCTACAGGAGCTCAACTTGGACCGCAGCAATCTGACCTCCATCCCCACCGAGGCCCTGTCGCAGCTCCAGAGCCTGACACGCCTACGAATGTTACGCCTCACCATCTCGGCACTGCCCAACAATGCTTTCCGCCGGCTCCATCGGCTACGTAGCCTCCTGATCTCCAACTGGCCAACGTTGGACACACTGGCGAGCAACAGCCTGATCGGCCTCAACCTAACCGCCCTTGTCATCAGCAACTGCAACCTCAGTGCGGTTCCTTACGCTGCACTGCGGCACCTGGTTTACCTGCGCTATCTGGACCTGTCCTACAATCCCATCACCATCGTCCAAGGTAATCTGCTGGGGGACTTGCTGCGGCTCCAGGAGCTGCACCTGGCCGGGGGGAGTCTGCTACGAATAGAGCCGGGGGCCTTTAGAGGACTGGCCTACTTTCGCATGCTCAACGTAACAGCCAATCAGCTCACCACGCTGGAGGAGAGCGCCTTCCACTCAGTGGGGAACCTTCAGGTCCTCAGGCTGGATGGAAATCCCCTGGTGTGTGACTGCCGGCTCCTCTGGGTGGTGCGCAGGCGGTTGCGCCTTAACTTTGATGGACGCCAACCTTCTTGCACGTCTCCCGACATGGTGCGACAGCGCGAGTTCAGGGACTTCTCAGAGAAGGAGCTCCCAAGGCTGTTCACCTGTAGGCCGGCTCGGATCAATGACCGCAGGCCACAGGAGGCTAGAGTTGAGGAGGGCACCACAGTCCTCTTCTCCTGTAAGGCTGAGGGGGACCCGGCTCCGTCTTACACCTGGATGTCATCTCACAAGACCATACTCTCTTTGACGGGGCGGATCAGGGTGTTACCCAACGGCACTCTAGAGGTGCGTTACGCCCAGGTTCAGGACAGTGGCACATATCAGTGCACAGCAGGAAATGCAGCTGGCAACGAGACTCTGACTGTCAATTTGCAGGTGAAGGGGTTCCCTCGAAACCGCACCATGCCCTTTTTCACAGAGGAGGAGTGGATAGAGTCTGCATACTCGCCCACCGTCAACTCCTCTGCTCAGATGGCAAAGCCGTACCCGTTTGATGCAAAGACATTGATCATCGCTACCACCATGGGCTTCCTGTCCTTCCTCAGTTCAGTTGCCATCTGTTTTGTCTTCATGTTCTTCTGGAGCCAGAGCAAAGGCCAGATCAAACACACAGCTACTATTGACTTCGTGCCCCGTTCCTCCATGGGAGGAGGAGGAGACGGTGCGGAGACTGGGAGGTTCACCATGAAACTTATCTAAAGCCGCTGGTACTTTCAAAGCTATGTCATCTCTTGAACTCTGACGGTACCGCTGGTACTTTCAAAGCTATGCATCTCTATTAGTAGGCTATATCACTTCAGAGGGGAAATCAAAGCCAATTTGTTGCGTTAGAGCCTGCTCTCTTCTAATATTAGAACTGAAACTTCAATCTCAGTGCTAACTTTGACTAGGTCAACAAACAGGTGAATAAGGGCGGCTGGGTGGCGCAGCGGACAAGGCGCTCGTCACCAACGCAAGAGACACTGGTATCGAATCCAGCTGTCAGCGTTGCTTCCGGCTTGGCCGGCCGTCATACTGGCTCGATTGGCAGAGTCAGCGGGAGGGAAGCCGGTGGGTGGGTCTGGGTCGTTGTGGACAGCGACTCCTACAGTTCAGTCGGGGCGCCTGCACAGTGAGGGAAGGATCTAAGAGAGGTAGTGTGACCTTCCACACGTTACACTCTCTCAGTGAGAATCCGCGCTGCCAGGTGAAAAGAAGTGGTGGGCTGGGTACACATGTGTTGGAGGAAGCATGTGATAGTCTCCGCCCTCCCAGACCGACGGTAGGGGGTAGAGTGCGCAACGACCAGGAAGGGGATTGGGAATTGGCATAACGACTAACATTGGGAGGGGAGAAAAATGGAAAAAGATCATTCAAAATATTTGTTTTTTTAAACAGGTGAATAACATCTCATGGAATAGGAATACATTAAGAGCGGCTCTGTGTCATGTTTGCTGTGCATTTATTTTCTCGGACTGCTTTGAATAGGCAAGTGACTGTGTAACTGCTGCAGGTCCAACCTTTTGATGCAACATTATGTTAAACAATAAGGTTTTGGAAATGACATATGTGAAATGAGTCTGAACTTGAGACATGTCAAGGTGAATACATTATCAAACATATCAGGTGTGTTTGGTCAATACTGTGCAAACATGCTGAGCTTTATGTCTGGACTTGCCATTACAAGCCAACCAAGAGATGCCCTCTTGATCTGAGGGTTGCTATTACTGCTTACCCACAGAGGATCACTTTAACCCTTTCACTACCACACTACCAAATGGTTAACCCTTTCACTGTGACAATACAGAAGGTTAACCCTTTCACTGCCACACGACAAAGGGTTAACCCTTTCACTACCACACTACATAAGGTTAACCCTTTCACTACCACACTACAGACGGTTAACAATCTGTAGTAGTGTGGTAGTGAAAGGGTTAGAGACCGTCAACTCAGCATTTGTTGTTTAGCGACTCGAATATGCAAACGCAAGGCTATAGCTGATTATGACTGATAATTGCAATAGATAGATAGAAAAGAATACTGTAAGCAAATAGTTACAATATCTGTTGAAAGCTAATATTACAGTTTAGCTTTGGACAAGCCTCTTTTTGACCTTTACCGTATGTTACAGGAATGTCACTTTTGGAGATATGCTTTGTGTTTTTTTTACTATTAATTATTAAATTGCAATAGAGTTTTGTCAAGCTGTCGATGACTGTATATTACAATGTATATACGAATGTATCTTAATCATACTGTTATACTTTAAAAGGGACATCTTGTGGAAATGGCTTTTGCCTCGTCTTTGTATGGATTTGTCTGAACTGGTATTTAGGCACTGGAGAAAAATTACACAGGTGCTCCTTGCCGTTTGGCCAGGGTTTGAAGTCTTCAGAATAACAAGCCTAAACAAGAATTGCTTACCCTCGGTAGCAAAGAATTACCTTTGATTGATCAATTAGCTGCACTTTTTGGAACCAGCAACTCTACCTAATGTACCGCCCAGTTAGTCAGGCAGGGAAGGAAATGTATTTAAAATGTTGTGTGTTGCTAATATCCACCAATCAGATCAATACAAAGGAAGAACTAGGTGCTCGGAAATAAACAATTAAAATTACATTTAAACTAGATTATTTGCAATTAACAGAGATTTAAGGATTAAAAACATTTTGAAAGGATACATGATATGCCCCTTTTAAGCAATTTTCTGTGCTCCAAATTGGATCACTCTTCCATTTTTTTATATTGAATTTTGTCACTAGATGACTACTCTGTCCTTCCGTGTTTTTACATTCATGGACCCTCACTTTAATTTCTTCGCCCTGCCATGGATCATGGTAAACTGAAAGAATATGTGCCTGAGTAACATCCTCACTGTCCAGAGGAAGCAATAATCACCTGATCGTCATCTTGTAAATGTGAAGTAACATCCTCACTGTCCAGAGGAAGCAATGATCACCTGATCGTCATCTTGTAAATGTGAAATATGGGTCAAGGACGTTCCTGTGCACCAAGCTGTTATGTGGCTTTATCTAGTTGTGAGGATTAGTGCCACTCAAATATGCCACTCTTGTTTTCTGTGCACACTTGTCAACTCGATGCAGCGCATGTACAAACCAATACTCTGCTATGCCATGAAAAAGGATGTAAATTATGTGAACGGACTAAAATGTCAGTCCTGTTGTTTTGCTATCTTGTTTAGAAGACATAATCTTGTTGCATTTGAAATTCATTATTAAATGCCTATATTTAAACCTGCCTCTCTCTGTGTGTGTGTGTGTGTGTGTGTGTGTGTGTGTGTGTGTGTGTGTGTGTGTGTGTGTGTGTGTGTGTGTGTGTGTGTGTGTGTGTGTGTGTGTGTGTGTGTGTGTGTGTGTGTGTGTGTGTGTGTGTGTGTGTGTGTGTGTGTGTGTGTGTGTGTGTGTGTGTGTGTGTGTGTGTGTGTGTGTGTGTGTGTGTGTGTGTGTGTGTGTGTGTGCATTGCCTTGAATTGCTTCATCTAATGACTTCAGTGGTGGAAGTAAGTAACTATGTACAGTAAGTACTGTACAATGTTGAGGTACTTGTACTTGTTAACCCTTTCACTACCACACTACCAAATGGTTAACCCTATC
Organism: Notolepis coatsorum; assembly: GCF_963971535.1. Taxonomy (NCBI): domain Eukaryota; kingdom Metazoa; phylum Chordata; class Actinopteri; order Aulopiformes; family Paralepididae; genus Notolepis; species Notolepis coatsorum. Next base: position 36,284,507 of record NC_140183.1, on the reverse strand, counting down.
ACTGCGACAATACAGAAGGTTAACACTTTCACTGCCACACTACAGAAGGTTAACCTTATGTAGTGTGGTAGTGAAAGGGTTAAAGCTCAATGCAATGATAAGGTAGCAGTCCCTGTAAGACAAGGTGTTGCTATTTTCTAATCTACATAATTTCATGGTGGTGTAATTAACACAACACAAAAATGCAATGTCCCGATGATATTATTGGTGGCCATTTTCTAACTAATTTACTAATTTATAAACTGTCAAACTAAGTAAAGGTGTGCTAAACTGATTAGAGTTTTTGGATGTGTGTGTGAGATTATGTGCAAAATAAATCTGCATTGATTTCGAATGAAGTGCTCCTTTAAGTCGAATTTTAAATGGACACCTTTTACTCTTACCAGCTATTTTATCTGTGTATTTCTACCTGTACTTGTACAGTAGTAAATAAACTGTGTACTACTACTACTACTACTACTACTACTACTACTACTACTACTACTACTACTACTACTACTACTACTACTACTACTACTACTACTACTACTACTACTACTACTACTACAGTACACCACTGAACATAATGAAATGAAACAGAATAAAAAGATGATTTATATCAGCTAAAACAGAACAAAACAATAAAATAACCAGTAGCTTTTTCTTAGGCTCTTATGTGAAATTAAGTGTTAGGAAATTGATATGAGATTAATTGATATGAGATGAATTGATATGAGATCTCATCTTGCATAATGGGAGCACTCCTCCTCACACTGCAGGCAAAAGTGGCCCGAATCAAAATCATATGAACAGCACAAATCTCACATAATCTGATATTTTCAATTCTCATGTGGTTCTAAATCAGATACAGGTCCGATTTTTTGCAACACAACCTCAGTCTGAACTGTCATATCAGAATTGATGCAACTTTTATGTCACTCTAGATTGACATTCATCACAATTCTGTGACGGGAGTCACTCTGTGAATACAAACATGGAAGACAACTGTGATGGAGGTGGTCAGGGGAGGACCAGTGAGGTGTTTACATTATACAGTAAGTATTTAGGGTGACACATTTGTACAAGCAAACCTTGAGGGGACTTATCATAACCAGTCTGTGTTTGAAAACATATTGAAAGAATAAATGGCTCTTTCACCACCTCCTCGCCCCCATTATCATCTGCTCACAAATGAGCTGGCCTCTACTGCATATCAACTTATAAATTAAACCACAAAATGTGACAATATGAAGATGGACGTAAACATGGAGGACACTGAAGTCACATGTTGTGGTTTAATTTATAAGTCATGTGGGTCAGTTCAGGATCTTGACCAGTTCAGACTGGAATCTGATATTGACCACATTTAAAAAATAATGTGAACAGACAAACAAAAGAAATCAGATCTGAGCATTTTTTTAAATCAGAATTGAGCATTAAGGCTTGAAATGTGAACGTAGCCTTAATCTCTGTGTTTTCCATCAGTTGTCAGGACTGTTATGATCGATTAGAGCGGGAAAGTGGCCGTGTCGCGACCTGGTTCCAGTGACGAACTTGATGGCTATACGTGCGCTGTATGTTTGTCCTAATTTCACGTCTGGGTGGACAGATGACTCCGCTGGGTGATATTTCTGGATGTTTGTATGTCTCGTTACTGCCAGAAGAGAGTGACAGGCCAGGGGGGTTAACCTTTGAGATCTACCGACATTCCCTCAGTGCAGACAGGAAGCCAGCATGGTCCTAAGTGGATTCGGTCGACAGCAAATCATTTTCCTCTCGCATGCAGTTGCCGAGAATAGCCCAGAAAAAAAATAGTTAATCACGTGTGTGAGCAGAGATTTAAACCCTTTTGGATTACCTCTGCATGTCTCAATCTGTTATATAGGTCTGTCTGGCGACTGCTAACCCAAGGCCCAGTTTGGCCAGTCATATCATCTGTTTTAATACAACTCGTTTCCTCCCCTTGGACAGAAGGCCAGGGGTCAGATTATGAAGTGTTATAAGCCAGTGCTCCCAATGACAAGCAGACACACACCACTTAGGCCATTTCTTCTTTCAATAGGTTTTCAAACACAGACTTGTTATGATAAGTCCCCTCAAGGTTTGCTTGTACAAAAGTGTCACCCATACACCCATTATACTTACTGTATAATGTAAACACCTCACTGGTCTTAGTGCATCATGGTTCCCTGACATTTGACATTTACTATTGCAGGTAAGGAGGTTTACGCCCATATCCTGGTTCCAATGGGAAGGACACAATAGAGAAAACTCTGTTCACAACGCCCTGCCCTGACTTAACTTCACTAACTCACCAACAACATTTGTGAGTCCTTCAAAGACTTTACCAATAAAGCATGCTCTGGTGTCACTATCTTTAGCAGAGCTTTATCTATCCTGGCGAATGAATCTTGATGGAAACAAAATGTGTTTCTGGGCTCCACATCCCATATTGTCATCTACCACCAGGTGGTGCTAAAAGCACATAATTTGAGGTATCCCTGTCTCAGTCATTATAGTTAGGAAACATTCTTTTAATTAGCATTATTTATCCAAAAGTGTGTGGTGGGCACATGACAGGCAATAATCATCCTTTGTGGTGTTTTTATTTGATTGGGTTGCAAACTTTTCAGTAGGAGTTAGATCATTTTGTGTACTGTACTGTGTAGGGACTGTCCTGCTCCACTAGGGGCAGGCTTTTCTCATTCACTAGGCTGGGGGCGGGGCTGGCTTTTCTAATTCACAGGAGCGATCTTTTCTACTCTACGTTGGCTTTGAGAGTTGTGAATGAATGAATGAATGAAAACTTTATTTAACAGATTGCAGAATGGGTACAATACAGTACGGCTCAATACATACAATTGTTAAGGGGATGCAGACCTGAGAAAGACGTTTGTCTTGTTTCCATCAGGGTCCCCCATTTTCAATTCATATAGACATTTATGACATACACAACATACATGACATTTATGGCATAGGGTATTAGGGACATATAGGTATTTAGTACTGATACATTTGTAAATTGTGACATAACCGGTATTCAAATATACAGTACTGTTACCCCTAGATCCTGACAGAGTATATACATATGATGGGGATGGGACTGTACATTAGGAGGGGGTGGGTGGGTGGGAGAGAAATATACATACGGCGGGGAGGGAATATATACATGTTTGATTGATTGAATTGATTGAAAACTTTATTAACAGATTGCAGAATGGGTACAGTACAGTACATAGATGTAGCAGTAGGCCTACTGTCTATCTGTATGTCATGTATGGGGACCCTGATGTAAACAAGACGAAAGTCTTTCTCTGGTCTGCATCCCCTTAACAATTGTGTGTATTGAGCTGTACTGTATTGTACCCATTCTGCAATCTGTTAATAAAGTTTTCAATCAATCAATCAAAACAGCTCAATACATACAATTGTTAAGGGGATGCAGACCAGAGAAAGACGTTTGTCTTGTTTACATCAGGGTCCCCCATTTTCAATTCATCATACTGTGCAGGACAGTGATGCAACAGTAGCAGGACAGTGGATCACAGTGATGTACTGTAGCAGGACAGTGATGTAGCAGGAGTCAGGACATTGGATCACAGTCATGTACTGTAGCAGTTCAGTGATGTAGCAGGAGTCAGGACATTGGATCACAGTGATGTACTGTAGCAGGACAGTGATGTAGCAGGAGTCAGGACATTGGATCACAGTGATGTGATCATTTTGTGTAGTGTACTGTGTAGGGACTGTCCTGCTCCACTAGGGGCAGGCTTTTCTCATTCACTAGGCTGGGGGCGGGGCTTGCTTTTCAATTCACACAGGAGCGATCTTTTCTACCACATTGTACAACAGAACTGCCGAGTCCCGAGGCTGGTAAGTGCTAGTTAAAATGTACAGTAGTGCACAAACTCTACGTTGGCTTTGAGAGTTGTATTATACTGATATAAAAGTTATGCTGTAGTGTAGGTTGTATGTGGGAGGGGGGCGGGGGGCTGCGTCGCCCACAGTATTTGGTTAACGTTACTGTGGGAAGTTATGCTGTAGGTTGTGTGCGGGGGGGGGGGGGGGGGGGTACGTCGTCCACGGTCTATTTAACGTTATGTACAGTAGTTGTGTTTGATTGATTGAAAACTTTATTAACAGATTGCAGAATGGGTACAGTACAGTACATAGATGTAGCAGTACTGTCTATCTGTATGTCATGTATGTCTGTCCTGATTAATTGAAAATGGGGGACCCTGATGTAAACGAGACGAAAGTCTTTCTCTGGTCTGCATCCCATTAACAATTGTATGTATTGAGCTGTACTATATTGTACCCATTCTGCAATCTGTTAATAAAGTTTTCAACCAATCAATCAAAACAGCTCAATGCATACAATTGTTAAGGGGATGCAGACCAGAGAAAGACGTTTGTCTTGTTTACATCAGGGTCCCCCATTTTCAATTCATCATAAACAGGGGTGTAAAAAGTACCCAGAAATTATACTTTACTACTACTATTATACTAAGTACACTGTACAACTGTACAAGCAAAACTGTACATTGGAATATTGACGAAACCATACTTGGTCATTTACTGTACATTGGAGGGGGTTGGGTTAGGACATTTACAGGGTCCAGTTTCGAATTGCAGTCTCCCGTAGTTGCTCTTTGAGAGTGGTTTTGAAAGTGGGTAGTGATTCACATTCCTTTACAGCAGGGATCAGCAACCTTTTTGATACAAAGTGCCATTTTAAAATGTTCTTGTTAACCAGTGTGCCATATCAATGTTAAGGTTAATTATGACACCACATCACAATGTAAATCTCCAACAGATCTGTAATTCTATTCCATCCATATAGGCAACGTGCATAGCAATAGTTTTAATAACCATTTTCCTCTCATAAATATATAAGAGAATGCTGCCGTCTTTATGAGATGCTTGCTTGCCATACCTGGACACATTCAGCCTTGTCTGCCTCATCCTTTAAAGTTCTCATGTTTGGTCTCAAAATGGCGTTTAACACTCAATGTTCGGCAAACAACAACAGACTGACCCTTCTCATTGGCTCTGACCATGAAATATCCCTGGTATATCAGTCAACCTACACTACCATAAATAACAGGCTGTGCAACTGCCAATGGCTGTGAAAGAGGTAACTGCATGGGGAGGTAACTCAACATTTCCAAAAAGGTTCCTCTTACACATTTGCTAGTGTGCCATGTTGGTTTAGATAATGTGTACCAATGGTGGCACTCGTGCCTAAGGTTGCTGACCCCTGCTTTACAGCTTTGGGTAGGGCGTTCCACATCGATGTGGCATAATTGCGAACCGTGTTTAGTCCCTTGTTTGAGCCGAATCTGGGTTTAACATGATTTGTGGAGCTCCCTCTGGTGTTGTGATCGTGGTATTCACTGACCTTTGGGAAGTATTTTGACATGTACATGGGTACCTTAGTCGTATAGTGTATCTTGTTGACCAGGCCCATTGCAAGTTGCTGTACTCTGTCGTCTACTCTAAGCCATCCTAGGTTGTCAAAGTGGGCAGGGGTGAGGTGGGTTCTAGGAGTAAGGTCAAGCAGTAGTCTGACCAGTTTGTTTTGAGATCTGCCAGGTTATGACATTTATGCTTCTACCTAAAACTAGGTTATGTGAGTAGCTGGGATTGGTTCAGGTTCTGATATTGCTGTACAGGCCAAGATTTCACTGATCGCTTTAGTACTTAGACACATAGCACTATGTTGTATCCTCTCACCAGGCTCCAATGCAATGGGGCACATTTTCACATGATGTTGCTGTCAATGACGCATTATACAAAATGGTCATCAGTAGTGGCCACAGAAATAAACCCATATTCCATAATGGGACTTGAGTATACTGAATATTTGACCATACCAAATACCAAATATATTGCCAAAAGGAAAGGCCAATTTAAATTAGTATTAGCAACAGTAACAGTGTATTGCACTACTATTACTACTACTGTTAACTGTTAACTGTTACCCGTTATTGCACAAATGTATTGTTACCTGCTACCTGTTATTGCACAATTTTATTGCACATTTTTTTTTGTATTGGATTCTATTATATGTTGTACCAATTGCACATCGTTGCGGGCAAGACCACCCGCATTTCATTGTATATCCGTATGCCGTGACAAATAAAACTCTTGACTTGACTTGACTTGATCTCATATAAAAGGCCTTCTAGTAGGCCAGTTGACTAACTCACATAATTAGCATCATATAGCCACAATACTAACTAACAATGCTTTACTTTTTCTCTTTCCTTGGCATGTCTCCCAGGGGGCCCGGAATCACTACTTACTGGTCTGTTTAGTCCTATCTCATTCCTCATCTCTCCTGCTCCATCCCTCATCTGCTGACTGTGGTCATCCTGTCCTGGGTGTGTTTGGTCTCCTGCTCCACTCTTCTTCAGGCTCTGTGATCCTGCACCTTTTTAGGGTGGAGGATATCGGCAGCCATTGGACGTGGTTGGCTGCCTGAATTTAGCTTAAGTCTATTGCTCTTTTTGCCCAACAAAGTAACTGCAATTTTTTTGAGGACCAGCACCATGAAAGGACAAGACAATCTGAATGTGTGCACATAACCTCACCATGCTCACTGAGAACACCTGCACAATGAGGATTACAGTTGATCACAAATGATGTGCTTGTTTATGTGTTGTGCTTGTAGTAGTAGTGTTAGCTTGTGTGCTATTTGATTGTTATTATTTACACTGTTTCTAAACAACTCCTAACTGATCAGAAAAAGTTACTGGAATATGTTGTTTCTTTACACATATGTTGGATTATGTAATTGGTTTGTCTTTTTTATTGGTTTGTCATGACAAACCAATTACATAATCCAACATATGTGTAAAGAAACAACATATTCCAGTTAACGGTATATTTTTTTAATGATTCGTTACGGCGAAATCAATACTTCCATTTGTATAAATTGCATTAAGCGGACCTTAGTATTGCTGCCTGGCTGAGGGGCTTGTTGCGGCTCATGTGCATGCGCACGCTCGGCCAATCAGAGCAACGCGGAAGGGCTTGTTGCTTACCGAAAGTATTCACGCGGTTGGGGCTCCTTTTGCACAAATTACTGCATCAATACAGCTAAATATATACTTTTCCACGATATTCTAATTTATTGAGCTGCACCTGTACATCACTGTGCTCAGGAGGCAAAACGATGTCTAACATGCCTGCCATGTATCACAAACAGTACTGTATTTGCAAATCTGGTATGTCATAAATGTATAGATGTAGCAGTACTGTCTATCTGTATGTCATGTATCAAGTTTCAAGTTCAAGTTTCTTTAATAGTTGTCATACAGAAGTACAGAATACTTTTATACAAAATGCTTCTTTCTGTTACGCTCCAGACTGCTAGACAAAAGATAAGTGAAATAAAATAGTATAGCATGTAAAAAAAATAGAAGTAAAAATAGAAGTCACGTACGTAGACACAGTGTAAGGGCCATATGAGTGTTTTGATTATGTCGGTAGCTTCTCCGATATATATATATATATTTTGTAATTGTGTTTAGTTTAAGGCACAATTAGGCGCCGGTGTGTAGAATATTAGAATTCATTTTGTCTAGAATAGTGTCTTATTTATGTTTGAACACTAGAGGGCTCACCGCCTCCATTATAGCCAGCTGGAAGTCATGAGATTACTTGAATGTAATTCAAGCATATATACCTTTAGGAGTTGAACATGAAGTAGTATTTTAACTTTGGGTGGAATAAAGTTTTAGAAACATTTGGGATGAATACACCTTTAAAGCTATTTGTGGGAATACACATACAAAAATAAAAACGAAAGAATGGAAAAACATGCAGAACTGATCGCTAATGCTGTCACGTCCCTGATGAAGATGAACAGGAGCACTTGGATTGGCAAGGTATTGTATTGGAGCGGACCCACGACAGGATGAAGGATGACAGGATGGGTCAAGCGCAGATGACATTTCAATGGCAACCCCCCCAAAGGAATGCGTGTGTGCTGCCCATCTCACATGTGTTACAAATAAAGACTTCATAGTCCCATTTCATTCATTTATTCATTCAAACTATTTGGGGTTATAAGCTTTAAAAGGATTTGGGGAAGACACCATAACACAATTGGGTATTAGAACCTTTAAAACCATTTGGGTGGAATACACCTTTAACTGTCCTGCTACTGTTGCATCACTGTGATGTACTGTCCTGCTAACCATTTGGGTGGAATACACCTTTAACTGTCCTGCGACTGTACACCTACTGTACTGATACTGTACACATACTGTACTGCTACTGTACACACCTCCTGCACATTGTGATGGGGCTGTCCTGCTAACCATTTGGGTGGAATACACCTTTAACTGTCCTGCGACTGTACTGCTACTGTACACCTACTGCACTGCTACTGATACTGTACACATACTGTACTGATACTGTACACATACTGTACTGCTACTGTACACCTACTGTACTGCTACTGTACACACCTGCACATTGTGATGGGGCTGTCCTGCTAACCATTTGGGTGGAATACACCTTTAACTGTCCTGCGACTGTACACCTACTGTACTGCTACTGTACACCTACTGATACTGTACACATACTGTACTGATACTGTACACATACTGTACTGCTACTGTACACCTACTGTACTGCTACTGTACACACCTCCTGCACATTGTGATGGGGCTGTCCTGCTAACCATTTGGGTGGAATACACCTTTAACTGTCCTGCGACTGTACACCTACTGTACTGCTACTGTACACCTACTGCACTGCTACTGTACTGCTACTGTACACCTACTGATACTGTACACATACTGTACTGCTACTGTACACCTACTGTACTGCTACTGTACACACCTCCTGCACATTGTGATGGGGCTGTCCTGCTAACCATTTGGGTGGAATACACCTTTAACTGTCCTGCGACTGTACACCTACTGTACTGATACTGTACTGCTACTGTACACATACTGTACTGCTACTGTACACCTACTGTACTGCTACTGTACACCTACTGTACTGCTACTGTACTGCTACTGTACACACCTGCACATTGTGATGGGGCTGTCCTGCTAACCATGAATGAATGAAAACTTTATTTAACAGATTGCAGAATGGGTACAATACAGTACGGCTCAATACATACAATTGTTAAGGGGATGCAGACCTGAGAAAGACGTTTGTCTTGTTTCCATCAGGGTCCCCCATTTTCAATTCATATAGAATTTGGGTGGAATACACCTTTTTAACTGTCCTGCTACTGTTGCATCACTGATCCACTGTACTGCTACTGTATTAAAACCTTTAAAACAATTTGGGTGGAATACACCTTTAAAATCATTTGATTTGGGTTATAACCTTTAACACTATTTGGGTGGAATACACCTTTAACTGTCCTGCAGCCATTTTACCACTGTCCACTGTACTGTACAGTCCTGCTACATCACGGTCCTGCTAACCATTTGGGTGGAATACACCTTTAACTGTCCTGCTACTGTTGCATCACTGTGATCCACTGTACTGCTATTGTATTATAACCTTTAAAACAATTTGGGTGGAATACACCTTTAAATCATTCGATTTGGGTTATAACCTTTAACACTATTTGGGTGGAATACACCTTTAACTGTCCTGCAGCCATTTTACCACTGTCCACTGTACTGTACTGTACAGTCCTGCTACATCACTGTCCTGCTAACCATTTGGGTGGAATACACCTTTAACTGTCCTGCTACTGTTGCATCACTGTGATCCACTGTACTGCTATTGTATTATAACCTTTAAAACAATTTGGGTGGAATACACCTTTAAATCATTCGATTTGGGTTATAACCTTTAACTCTATTTGGGTGGAAATGGAATACACCTTTAACTGTCCTGCAGCCATTTTACCACTGTCCACTGTACTGTACAGTCCTGCTACATCACTGTCCTGCTAACCATTTCGGTGGAATACACCTTTAACTGTCCTGCTACTGTTGCATCACTGTGATCCACTGTACTGCTACTGTATTATAACCTTTAAAACAATTTGTGTGGAATACACCTTTAAATCATTCGATTTGGGTTATAACCTTTAACACTATTTGGGTGGAATACACCTTTAACTGTCCTGCAGCCATTTTACCACTGTCCACTGTACTGTACAGTCCTGCTACATCACTGTCCTGCTAACCATTTCGGTGGAATACACCTTTAACTGTCCTGCTACTGTTGCATCACTGTAATCCACTGTACTGCTACTGTATTATAACCTTTAAAACAATTTGGGTGGAATACACCTTTAAATCATTCGATTTGGGTTATAACCTTTAACACTATTTGGGTGGAATACACCTTTAACTGTCCTGCAGCCATTTTACCACTGTCCACTGTACTGTACTGTACAGTCCTGCTACATCACTGTCCTGCTAACCATTTGGGTGGAATACACCTTTAACTGTCCTGCTACATCACTGTGATGTACTGTCCTGCTACATCACTGTAATGTACTGTCCTGCTACATCACTGTCCTGCTACATCACTGTGATGTACTGTCCTGCTACATCACTGTCCTGCTACATCACTGTGATGTACTGTCCTGCTACATCACTGTCCTGCTACATCACTGTCCTGCTACATCACTGTCCTGCTACATCACTGTGATGTACTGTCCTGCTACATCACTGTCCTGCTACATCACTGTCCTGCTACATCACTGTGATGCTACATCACTGTCCTGCTACATCACTGTCCTGCTACATCACTGTGATGTACTGTCCTGCTACATCACTGTGATGTACTGTCCTGCTACATCACTGTGATGTACTGTCCTGCTACATCACTGTGATGTACTGTCCTGCTACATCACTGTCCTGCTACATCACTGTGATGTACTGTCCTGCTACATCACTGTCCTGCTACATCACTGTGATGTACTGTCCTGCTACATCACTGTGATGCTACATCACTGTCCTGCTACATCACTGTCCTGCTACATCACTGTGATGTACTGTCCTGCTACATCACTGTCCTGCTACATCACTGTGATGTACTGTCCTGCTACATCACTGTGATGCTACATCACTGTCCTGCTACATCACTGTCCTGCTACATCACTGTGATGTACTGTCCTGCTACATCACTGTGATGCTACATCACTGTCCTGCTACATCACTGTCCTGCTACATCACTGTGATGTACTGTCCTGCTACATCACTGTGATGTACTGTCCTGCTACATCACTGTGATGTACTGTCCTGCTACATCACTGTCCTGCTACATCACTGTGATGTACTGTCCTGCTACATCACTGTCCTGCTACATCACTGTGATGTACTGTCCTGCTACATCACTGTCCTGCTACATCACTGTGATGCTACATCACTGTCCTGCTACATCACTGTCCTGCTACATCACTGTGATCCACTGTCCTGCTACTGTTGCATCACTGTCCTGCACAGTACAGGACACAAAATGATTTAACTGCCTCTCAAACTTTTTCACTGGCAACAAGTGAGTGATCTACCACTCCATACTGCTCCAGACAGATATCTACTGCTCCATACAGATATCTACTGCTCCAGACAGATATCTACTGCTCCAGACAGATATCTACTGCTCCAGACAGATATCTACTGCTCCATACAGTCCATACAAATATCTACTGCTCCATACAGATATCTTCTGCTGCTCCATACAGATATATTCTGCAAAACAGAGAAATTGTTACATTATAATGTCACTCCCTATACACAGACACACACACACACACACACACACACACACACACACACACACACACACACACACACACACACACACACACACACACACACACACACACACACACACACACACACACACACACACACACACACACACACAGCACAGTAACAATGCTGATTCATCTCTATTTGGGTGCGAGTGAGTATTGGGTATTGGCAGATATTGATTAAGCAACAGCAGTTGCTAGGGCAACACCATTAATGGCTGCTTGGTGATGGCCTACTTGTAGGCCCCTACAGTGATTAAAAAAGGTTCATGTTATCTTATGATCGGGAGGTTGCAAAGAGCGATCTATTTCGTTCTATTTTAATTGAAAATCTGTGAAAATAAATGTTAGTTCTAAAAGAGGAAGGACTTATATGTTTCAATTAGTCAAATGTTCGGACCCATTGCAACCGCATTAGATCTATATGAAATGCGGTAACTTGGTCAGTTTAAATGAGCGCAAAGTAATAGCCATTTGAGTTTATCCCGGACCCCTACGAATATAAATGAATATAGATATGAGTTATGAGATATGAATAG